>NC_090448.1:563913344-564221246 GCF_031143425.1 Pleurodeles waltl | reverse complement strand
GGGCTGCCCACTGCTCAATCCTGGGGAGTGCCAAGCCACAGTCTCACAAGTCTATACAGTGGGTGGGCTGCCCACTGCTCAATCCTGGGGAGTGCAAAGCCACAGTCTCTCAAGTCGATGACAGTCTCCACTGGTTCTGGAGGGGGCCTGGTGCCCAGAGTGCCTCATCCTGTGCAGGACAGAGGTAGTGGATGCCTTCTTCCACTGGTTCTGGAGGGGGCCTGCTGCCCAGAGTGCTTCATCCTGTGCAGGACAGAGGTAGTGGATGCATGTCTCCACTGCTTCTGGAGGGGCCCTGGTGCCCAGAGTGCTTCGTGCAGGCCTGCCCGACACAGATGCGGCCCAGCCCCTGCCGCTCATGGGCCAGCGGTGCTTGAGACGGCGGTGCCCGGGTCAGCGGTGCATGAGACGGCGGTGCCCGGTTCAGCGGTGCTTCAGATGAAGGGCCCAGTTCAGCGGTGCTTGAGATGGAGAGCCCAGTTCAGCGGTGCTTGAGACGGCGGTGCCCGGTTCAGCGGTGCTTGAGATGAAGGGCCCAGTTCAGCAGTGCTTGAGATGAAGGGCCCAGTTCAGCGGTGCTTGAGTTGGAGTGCCCAGTTCAGCGGTGCATGAGACGGCGGTGCCCGGTTCAGCGGTGCTTGAGATGAAGGGCCCAGTTCAGCGGTGCTTGAGATGGAGAGCCCAGTTCAGCGGTGCTTGAGATGGCGGTGCCCGGTTCAGCGGTGCTTGAGATGGAGTGCCTAGTTCAGCGGTGCATGAGACGGCGGTGCCTGGTTCAGCGGTGCTTGAGATGAAGGGCCCAGTTCAGCAGTGCTTGAGACGGCGGTGCCCGGTTCAGCGGTGCTTAAGATGGAGAGCCCAGTTCAGCGGTGCTTGAGACGACGGTGCCCGGTTCAGCGGTGCTTGAGATGAAGGGCCGAGTTCAGCGGTGCTTGAGATGAAGGGCCCAGTTCAGCGGTGCTTGAGTTGGAGTGCCCAGTTCAGCGGTGCATGAGACGGCGGTGCCCGGTTCAGCGGTGCTTGAGATGAAGGGCCCAGTTCAGCGGTGCTTGAGATGAAGGGCCCAGTTCAGCGGTGCTTGAGATGAAGGGCCCAGTTCAGCGGTGCTTGAGTTGGAGTGCCCAGTTCAGCGGTGCATGAGACGGCGGTGCCCGGTTCAGCGGTGCTTGAGATGAAGGGCCCAGTTCAGCGGTGCTTGAGACGGCGGTGCCCTGGTCAGCGGTGCATGAGACGGCGGTGCCCGGTTCAGCGGTGCTTGAGATGAAGGGCCCAGTTCAGCGGTGCTTGAGACGGCCGTGCCCGGTTCAGCGGTGCTTGAGATGGAGAGCCTAGTTCAGCGGTGCTTGAGACGGCGGTGCCCGGTTCAGCGGTGCCTGAGATGAAGGGCCCAGTTCACCGGTGCTTGAGATGAAGGGCCCAGTTCAGCGGTGCTTGGGTTGGAGTGCCCAGTTCAGCAGAGCATGAGACGGCGGTGCCCGGTTCAGCGCTGCTTGAGATGAAGGGCCCAGTTCAGCGATGCTTGAGTTTGAGTGCCCAGTTCAGCGGTGCATGAGACGACGGTGCCCTGTTCAGTGGTGCTTGAGATGGAGAGCTCAGTTCAGCAGTGCTTGAGATGGAAGTGGGCAGGTCAGCGGCCCCGGCCATGGCGGGGTGCTCATTTCCCACCTTACTTGTGGCTGGCGGTGTCCTCCTGGGCAGCTGGGCCGGGCCTGTTGGTGTGGTCCTGCCCACATGGGATGGGGCTGGTGGGCCACTCCTGGGCAGCTGGGCTGATGGCGGTGGTGTCGGCCGTGCTGCCCTTCCCAGCCTTCCCAGTTCGCCTGTGGCCCTTCCTCACCTTGCCCGGTGTGGCAGCTGTCTCCACACTCCCTGGCGGAGGCCTGGTCAGGGTTTTGGTGCCTGATGTCATCTGCCTCTCCCGCCGGCCACTGCCTATCTTCGGGTGTTTCTCCGGGGGTGGGCTGGCCGTGCCTTGGCTCCGGACCAAACTGGCTGCCCTGGTGGGTGGGGCACTCCACTGTCCCTGGCAGACCTTGATGGCAGGGCCCGGTTTTGTGGGGGCTGAGGTGCTCAATCGAGTCATATGACATGGACGGGGTGGGGGAGTTGGTGGGAAGAGGTTGAGTTTCGACAGGAAGAACTTTTGGGGAGCAGTGGGATGGGTAGGTGTAGTGTTTATGGGAGTGGAGGAAGAGGTAGTGGTTGTAGGAGGTGTATGTTTTGTGGTTTTGGGTGCTGGTGCTTGGGCTGGAGGCTGTCGTGAGGTGGATGGCTGTTGGGTGGGTGGCTGCCTGCGTTTGTGTATGTTGGTAGGGGCGTCACAGACACACTGGGAGAGGACACAGGGGACGTGTAAATGGCAGTGGGGGTGGTGACTGCACGTGTGCGGGGTGTTCTGGTGTCTGTGCTGCTGAGGGACGTAGTGGCTGAAGATGGTGTGCATGCAGGTGTGAATGTAGAGGTGACAGGGAGGGAGGAGGGAGACGTGGAGGAGGGGGACACAGTGGAGGCAGTGGCTGTTGCTATGTCTGCATGGGTATGATGCTTGTGTGACTGCCTGTGGGATGTGTGGTGCTTATGTCTGGCTGAGCCCCCCTTGGATGTTGAGGTGTGTGCAGGCTGGTCTGATGGTGTCCCTGGGATAGGCAGAGGTACAGGTGATAGGGAATGGGTGGAGGAAGTTGGAGGGGGGAGGCTAGACACAGGGACAATGGCTGCCATCAGTGCTGAGGCCAGAGTCTGGAACGATCGCTGAAGGGCCGCCTGACCAGAATGAATGCCCTCCAGGTATGCATTGCTCTGGTGCACTTCCCTTTCTACACCCTGGATGGCATTCAAAATGGTAGACTGCCCAACAGTGAGCGTCCTCAGGAGGTCAATGACCTCCTCACTGAGGGCAGCAGGGGTGACTGGGGCAGGGCCTGAGGTGCCTGGGGCGAAGGAGATGCCCACCTTCCTGGGTGTGAGGGCACGGAACAAACGCCGAGGGGCTGCTGGGAGGGCGGTGCTGGTGCGGGGGTGGCGGCTGTACCTGTTGTTGGGGTGGCCACAGATGTTGCCGCCACCACAAGGGAGCTCCCTTCAGAGGACGAGTCGGTGTCACTGTTGTCGGCCCGAGTCCCCGCTGTGGAGCTCCCCTCGCCCTCCATCCCACTGGTGAACTCAGACTCCGTGGTGTGGCCCTCCATGGCCATGTGGGATGCAGCTCCCTCGTGCTCCGGTGCCACTGATGGAGCAAATGCACACATGAACAGGAAGACCACAAAAAAGGAGGGGGGACAAAATAAAGACTTGCATGCATTGGCGACACCGTTGGCGGACAGGACAGACACAGAAGCCCCCTGCACTACGCCGCGCACTTGGGGTCGACTACTCAATCCCTGGGACATGGCCTACAAGCCTATGGACGACATCCGCACACATAGATGACACAGGGCCATGATCTCTTGTACTTGGCACCCTACAGAGGTGGGGGGCGGGGGCACAGTGTGGTACTGAAAATTCTGGACCCGTGTTATAAACATTGTCGTATCACAACGATTTTGGTATCAGCAGACCGAGAATGATTAGAATAGTATGCACAAGCATTGTATTCATATTCGGGTAACGAAATCACCCGAATATCAGAGTTTCCGTCCTGAACCCTCGGGTTCCATTTAAAGGACAGCCATTTTTTGATTGCCCTCACATAGGCCAATGACTAATGCCGAAAACGAGTCTGAAGGACACGTACATCTTTGCTGACTCCTCTGTGACCTGGGCAAGCTGACTCCACTGCCTGAAGCCAAACCTTTTCGGCCAGTTTCTTTCCCAGTGGCCGAATGAGATTAGTATCAAGGCACAACACATCATAAAACCTTTCATCACACACAAACCATGCCTAATCTTACACGCACCTGTCCCTGTTTCTTTCTTTATGACTTGCTTTACAAGGAGGAGGTGCCTGTTTATATTGGGGGTCCGTTGATATCTGATGAAAGTACTGAGCCTTGCCGGGTAATTGATTGAGGGCTGGACAAACTGAAATATGGGCTTGTCATCATAACCCTGCTATTTCTTTGTAGTGAAAATATGTGAATGGTCAACTGTAAAATAAGGAATGTTTGCCCAAAGCATAATATTTTGTATAAAAGAGAAGGTTACCTTTGCAAGAGCAGCAGTCTCCTGAGAATATACACTGTGTTGTACTTCTAGGATACCTGTTACTGGCTGCAGCCAATAAACAAGATCTTTGACTTCACCAAGAAGACTCTGTGTTTCTGTAGTCTGAAACAGGAAGGACTCGAAGTCTTAGGGTGTGTTCCCTGGCACCACTGGGTTCTGAAAAACCCAGTACTTCAACAGGGCCATGCCTTACGGAGGGGCCTAGTCTACAGAATTCGCCCTGGCCTAGGGAGACCCACAGCCCTCCTCCCCCACCCAGACACCTCCACTGCGCGCAAAGTCAGCAGAATGAGAGTGTACTCACCCCCTTGTGTCTGCTGTGATGCCCTCACGCGCCCATCCAATTCGGGGTAGGCCACCGCCAGGATCCGGGACATCAGGGGGGTCAAAGTCCGACTGGCACCCCTCCCACGTTGGGAGGCCATCCCCAGCTGAGCCTCCGCCGTCTTCCTGCTCCAGCGGCGGATGTCCTCCCATCTCTTCCGGCAGTGGGTGCCCCGTCTGCGGTGGACCCCCAGGGTCCAGACGTCCTTGGCGATGGCACGCCAAATATCTACCTTCTGGTGGGCGCTGACCTATATGAAAAGTAAGGAGGGAGAAGAGTAGTCATTACCTTCTGCACCGTCAATGTGAGTGGCCCCCATCCCTACCCTTGCCATGTGGCACATGCAATCACCGTCGTTTCATGCACGCCTCAATCTCCCCCCCCCCCCAACTTTCATCCACCCCACTCCACACAGGCATAGCCCATAGAGCATGCTCCCAGTGTATTTACCTGTTTGTCTGGAGGACCGTAGAGTTGCGCGTACTGGGGGAGGACCCCATCCACTAGTTTCTCCAATTCCTCAGTGGTGAAGGCGGGGGCCCTTTCCCCAGTCACTTGAGCCATTGTCTCTTCCAGACCGAGGTCACAGCAGCACTTGCAATGTAGGTCCTTTCCTGTCGAAGATCAGGTATCGAGTGATTAAGCAGATAGAAAATGGCGGTCAGGTCCGCGGCGGTGCGTACCGCGACCGCCGGCGCACATCGTCATTGGCTCCTGGGACCCATAGGGTTCTATGTTAACCAATGCAGCATTGCGCTGCGGTCTTCGACCGCCTACCGCCACGGTGTACGATGCCAGCGCAGTTACCTCACATCCCATTGTCACACTTCACAGGTCAGGCAGCCGCCATTTCAGGGGCCCACATGCCTTAATATTTTAACTGCGTCACACATACCTAGGCCTTGCCTCAACACTCATACAAGCCATTCTATGGATTAAGAATCGTGTTCTGTGCAAGCTGTAGTTACGTACCTCTGGGATGTTTGACTCTGTGCTCGCTGTTGTCCTTCATAGGCCCCGTCCGCTGGGACATGTGAGGAGATGGCGGCATCCTCCGGTGTACAGACCTCTGGGGGACCTGTCGACAATGGAAGAGAGACATGTCATACTGACCTACAGGCTTGACTGTGCCACAATCCTGGAACTGTGTGCACAGCTGGAGCCAGACCTGATGTCACCTATCTGCCAACCCACAGGAATCCCCCCTCAAGTGCAGGTGCTGTCAGTGCTCCATTTCCTTGCAAGTGGGTCCTTTCAAACAACAGTGGCCATATCATCAGGGATGTCCCAGGCTATGTTTTCCAAGGTGTTGTCCAGAGTGTTGTTTGCCCTGCTGAGACACATGCGGAGCTACATCGTTTTCCCTGAGGTGGGGGATTTGCCTACAGTGAAGGGTGATTTCTATGCCCTTGGACATATCCCCAACATCATAGGTGCCATTGATGGGACCCATGTGGCTTTGGTCCCCCCCCCACAGGAGTGAACAGGTGTATAGAAACCGGAGGAGTTATCATTCGATGAATGTCCAGATGGTGTTTGGCAGACCAGTACATCTCCCATGTTAATGCCAAGTTCCCTGGCTCAGTGCATGACGCGTACATCATGCGGAATAGCAGCATCCCCTACGTGATGGAGCAACTCCAGAGGCACCGTGTGTGGCTAATTGGTGACTCTGGATAACCCAACCTGTCATGGCTACTGACCCCAGTGAGGAATCCCAGGACAAGGGCAGAGGAACGATACAATGAGGCCCATGGGCCAACTAGGAGGGTGATCGAGCGGACCTTCGGCCTCCTGAAGGCCAGGTTCCGCTGCCTCCATATGACAGGTGGATCCCTATTCTACTCACCAAAGAAGGTGTGCCAGATCATTGTGGCCTGCTGCATGCTTCACAACCTGGCTTTGCGTCGCCAGGTGCCTTTTCTGCAGGAGGATGGTCCAGATGGTGGTGTTGTAGCAGCTGTGGAGCCTGTGGAGAGTGAAGAGGAGGAAGCAGAAGAGGACGACATAGACAACAGGAACACAGTTATACAGCAGTATTTCCAATGACAGACAGGTAAGAATACATAGCTGCCTACTACATGTACTTAACCACTACTACCTCTCTCCTGTCTGTCGTTTTCACGCAGTGTATGGTAACTGAATTGTCACTTTCCTTTGCGATTTCAGAAATGTGGCCCCCAGTGTGTGACATCTGCTTTGTTTACCCATGGACTACAGCTGTGTGACATTGGTATGTTGGCATCACAATGTAAATAAGCATTTTGGCACGGTAATGTCTGATACGTTTGTTCAAAATCACAGCCAGACTCCTGAGTTTTTTGTGCAATATCTGTGTTTATTTGAGTGCTCTATATTGTGGGGTGGTTGCAAATTGGTGAGGGGGGATGGTGGAGGAATGTCCATGGCAGAGTCCAGACTATTGGGATCACAGGTGCATTGTCCAGATGCCTGTGGAAAGTGGAGCTGGGGCAGTTTAAGGATGGACAGGGTGACAATGTGGGACAGTGGGATGACAATCAGGGTGGTATCCTTTGCTGGCGGGGGTCTTGGCATCTTACTCTGTCTTCTTCCTGGATCTCAGGGACCGCTTGCGGGGTGGTTCTCCTTCTGCAGGGGGTGGGGTGCTGGTGGCCTGTTGGTCCTGTGGCGGGGCCTCCTGTCCACTAGCGCCGGCGGAGGTGGTAGGCAGTTCTTCGTCCATGCTAGTGTCAGGGGCCCTTTGTGGTGCCACGGTGGGCTGCAATGAGGGGGCTATCACATTCAGCACCCCTACGATGGTGCCCAGGGCAGAACTGATGGTTCTTAGTTCCTCCCTGAACTCCAAATATTGTTCCTCCTGCAGGCGCTGGGTCTCCGGACACCTGGCCAGTACCGTCGCCATCGTCTCCTGGGAGCGGTAGTATGCTCCCATGTGGTGGTGAGGGCCTCGTGGAGAGTGGGTTCCCTGGGCCTGTCCCCCCCTGTCGCACAGCAGCCCTCCCAGTTGCCCTGTTTCCCTGGGCCTCTGTCCCCTGAACCGTGTGCCCACTGCCACTGCCCCCAGGTCCCTGTTGTTGTTGGGGTGGTGGGTTAACCTGTGTGCCCTGTAGTGGTGAACACACCGCTGCTTGACGTGTCCTGGGGACGGAGGTATGGGCCCGCTGGGTGGGTGCTGTGCTGGTGTTCCCAGAGGGGGGAAGGTCTGCTGTGGCCTGTGGCTGTCTAGGGGAACCGATTGTCCCGAGGTCCCCGATGGGCCGGGCTGGTCATCTTGATCCAGGTCGACAGAGCTGCTGTCATCGCTGTGGGCCTCTTCTGGGGGTGGGGTGGACATTTGTGGACCCTCCTGCGCGGTGACGTTGCGTTGGGGTCCTGCAGGGGTATAAAGGCATGATTATTGCATCTGTGTGTGCCATGGTGTGCAATGGGTGGCTGCCCGTGTTCCCCAGTGCTTGCATTCCTGTGTGGGGGCTTTTGTGACGGGGCTTTGGGGGTGGGGGTTGGGTATGTGCAGTGGGCATGCTTTGGTGATGGGTGTCCATGCTTTGTGGTCGCATGCAGGGCTTGGTGTTGGGATGGGTGGGTTGTGATGTTGAGACATTTGCAAGGAGTAGGAGTGATGGGGTGAGGGTGGGGGTATGTATTGGCATGCAGGTGGGGTAGGGTGATGAAGTAGTGAAGATGTGACTTACCAGAGTCCATTCCTCCAGATACTCCGCCGAGGCCCTCAGGATGTTGTAAATTCTGGGTGAAGAGGTGGGGGTCCGCCGCCAGTCCTCTGCACTGCAATGCGGTGTCTGGATACCACGGAACGCACCTTCCCCCGTAGGTCGTTCCACCTCTTCCTGATGTCATCCCGATTTCTTGGGTGCTGTCCCACAGCGTTGACCCTGTCCATTATTCTGCTCCATAGCTCCATCTTCCTGGCAATGGATGTCTGCTGGACCTGTGATCCGAATAGCTGTAGCTCTACCCGGATGATTTCCTCCACCATGACCCTGAGTTCCTCCTCCGAAAACCTGGGGTGTCTTTGCGGAGCCATGGGATGGTGTGGGTGATGTGTGGGGTGGTGTGTGTTGTGATGTGTGGGGTGATATTTAGTGGTGTGTTGTGTGCGGTGCGTGGAAGTAATGTGGTTGATGGTAATGTGTGCCTGTGGTTGTTAGTTTGTAGATGGTGGCGTCTCTCTCTGTGCCTCGTTCCTAATTTTTGGTTGTAGGGGTTTGTGTGTGATGTGGGTGTGTGTTTTATATTTAGTTGGGTGTGTGGGAGTGGTGTGTGTATGTGTATCAGGTGTGTGTATCTCGATTTGTCCAATGTGGCTGTGTTTTGTAGGTTTGTGTGTATTCTGAGTGCGGCGGTGTGTACCGCCAATGGAATACCGCGTTTGAAAGACCACCGCGTGGATTCGTGTGTCGTGATAGTGTGGGTGTATTTCTATTGGCGTGACGGTGTCGGTTTTGTTTTCGCCAGTTTATCGCTGACCTTTGGTGTGGCGGACTTCTGTGGGTGTCGCTATTTTGGCGGTTTCCGTGTTGTGGGTCAGAATGACCGTGGCGGTTTACCGCGGCCGCGGCGGTATAGTGGCGGTCTTCTGACAGCGGTAAGAGGCTTTTACCGCCGATGTTGGAATGACCACCATAGTCTCAGAAGGGGTCTTTACTAAGGCTTGGAGTAAGGTGTCCATGGTGATGTTGTTACCCAAAGGGAATGCTATATTTTGTGGCTTAGCCTTCTGTTGTGAGCCACTCACCTGAACTCCAGGTGGTTCTGATTGTGCAACAATAATCTCTGAATCCCAACGAGAACTGACAGAGCAGCAATGAAGACACACTGCAACCATAGTAGTTTCCAAGCGGAAGGGGAATGGGATAAGAGAGAAAGAGAGAAATACCAGGTCTTCTGCGTATTCAGATTTCTCTACTCTGGGCACTGCTGGACTCAAGGATGTCTAGATTCTTATTCTGGATTCAGGATACCACAAACAGGAAATACTAAACAGATCTTTGAAATTAACTAATGTCATATCGACATATTAATAATAATTCACACTAGAAACATTCCCCAGTGTGATTCAAGAATTATCCAGGGATCATCATGAACTGGAGAGAAAATAATTGGGTTAATCGCAACAAAGATATTTCAAATTCTTCAGTAGTTCAAGAGTCTCACAAGTTCAAGGTTCAAGGTTGATATGCAATATGCAATGGCAATCAGATTATAGTTCTCAATTGTTCCAAAAGTCTTTATAACACCAACATCAGATTCTGATTGAGAAAACACAGATTGAAAACCAACTAAGAGCACAAGATCCAGGGAGGCACAGCTTTTACAAGAAATACAACTTTTCTCTAATATCTTTTCAGTCACAAGATTGATCTGAATATTTTTGCTGGCTTTAGATAAGTTTGATTAATCAGCGCTAATCAAGATCTCGAATTAAACAGAAAAATTTGTGTTATCTTATTTGAGATGACTCATTTATTGTTGTCAGCGCAAGAAAGCATGATGCAAGAGATGAATTTCAAGCTGCCTGCCTATTACAGGTACTATGGTAACTGTGGGGAAGATCATAAATACTAGGTTGGAAATCAGGAAGCGTGTCACTGTGAGGAGGAGCCTGTCCTGTGAAGGTGAGAGCTGTGAAGGTATGGTTTCCTCTGCAAAGAGAGAACTGCCACTGTGAAGTCCGCTGAAGACTGGAGACAGGTAGATGTTGCTTCCAAGTTAAACAAGGCTAAGCAGGATTTAGGGGGTTATTCTAACTTTGGAGGAGTGTTAATCCGTCCCAAAAGTGACGGTAAAGTGACGGATATACCACCAGCCGTATTACGAGTTCCATAGGATATAATGGACTCGTAATACGGCTGGTGGTAAATCCGTCACTTTTCCGTCACTTTTGGGACGGATTAACACCTCCTCCAAAGTTAGAATAACCCCCTCAGTCTGAAACGCTGGCATTAATAGCTGGCCCGAACCATGTTCAAGGAAACACATGGGGAAACCCGAGGAACTTGTTAGTCATTATTGTAATTGCACATGTTTCTCAACTGTCTTTTTTCCATTAGGAGGATCAATTAAAGAACCATCAGGTGTCAATAGTTGACATGTGCTTCCTGGATTACCTAGGTGAGGCCTGTGTGTTCAGAAGGTATTTTGACAACAAGCATTGATGTAGATCTGCTTTAAACATTGCCATTATGTTAATAACTGTGTTCCCAAGTTACACAAGGTTTCAAAGGCATAACATGATTCAAACAGGTACTGTGATGAAAAGAAAATAACATATCTGATATCACTCATAAGGGGGGTGGGAATATGGCATGATTAAGGCATGACTAGCCCTGCTCACACCTGGGACCATGACAGTTGTTCAAGATTTTGGCCAACTGTGGCAATATTGTGGTTTCGTAACAGCAGCAGGGCGTCCCATTCAAAATGGTCCTTTAGTAAGAACTTGCCAAAAGGAATACTACAACCCCAGAGGATAGCAGTAATAAAATGTGATGCCCATAAAGGAGCTAATACTAAGATAGCCAGAAGTAATGCCATGGCTGACACCACAGCAGGAGAGAACATGTTACATTTAGTACAGATGGTACCTTCAACGGCCAAACGCATACAGAAAATTCAGTTCACTCAGAGACAACTGTTGGTTACTGATGTGAAGGATGCATGATGGTCCGCAATACCAGATGAAGAAAGAGTGTGAATTGATGCTGGATGTGAGGAAAATAAAGAGGGATTGTGGGATCACCATGATGGAAGACATGTGGCCCCACACAGTATGTTCCTTCTCCTTACAAGGCTTGCACATGGACCCACACACATGGAACAAGGGGTGATGAATGCTATAAGTAGACAGGAATGGGCTGCACTGGGCTAACAGTGTTCACTGCATAATTCTGTTCCCAATGACTTGTCTGTGCCCAACATTCTAAGGGTCAGTTTCCTGCAACACATGGTCAGTTGCCAGTACCACAGGGTCCCTTTATCAACTTGCAGGTTGACTTTGCATATATGCCCCTAGTGAATGGATTGAAATATTTGCTTGTGTGTGGATTGGTTTTCAAAATGGATGGAACTGTTTCCCACAAGGAACAATGATGCAGCAGCTGTTGTGAGATGCTTGATGAGAGACATCATACCCAGGTTTGGGGTCCCCCAGGGCATACATAGAGACAAAGGGGGTGAGTTTGTGGCTGCAGATGTGCAAAAGCTGTGCAACTGTTTGGGGCTAGAGTGGAAACAGCATGCCCCTTACCATCTCCAAAGCTCCGGCCAGGTGGAATGATGAACTCCACAATTAAAAACAGATAATCAAAGACAGCTGATGCAACAGGCCTTAACTGGCCTTATGCTCTGCCTTTAGTGCTGCATGCCATAAGGGTGATACCGTCGAGAACAATTCTTTTGTCCCTCCCCCCGTGAAGTACTGATGGGGCGGCCTATGTCAGTGGGAGTGAGATTGCCTTTCACACTGTAGAAAATACAACCAAATGTGACTGCTACAGAAGAAAAACCCAACTTTGGTTCCCTTATCAAAGGAGCCTCCACTTGAGGTCGAAAGTAGATTATACGGCCATGCGGGGGCATTCCTGTTATGGAAGAGGAAGCCTCACAAGTGCATTGTGCTGCTTGAGTGTCTCTCCGACACAGAATGACAAACATTTCTTGAATGCCTCTCTGAGTAAGATGATGTTTCAAGCAGATACTTCAATAACTATAATACCACCTTCCCTATAATAAAGCCTTCTTCCTTACTTCACTGAGGAAGGAAAGCAAAACACTGCTGTCTTTGAGGAACACTGAAATTCCCAGGTAAGTGAAGGGAAACATGTTGCCCCTTTTTACATCAAAACGGCTGATTGATGGATCAGGCAATGTGTGAGTCTTTAAGAGATGAGAGCCCTGAACACATTCATAGAATTTACCCAGAGAACAAACATAGGAACATCTACACAAAAATACCCACCAGAGACAAGGTTCAGAGTTCAACCATGAAGGTTCATTTAAAATTAAGAATACTTGCAGTAGGCAAAAGGCAACAGATAGTCAATCAAATCAATATAATGCAGAATGCACATATATGTGAAATTAATTGGCAGGGGAATTAGAGCCCTAATCCAGTCAATAGCCAAACTAAATATGTTCTAGCACAAATAAAGAGCAAACTGTTATGAGGACTGCTCAGTTCAAGGCAGGAGAGACCATGAAAATATACTAAGTATTGCTTGATAAAAAAGACTATCGTGGAGTCTGTTCTCTAGGAGGGCCAGTGGAACACCTGGCTTGCTTTCCAAAATGTGAGTTTTTATACATTTTAAGACTGAGAAACCATACAGTCCCTGTGGCATGAGAGAGAGTTACACTTCTTGAACCAATAGTTGAACAAGAAACACATCACATGCTACAATTACTTTTGATTGGCATTGTTTGAAACATCTGTACTATAACGTACACAGAAAACAGAAGCACATTAAAAAATATAAACAGCACCTTAGTTTGGCCAAAGGAAGCGGCCTTCAATTGTATACAGTTGTAAGTCCGTTCTCCTCTGGAACATCAAGAACAAAAAATAATACATTTTACAAATGTTACAAAGCAAACAATACCATATAGCTAACTGAATAGTGTATATTCATTACCTTAGTAAAGTTCACATCTTGTTTGACAGGCAGGCAATTTGAATTTTGGGCAGCTGTGCTACACAATGAAAATGGAATCACAACGTGGCCAATTCAGGTTAAAAGTAAGCTTTTCACCACATTATATCACAGGGCAAAAATTCAAGTGCATTTAATTAATCTCAGTTAAAGCACAACATTATTCATTTTAAAATTCTCACCTACAACGTTAACCTGAAGTATCCACCCTTTGGTCATGTACTTGTATGAAGAGGTTAGTGAAAGGAGTACCCTAGTCTCTGGGATGAAGCTCAGTCTGCTCCTTAATCAATTCAAAAAGACTTCTGGAAGGCTAGAGCAATATTTGTTTGTGATCGGTGGACATGTATTGTGCCCATTTTTTATTGAATCTGGACACAACCTGGTATACACAGTTTCCATAGACATGGGTGTCTCAACGTGTGAGCTACATTATTAGTCAGAGAACATTTTTCTGTGACACCTTTTGTCATCCCAACAATATGCTTGAGTTCATCATCATAATCCTTGTGTAAAAAACATGAATTTAGAGAATGTAAATCTGGTGATGACATCAGCTGGCTTACCAATATGATATAGATGTGTTGATACTGGTGCTAAGCAAGGCTACCTTGCTAGTGTAATATAGTTGAGTAAAGTCTGGTGCTGATGGGATCTAGTTTGTCAACATGTAGTTCACCTCACAACATGCCACATTCACATACATGATCCTCAACACCCGCTCGCTCACCAAACATGCTACAGAGATATAGGACCTACTACATGACCACACTCCAGACCTGCTGTTCCTCAAAGAAACATAACTAAACCAAACCTCTGCACCAGACATCACCACAGCCATCCCTGCAGCTACAAGATTAACAGGCAAGACTATCAGTGACAGCCTGGATGTGGAGTTGCCATCATAATCAAAGATGCCATCATTTGCACCATCTACATAGACATCCCCAACAGCAACGTGAAACACCTCACATTCAAGATATGCATCACAGCCAGCTTCTCCCTGGGTAGAACCCTTCTATACAGACCACAAGGACCCCACACCAATTTTGCCAGCGAGATTATGGATAACATGGCAATCACCACCTACATCCTCCTAGGAAACCTTACCTTTTACCTAGATGACAGCACTGAGCCTAGCTCTACAGCCATTCTAGAAAACCTCAGAAAACTTGATCTCACCCAGCATGTTACCGAATGCACCCACACAGTCAGATGTATATTGGACTTGATTGTTCTTAAGTCAACAACATCACAGTCGCCAAGCCACCGACTATGACTTGGACAGACTACGCCCTCATCAATGTCAGCATATCCATCCTGGACCACCACAGGAATCATCTGTTGCAGCTGGAAGAACATCACAAAAGAGGAGTGGGCTTCCGCCCTCTCAGCGCACTGACCCGAGCTCACCAGCAAGTTGCTGAAAGCCATAAAGAACCTCAACAGCAGGATCACCGCATGCAGTGACAGCATTGCTCATTTCCAGTGCAACCCAACAGACAAGCCAGACCACAGGCCAGCTGGTATACGGAGGAACTCAGGCTGATGAAATCTAGACACAACAGCAGAGAGACATCTTCAAATCAGCCCTCAGATGTGTTAGCGCGCCTGACCTTAATAAGTAAACTTACAAGGGGACACAAATAGGTCGATTAACCTTTTGCCTCGCAATTAAGATGTTCTTACCATAGCTCCAGTACATGCAGACAAATAATCAACAATCAATAACAATAATAATCTGTCAACATCAGGATAGTGCGCGCTCTACGGACGACTACAATGCAAAAACCCAGTCTTTGTGCAAAGGCATAATTTATGCATTATGTTTATATGCAGTTTGTTAACCTTTTGCATTGCAGTTTAACCTTGAAAACCACTATTAATGATGTTTGCAATAACTGTTCATTTGCAAGATATTGCTGCAGGTTTACCAAGTGTGTCAGGGTGTGGTCCCTTTCTAGGACCTTCTAGAAGCTTTCACTGCCCCATGACTGGGTGTGGTTTGTGGGCTGGGCTTGACTCTATATAAGGGAGTCAGCCCAGCTCCACGTGCTCACTATTCAGAGGTCTTGGTGCAATGCAGCAGCAACTTCCTGAGCTCCTGTCCCGGAGGCCTACAATGATATTTCCAGGCCTGCCCTCATTATATTGATGATCCTTTAGCAGGGCGGTAAGGTGGAGGTCGGGCTTGGCCCCCGACCCCCGTTTTCAAAGACATTCAAGTTTTTGGGCGTAGTTGTGAAACTCTTTGTGTGCGTGATTGTGTTTCCATGACATTTACATATTCTTGTTTAAATCGACAAGGTGCGCAATTCTACTCTGGCATATGATTCTTGGCAGTCGGAACGGCAACAGTCTGCGCGATCATTTCATGATATTTGCATTGTGTATTTTGAATCAGCAACATTCAGATCAGCAGTGTGCACGATCATTTCATGACATTAGCATTGTGAAACTTCGAATCAGCAGCAAGGTGCGCAATTCTTTTCTGGCAGTAATCTCTTGATTTTCAGATCGGCTGTGCGCGCAATCTTTTCACGGCATTGAATACTTTGGTGTGCAGTGTTTGTTGAGGTGCACACATTTATCCTGAGCTTTTGGTTTTCTCGAAACGCTTAATTCAAAGTGCGGCATTCTTTGTGCTAATTAAGCTCCTATTACATTTCCTGTTGTTTTTTTAATGGAATGTTCATATAGCCTTTATCCTCCTGTAAAATGCAATGTTTATTCCAAAACTATTTTGAAGAAGGTTCTTGTATTCTTGACAGCATATGATATTTCCGGAAAAGCTCAAATGAAACATTGTATTAAAACATTCTTGATTTTTCCAGGTACCTAGATTTCTTGAGGCCTAGTTATAGTCATGTCCTAGGTTATCCATGATTACAGTATAAGAATTCTTAGAACCATAGTCTATTGAAAGTCAATGTAATTATATCTTGACATTGTGTTGTTAACCTCTTGCTTCCTACAGGTCTCCTTCCCAGCTGTTCCCTACCTAAACCCCTTTTCCCCCACTTGGACTCTCTCAGGCTCTGTGGTATATCTATTGGAGTTTTGGAGCAGTCTAGTGGTGGACATGTTGGGAACATGCGCAGGCCTCGAGGATCTGGTCTCCCTGACATAATCCATATTGTCAGTAATGTTCACGCACCATGACCTTTCAGTCATGAATAACCACACCTTTTAGTAAAAGTTAGAATATTTATTTTCCCCATATTAACAATGCTAAGGTCATGTAGCTCAATCTCAAAATCAAATGAAACACATAAAGAAACAATACTGGCTGTCCAAAGTGACAGAAGAAACGTAATCTAATCAAAGCTTGAACTACAACACATTCTAAGGTTATGATGCAAATTAATAGCAAAGTCAACTGCATCAAAGTGATTACATACATTTGAATTCAGCAGAGAAATTCATCAAACATTATTCCCTATTAACAGAATTTCATTAGTGAGGATCCTTAACTAACACCAGCGTAGCATCGTCGTGTTGGGCTTAGTAACACACATTTGGAAAAACATCTAACTATGGCTCTATTACAACAGTGCAGTTGGTACCTAGAAAGGAAAAGCAAATATGCATTATAATAAGCAGTCTAATTCATAATACCTATCCTCCGTGTAGATCAGCAAACAGAGTCAGTCTTCATCCTCAGGACATCAGTTGATCAGCAAGGCATCAGGATTCAGCATCAAAGTTCAGAAAACGCAAAGTCTTTAAGCATTAAATTTAAGCATGTCTCTTGTCAGGGCGCACAAGAAAATAGTGACCTTTCAGTCAGCAAGAAAATGGGAAAAGGTTGTGTCTTCTCTCAGTGCAGTGTCGTTAAATCAAAACTAGTAAAACTATATCACAAATCCCTATTGGTCAGTTAATCGCATGTTCACACTTTGTCAATAAAACTAAAACTCCAATCTATGAATTTTACCATTACTCCATTCACATATAGTTGATTGGTTTGTCCTGCAATGTCCTTATAATCCAGCTTGTCAGGTAACAATATTGTTGCAGCCACCACTCCAATCAGTATCTCTATTGTTCTCCTCCTGGGAAAGTCAGTCTCACACACATTACACACAAAATGTAACATTAGCAAGAACAGCATCTTCTAGCATTCAGTTCTCATGAGAACCTTCCGTTGTGAGCACATTTGCACAATGCAAAAGGGAAAATCACAGTTTAACTCTCTAGAACAGCCATTTATTAAATGTTAAGAAATACAGCTTTGACATAAGGCCTGGTAACTAGGCCAAGACACTCGCTAAATTAGGGCTTACAATTAATAAAGCTAGAGCATAACGCATAACCCTTAATGTGACATATTACTACATTAGCCAAACATATTCAACATGTCACAGTATTAATCCACTAGTAAGTACACTTTGTGAACATTGGCAGCCACTCTTCGTAATCACATTTTCAAATGCGTGCATTATTTTTCCACATTATTATATTTTCTACACAAATCCCTTATTCTGAGTACATGAACACTCGTTAATAATTTCTCCTCTGATGATTAAATGTGTCATCACAATGACTACTACCCACAAAGTTTTGCACTAGCTAAACTTCTGTCAATTCAACCCCTTCATACTTTTGTTTCCTTTTTAAATTTTCCCTGTAGAATTCTTCCCTTTTCTTTTCTTCCCTCCTCTGATGACTCTTTGACCTCTTCAATTTAATCCCTTTGCATACTTTACACAATACCCATATTACAATTAGACAAACCACAATAATTATTGTCCCTTGCAAGATTTTCAATAATATCCCATTCCAAATGTTGCTGAGCCAATTTCCCACTGAAGCAAAACATTTGCCAACCTTTTCCCAAACACCTGGTTCTTTCAATTCTTTCAAATCAGCACTTTCATTAGTCAGATTAGTAATTAAGGCTCTAATTTCTCTACTATTATCAGGAATATACGAACAACAATGCCTAGAATTAATCATTTTATAGACTGCACCATCCTTCACTAAAAGAATGTCTAAAGCAAGACGATTCTGAAGAGTCATAGCTCTATCAGCAGCTAACTCAGTATCATGAGTATGAAAAATGAAAAATTTGTCGGCATGTTATCCACAATAGTAGAGAACTTTCAAATCTTTATCGAATTCAGAATGACTCCCACTGAAGGAATCACTGCTCCAAATATATCTCCCACTATACCAGGAGAGGACTCCCTCCTCTGTCTCATATCATGTAATTCAGTCACTTTTGGAAACTTTTTCGAATCATCTATTTGATAAATCTTTGGAAAAACTATCCCTAAATAACATGTCCGGTACCATCCACTTGGAAGACGGTAAAAAGCATTAAGACCACAGATATAATAAATTCCGTGAATCGCCGGGTCCTGTCCATTCAACATAAATGTCCATTTAACCTGAAACAGAAACACATGTTTAAATTCACTTGTTCCCACAAATAAAGTGTCAGTGCGTGATTTAGGCCTGTATATACAAAGTTTCCCTACGTGTTGTGCATCTAAAGCTAATTTCCCTTGTGTTTTAATTGCACTATAAGCATAATCATTCCTGTAAGTCCTTTTCTCTAAACCGTTTTCTAACTTCTCCTTTAATGACTTTCTCCAGTCATCTGTGTGATCTAAGAAGCTTTTCTCTAAAGGTGTAAGCAAGCATGTCAGGTTATTCCTGTGTGCATAAGCTGTGTCAAATATCAATGTAGGCTCAAAGAAACCTCTAGCTATTAATATGTTATTTTCCCTAGCTTCTCTACTCCAACACCTAATTATAGGACAAACGAAGACACCATATCATAGTTTGAGTAAAAATACTGAATGTATTCCTGATTCTAAAATCTTGTTAGCAGCAGCCTACAACTTATTCCTAGGTTAATGGCAAACTATGGTATGTAACTCCTTCCTCAACTGATGAAGGAATCTGCGTACACAAATAACAATTCCTCGCATCAATCGTCTCAACATACTCACTCAACAAGCAATAGACATTAGAAGAAAGTTGTACTTGCGCATTAGTATCCCCATGCAAATACTTCTCATCTAACCTAAACCTTTTTGTTGCTGTTAGTGCAGTACTTGTCTCAAAAGCAGAAGTATGGTTGGATTCACTCTTATCAAGAACAGACATACCCACAATCAATACCACAAACAACATCCCACACATAATTGCCAAACCAATACTCATACATTTACAGCGCCTAGTATTCCTACCCTGCTGGCTAAGGTTACTCATGATCTGTAAAGAATCAGAAAGCAGAAGAAAAATTTAGAAAAACTGCAGCAAAAACCAAAAACAAACAACTCTTCTTTCAGCAGTTATTTACAGCTTTCAGTCTCACTCCCAGCATCCCTTGTCAAAATCAGTAAGCAGCTTGTCAAAATCAGGTTGCAAAAGTCAAATCAGGTTATCAATGTCTCTTCTGGTTACTTTCAGCAGTTTCTTTTTCTCAACATTTTCTCTCAGATTGTTTCAATGCTTCAGTCCATGAGCTCCCTTCAAGTGCCAAAATACTGACCCGAAATGTCTCTATCAAAACAAAAAGACAAAAACTCTTGCTTCCACTTGCTTGTATTTGCATACACCTATTCAGGACCTGCATATCTTCAAATTGCTATTCTCTTTCTTTTCAACTTTCGATCATTATTCAATTCTCCTTCACTTAGATCTTCTTTCCTTGTATCTAGTTCTTCCTCGATCGTTGCCTCAACAACCACTTCCTTTTCTCTTTCTACTTGCAACTCCGGCCACTTATCTCCTTTCAGAGAACCTTTTCTCAGTGTTCTCTTCAGAGTCGAACTCAAACCTTCTTCTTGTTCTGCGGTGTTTTGACTTGATGGACCTGGAATCGGTCCAGGAGGAGTCAGATCATAGTGACTCTGATCCACCTCAACTCCTTTCCCCTACGGGTCTGGCAATTACTCTGTTTGTCTCTCAAGATCGTCTGCTTCTGGGAAAGCCCTCCTCTGACTAGGCTCTCCTGCTGCCTCAATTGAGATAGGCTCTCTGTCATCCTCTTGGAGGTCTTCTCCTTCGTATCTCACAGGAGTGACTGAACCGCCGTCAACGGGCTCAGATCCGATCTCAGTTCTTCTTTGTTCTCTTTCCAGCCTTGAGACTCGTTTCGCTGTTCTTGGTATGCTCAACAACTCTTCTTTTTCATGATCCAGTGGACATGCCACTTTCTTCGTATGACTCGCATGAATCTAGTTCGGAATCCCAGCACACTTCGCAGCTGTGGTAGTTGCAGAACTACCTGATACGGTCCCAATGAGGCTCCAAATACGTTTCAGTCACATGTTTCCGGACCACAACCCAGTCTCCAGCTCTCAAGTTGTGCCCTGGGTCATGGATCGGTGGCAGTGTGGTGGCTTCCACCTGCTGGGAGAGCGAAACACATCAGCCAGAATTTTTCAGTAGTCCAACACCATATCATCTGTAATATTGACAAGTACATTTGCAGGCACCACTGGCAACCTCATGGCTCGGCCCATAAGGATTTCATGTGGTGACAATCCTGTCTTCCTGTTGGGGGTGTTTCTCATTGACATCAACACTAAAGGCAATGCGTCAGGCCATTTCAAATTTGTGGACGCAAACACCTGTGCAATTCTTGACTTCAAGGTACCATTCATCTGTTCCACTAGTCCTGATGCTTCAGGGCGGTAACTACAATGCAACTTCTGCACAATGTTCAATGCTGCACACAATAATTTAATTAATTAATTGTTGAAGTGACTTCCCCTATGTGGTTCTAAAGAGATTGGAAATCCAAAACATGGTATCAGTTTCCCAAGCAGTAGTTTTGCTACTGTGAGACTATCATTTCTTCGTGTAGGGTATGCTTCAAACCAGTGACTAAAAATACAATGACCAACACATAACTCAAACTCCACACACAGGCATCTCAATAAAATCCATCTGCATTCTGCTGAATGGACCTCCCGCTCTGCCAATGTGGCTCATATTAACCACTGTCCCTTTTCCCGCGTTTAGTAGTTGGCAAATGACACAACAATGGCAAACTGCTTCAGCAACTTGCCTAAACTTTGGGTTAGACCAATCATATTTGAACAATCGAATCATTGCATCCCTTCCTATATGTGCTTGACCATGATAGTACCTCACCATTTGAAACAACAGACTATTTGGCAAAACCAATTGACCCTCTTCTGAAACCCACAATTCATATTATCTTTGCACACATTTCATTTTGCTCCATTAATGTTTTTTCTCCATGTCAGCATTATTTTGCAACATTTTCAATTCCTCCAAGGTGTCAATTACTTTCAATCCATAGCTTGTACAGGTTCCATCTTCTTCAGATAACAGTTCCAACTTGTCTTTGAATGATATACAATTCAATGCGCAAAACCTTGCAACTTGATCCGCATAGCCATTTCCCAATGATACAAAGTCCTACGACTTCAGATATGCACTGCATTTCACCACGGCAATCTTTTCAGGCATTTGAATAGCATGTAACAATTCTTTAATCCTCTCACCATTTCTCACTGGTGAACCAGAAGAGGTCATGAAACCTCTCTGTGACCACAACTGGCCAAAATCATGGACTATTCCAAATCTATTCTTGCTATCTATATAGCTTGTAACTTTCAGCTGAGCAGAAACATGGGACGCTAGAGTAAGGGCTACCAGTACTGCCATTTGGGCAGAATACACTCCTCGAAGCCAAGAAACTTCCAAAGTACCAGTAATTGTGCACACGGCATATCCTGCGCTCACTGTCCCTGCATTGTCACTCAGACAAGAACCATCAACAAAGATAATTTGGTCATTTTCTTCTTATCGGGTGTCTCTAATGTTAGGTCTCGGTTTTGTGCACAAGTCAGTTACTTCAAGACAATTATGTTCAATGTCTTCCACTTGTTCAATTTCAACATTTTCATTTGGAAGTAAGGTTGCCGGGTTCAGCACTGTACTTCTTTTCAATGACACATTTGGTGACCCTAGAATACTCATTTCATATCTAGTCAACCTCGTAACAGTCAAATATTGGGTTTTCGTCCTGGTAAAGAGTCAGGGGATGTCCCATCACAATGCCTTCGCACTTCGACGAACTGCTGCAACTGCGCGCAAACAACCTGGTAAGGCTGCTGCAACTGGGTCCAAAGTAGCTGAAAATATGCTAATGGGAGGTGTAGACCTCCATGGACCTGTGTCAAGACAGACATAGAACATACATCATGCTCATGACAAAACAATGTGAAAGGTTTTGTGTAGTCAGGCACACCCAACTTTAACTGGCACAACTCCCTTTATCTGACCTATTTCTTTTCCTGTCAAATCCCACACTTTCTCTTTAACCGTTCCCTGCAAATCAGGATGAAGCTCTCTCACTGTGAACATCGGAAAAATTAAATCAGAGGGTATCCCTCATTTACAGTCTCTTTTTCTAACTCTGGGGCTTGGTCAGCTTCATCATCACTATTTGCCTGAATCTCAATTCCATCATTTGAACAAGTAATCAAACATTTTGTTTTACACATCAAGGGGGTCATTCTGACCTGGGCGGTAAAAGGCGCTTACCGCCGGTCAGAAGACCGCCATAACACCGCCGCGGGAAACCGCCACGGTCATTCTGACCCGCAACAGGCAAACCGCCAAAAACCCGACATCCACAAAAGTCCGCCACACCAACGGCCAGCGAAAAATTGGCGATGACCAAACCTCCACCGTGACGCCAACAGAAATACGCCCATTCCATTCCGACCCACGAATCCATGTGGCGGTCTTTCAACCGCGGTTGTCACGGTTTCGGGCGGGGCTGATCAGGACTTTGGTTGGGACACCCCTTGAGGTCACCGAATATCCTAAAGAGGTAGTACACTGGGGCAGAGGAGCAGCTAAAGGCATACACGGAAAGGACAGCTATGGATAGGCACAGGAAAGAGGAAAGTAAAAGCAGAGCAACCCTTGTGTGAACAAACAGGAAACGGATTACCAGTGGACAAACACGCTGGGGTTGTACACAGAGTAAGGCGCAGAACCTCCCACAGTGACAGGGAATCTCAATGCCTCTGTGCAGTTTGCTCTTACAGATAGTCACCCTGCCAGCCCCATAGAAAGGAGGCGGCAGAAGTGATTCTGTCTCTGGACCCTAGAGCACAAACAAGGATAGTACTTACATACACAGGACACGCTCTTGTGGGTCCAGCTGGAAACACAGTGGCGATTCCTGAGAAAACAGCAATAGCACACTGTCACTGTTAGGCACGATATACAACGTATAACACTGGACAAGGATGGGGGCTGGAATTGCCTCCTGGAAACCAGGAGCCAACCCCAGTACACAGGAGGACACGTATACACTGGTGAAGACTGATAGAACACTTACCAGACACAAAGAACCAAGAAGAAACAGAAACAGAAGGGAACAAACAAAGAGGCAGAGGCAAGAACTAGGAACAGGCTCAGGCTGAAGCAAAGGCGGGACTAGGACTTGAAAACAGGGCGCAAACTTCTGTCTGGGACAGACAGAGACAGGACTGGGAAACTGAGAACAGGCTCTGGCTGGAACAGGCAAGGACAGGACTGGAATACAGGGAGTAGGAAATGAGCAGTAAACAGGACTGGGAAACAGAGAGAAGGTTCAGGCTGAAACAAGGCAGGAGCAGGGCAGAGAAACAGGGAGCAGGCTTTGGAAGAAACAAACAGGTACAAGGCTAAGAAATAGGGAGCAGACTCTGGCTGGAAAAATCAGGAGCAGGGCAGAGAAACAGGAAAAAGGATCAGGCTGGAACAGAACTGGAACAAAACTGGAACACCATCCGACAAGGGGTCTGTAACACAAAGGAATTGAAGTCCGATGCACGACGGGGAGCTTGAGGAAATGGCTGCTTATAAGCAGTTCCAAGCTGGGCTGCACAGGAGAGGTTTCAGGTGTGTGTGGTTTCGGACACTTGCAAGTCCTGGAGGAGAGGATCCAGTGAAAAGGAGCAACTGGACTTCTCCCATTGAAAACAATGGGAAACAGAATCCGGGTTTTCCTGACTACCAAGCTGTGCATTATGGGATTTGCAGTCCCAGGAAGCAAATGTAGTACTATACAAGTGTACCATAGAGAAAAGAGAAACAAACAGGAGTCAGCAAGGGACTCTAGATAGGTGTTCAAGGTGATTCCCAGGCTTCTGACAGCCCCCTTACAGCGCCCCCTGGAAATGGGACGACCAAGTCGTAACAGTATACCCCCTCCCACCAGTTTGCTCAAGAAGAGAAGGCGATCCTTTGGCTGAAAAAAGTTGAAGAGGAAAAGCCACAGCAAGAAAATCCAACCCCAACCTTGGTGGATAAGTTTACAGTCCTGCCATAGGTGAATATTCCAATGAGCAAAGCATGTATTAATACCCATATGGGCTCTAATGTCTTTCCTCTTTATTGTTCGATTGATATTGGAGGAGTGCATGGAGTTGGTTTCTGGTGAAGTGGATTCAGGAGCAAGGAGATCTGAAATGGCACTATGGGCGGTATTCCTTAGGACATTAGTTTCCTGTTCAGTACTGTCTTCTTTGGAGGACATAATTGGCGTATTAGTAAGGTCTGTAACTCCTTCCGACAAGCAGGATATGTCTGTTTCTGCAGCAGTATTTGCATTGATTGTGGTCTGAGGCTTGCAAAGCATAGAAACTTGGGAGACATGGGTAACTGGTGTTCTCAAGGTGAACATGAAAGATTCAGAACTTTCTTTAGTTTTGGATGACTTCGGAGTATCAATCACAGGATCAACAAGAGTTTTTAAGTCTTTAGAAACTGGATTAACATCTGAAAATGTAGAAGTTCCACAAACTAATTCTTTAGGGTGATCTTCAGACAAGACTGGGATTTCTTCATTGCAAGTGCTTTGTGGTGTGTTCGTGGTATCAGAAATGGTATCTTTGCAAGGCGTTTCTCCTACAGGTAGTTGATCTTCAAATCTGTTAACACTGAAAGGTTGTTCTTTGGAAAGAAATGGAACCGGAGTCTCTTCAGAAATCGCCTTTACATTGGTATCTACATTTTCAGCTCTTGCCTTTGAATTGATGAGGGTTTCTTGCAATAAAACACTAAGAACAGTACTTATCATCAGATCTTCGAATACAAGATTCAAATTCAAGTCTTTAGTTTTAGTGGGAAATATTACATCTTTCAGCACTTGAGCTTCGGTTTCAGATTGCTGGTTTTCAGGAGTCTTTAGTTTCAGGGACACAGCAGGTGACGTTGGTGTGGCTGATTTTACATCAAGATCAGATACCGGTAGCTCAGAGATCTGTTCTTCACTAATTGTGGAGCTGGAAACAGGATACACATTGACAGGGATCAGCAGGTCAGGGTCAGTGGTTGAGGCTGCAACTGTGTCCAGTTCTAGGTGAAGGATCTCATTTCTTATGACAGGCTGTTTAATTTCAGATTGCTGGCTTTCTTCCTTGTCTGAAATTTCCACGGTTTGCTTTGACACAGAAGAGATTCTTAAACTTTCTGAGAAGTCTATTACATTCTTAGTAATTGCGGGTATTTCTTCACGGTCAGAAAAATCCATTAGTTCACTTGAAACAGGAACTGTCTCTTTATTGTCTGAAAGTTCTATGATATTGTTTGAAAGGGCAGGAGTATCCCCACAATCTGAAAATTCTGGTGTGTACGTCATTTGAACAGCACTATTTGCAGGTTTGTTCACGGCAAGGCAGGAACCACTGTCATCACTAGATTCAGATTCTTCAACACTGTTGCACAACTTGCCATTAATCTCCAATAAAGTCATGTCTTGGTTTCTTAAGGTGCAGCTATTGGAGTCTGCATCAGAACTCTCTTCTTCCTTTGGCTTTATTTGTTCTGATAGAGGGGCTGAGACACTTCCCTCTGAAGACTCTGATCCATCCTTTGAATCAAGAGGTGTCAAATCTCTCAGAGATTCAATCAACTGTACAGGAATTTTCACTGGAGAACTACAGGCTGAGAGAGAGTCTGAAGAAGAGGCTGATATATTTATAACTGGAGCTGTCTTTTGACTGTCATTAATAGAAGGGACAATCTGCTCTATAGAAGTCTTTGGAGAGGCGCACAAAGTAGCATACTGTTCTTTAAGCCAAAGCTGGTGATCATTTTCTTTTTTCAGGTTTTCAAATTGCCTTGCAGTAGTTTCCATCAGCTGCTCTGTTACTTCTTCTACCTTACAGATAAACAGAATGTCTGGTTCTGGCAACAGTGAAATATGCATTGATGAAAAGAGCCCACGGGCAAGATTTCTAGTGTATGTTATAACATATTCATCATAGAAGTCCAATATCTGCCTTTTAATCTGCCAAAACTGCTCTTTTAGTGTGTGTATGTCCATATTGTTATCAAACCCACTCAGAATAGAAAAGGGTTTAGCAGAGCTTTTAGGGATTGAGACTGGTGTATTATCATCTAGTTTGGGAAGAGCACAAGCCTTATGAGTGGAACTAAGGAATCCCACAGTCTTTACTGATCCATTTGATACAGGGTCTAGCCTGCTGACTTGAAAGCTCTGAGGGACTGAAAGGTCTTTATAAGAGTCAGCACTGCACTTTGAATTCTGAGAAACTGGCCTAGATGGGCTGAAGCACTCAACAGAAAACAAGGGAATCCCTAGTGTGGCTTCTTGAACAGTGTCAGGGTTCTTTGTTTTGGCAGAGTGCTGGAAGTGAATTTGGGATGCGCTAGCATGAGGCAAGGAATTAACAAGTTTTTCTTGAGTGTGAGTGTCTTGTGCAGAGGTAGCAAAAGCACTTCCACGGTTACGAACATTCTTACTGGCTTCAGCTAATAGATATTGCAAAAACTCATTACGTCCTTGTAATTCTTCTACAGACAGGGACTGGGGGTCATAGCCACAAATAACATAATAGTCTATCATTGAAAGATTAGCAAGCCACTCAGTATAGTACTGAACTTGCAAGTTATGGTTTTCTTTAACAAGTCTATCCTTTAAACTAAGGTCTTTTTTAGAGGATTTCAGATAATGTTTAGGCTTAGAAAGGGGTGTCTTAACATGATAGGAAAGCCCTTTAGGTTTGTGTGTGCCTTTACTGCCAGGGGAGCTTGAAATGTTTGGGTCGTGCATTCTGTCACGGTTTCGGGCGGGGCTGATCAGGACTTTGGTTGGGACACCCCTTGAGGTCACCGAATATCCTAAAGAGGTAGTACACTGGGGCAGAGGAGCAGCTAAAGGCATACATGGAAAGGACAGCTATGGATAGGCACAGGAAAGAGGAAAGTAAAAGCAGAGCAACCCTTGTGTGAACAAACAGGAAACGGATTACCAGTGGACAAACACGCTGGGGTTGTACACAGAGTAAGGCGCAGAACCTCCCACAGTGACAGGGAATCTCAATGCCTCTGTGCAGTTTGCTCTTACAGATAGTCACCCTGCCAGCCCCATAGAAAGGAGGCGGCAGAAGTGATTCTGTCTCTGGACCCTAGAGCACAAACAAGGATAGTACTTACATACACAGGACACGCTCTTGTGGGTCCAGCTGGAAACACAGTGGCGATTCCTGAGAAAACAGCAATAGCACACTGTCACTGTTAGGCACGATATACAACGTATAACACTGGACAAGGATGGGGGCTGGAATTGCCTCCTGGAAACCAGGAGCCAACCCCAGTACACAGGAGGACACGTATACACTGGTGAAGACTGATAGAACACTTACCAGACACAAAGAACCAAGAAGAAACAGAAACAGAAGGGAACAAACAAAGAGGCAGAGGCAAGAACTAGGAACAGGCTCAGGCTGAAGCAAAGGCGGGACTAGGACTTGAAAACAGGGCGCAAACTTCTGTCTGGGACAGACAGAGACAGGACTGGGAAACTGAGAACAGGCTCTGGCTGGAACAGGCAAGGACAGGACTGGAATACAGGGAGTAGGAAATGAGCAGTAAACAGGACTGGGAAACAGAGAGAAGGTTCAGGCTGAAACAAGGCAGGAGCAGGGCAGAGAAACAGGGAGCAGGCTTTGGAAGAAACAAACAGGTACAAGGCTAAGAAATAGGGAGCAGACTCTGGCTGGAAAAATCAGGAGCAGGGCAGAGAAACAGGAAAAAGGATCAGGCTGGAACAGAACAGGAACAAAACTGGAACACCATCCGACAAGGGGTCTGTAACACAAAGGAATTGAAGTCCGATGCACGACGGGGAGCTTGAGGAAATGGCTGCTTATAAGCAGTTCCAAGCTGGGCTGCACAGGAGAGGTTTCAGGTGTGTGTGGTTTCGGACACTTGCAAGTCCTGGAGGAGAGGATCCAGTGAAAAGGAGCAACTGGACTTCTCCCATTGAAAACAATGGGAAACAGAATCCGGGTTTTCCTGACTACCAAGCTGTGCATTATGGGATTTGCAGTCCCAGGAAGCAAATGTAGTACTATACAAGTGTACCATAGAGAAAAGAGAAACAAACAGGAGTCAGCAAGGGACTCTAGATAGGTGTTCAAGGTGATTCCCAGGCTTCTGACAGCCCCCTTACAGCGCCCCCTGGAAATGGGACGACCGAGTCGTAACAGCGGTATTCCATTGGCGGTACACACCGCCGCGGTCAAAATACACACACAGCTCCAAAACACCACCACATTGGACATTTTGAAATACACATACCTGATACACATACAAACACCACTCCCACACACCCAATACAATATAAAACACACACCCACATCACCCACAAACCCCTACGACCACCATTTATTGACTAAGGCCAGAGAGAGACACCACCAGCTAGTACAGCGCATTCACAGGCACATTACACCATAACTCACACAACATCCACGCACAAAACACCACACACCACCACACTCACCACACTCATCACCACAAACACCACCCCACACCTCATCCACACCACCCCATGGCACCCCAAAGACACCCCAGGTTTTCGAACGCTGAACTCAGGGTCATGGTGGAGGAAAAGTTTGGGTAGAGCCCCAGCTCTTCGGGACACAGGTGCAGCACACCACCATTGCCAGGAAGATGGCGCTATGGCAAAGAATAGTGGACAGGGTCAACGCTGTGGGTCAGCATCCACGAAATCGGGACGACATCAGGAAGCGGTGGAACGACCTACGGGGGAAGGTGCGTTCCATGGTATCCAGACACAACATCGCGGTGCAGAAGACTGGCGGCGGACCCCCACCTCAACCCCCAGAATTTACAACATGGGAGGAACAGGTCTTGGCGATCCTGCATCCTGAGGGCCTCGCAGGAGTAGGCGGAGGAATGGACTCTGGTAAGTCTAATCTCAACTACTTCATCCCCCCCACCCACCGGCATGCCAAATCATACCCCCACTCTCCCCCCACCCCCATCACACATCCTCCTTGCTAATGTCTCACCATCACAACCCACCCATCCCAACACCAAGCCCTGCATGCGACCACAAACCATGGACACCCATCACCTAAGCATGCCCACTGCACATACCCATCCCCCCCAAACCACCGTCACAACAGCCCCCACAAGGGAATGCCAGCACTGGGGTACACGGGCAGCCACCCATTGCACGCTATGGCACACACAGAAGCAATAACCATACTCTTATACCCCTGCAGGACCCGAACGCCACGACACCGCCCAGGAGGGCCCAGAAATGTCCATTCCACCCCCAGAAGAGGCCCACAGTGATGACAGCAGCTCTGTCTCCCTGGACCCAGATGACCAGCCCGGCCCATCGGGGACCTCTGGACAGTCGGTTCCCCTCAGACAGCCACAGGCCACAGCAGACCTACCCCCCTCTGGGAACACCAGCACAGCACCCACCCAGCGGGCCCATGCCTCTGTCTCCAGGACACACCAATCAGCGGTGTGTCCGCCACTACAGGGCACCCAGGTTAACCCACCACCCCAACAACAACAGGGACCTGGGGGCAGTGGTAGTGGGCACACGGTCCAGTGGACAGAGGCCCAGGGAAACAGGGGAACTGGGAGGGCTACTGTGCGACAGGGGGGGGACAGGCCCAGGGAACCCACTCTCCACGAGGCCCTATCCTCCATCATGGGAGCATACCACCGCTCCCAGGAGACGATGGCGACGGTCCTGGCCAGGTTCCAGGAGATCCAGGTACCGCAGGAGGAACAGTTTATGGGGTTCAGGGAAGAACTCAGAAACATCAGTTCCGCAATGGGCACCATCGTTGTGGCTCTCAATCAGATTGTCAGCACATTGCGGGACCATGTGGCACCACAAAGTGCCCCTGTCACTAGCATGGACCAAGAAAAGGCTACCACCTCCGCCGGCGCTAGTGGACAGGAGGCCCCGACACAAGAACAACAGGCCACCAGAACCCCACCCCCTGCAGAAGGAGAACCACCCCGCAAGCGGTGCCTGAGATCTAGGAAGAAGACAGAGTAGGATGCCAAGACCCCCGCCAGGAAAGGATACCCCCTGATTGTCATCCCACTGTCCCACATTGTCACCCTGTCCAACCTTAAACTGCCCCAGCTCAACCTTCCACAGGCACCTCAGGCCCTGCCCCAGTTACCCCTGCTGCCCTCAGTGAGGAGGTCATTGACCTCCTGAGGACGCTCATTGTTGGGCAGTCTACCCTTTTGAATGCCATCCAGGGTGTAGAAAGGGAGGTGCACCGGAGTAATGCATACCTGGAGGGCATTCATTCGGGTCAGGCTGCCCATCAGCGATTGTTCAACGCTCTGGCCTCAGCACTGACGGGCAGCCATTGTCCCTGTCTCCTGCCTCCCCCCTCCAACTTCCTCAACCCAGTCCCACTCCCCTGTACCTCTGCCTGTCCCAGACACACCTACAGACCAGCCTGCACACACCTCAACACCCAAGGGAAGCTCATCCAGACATAAGCACCACACATCACACAAGCATTCACACAAGCAACATCCACATGCAGACATGCCAACAGCCACTGCCTCCTCTGTGTCCCCCTCCTCCTCGTCTCCCTCCTCCCTCCCTGTGACGTCTCCACTCACACTTGCATGCACAACATCTTCAGCCACTACGTCCATCACCAGCACACCCACCAGAACACTCCGCACACGTGCAGTCACCACCCCCACTACCATTTACACGTCCCCTGTGTCCTCTCCCAGTGTGTCTGAACCGCTGAACAGGGCCCTTCAAGTCAAGCACCGCTGAACAGGGCCCTTCAAGTCAAGCACCGCTGAACAGGGCACCGCCGTCTCAAGAACCGCTGAACAGGTCCCTCCAAGTCAGGCACCGCTGAACAGGGCCCTTTAAGTCATGCACCGCTGAACAGGGCACCGCCGTCTCAAGAACCGCTGAACAGGGCCCTCCAAGTCAAGCACCGCTGAACAGGGCCCTTCAAGTCAAGCACCGCTGAACAGGGCACCGCCATCTCAAGAACCGCTGAACAGGGCCCTTCAAGTCAAGCAGCGCTGAACAGGGCACCGCCGTCTCAGGAACCGCTGAACAGGGCCCTTCAAGTCAAGCACCGCTGAACAGGGCACCGCCGTCTCAAGAACCGCTGAACAGGGCCCTTCATCTCAAGCACCGCTCCGCTGGGCCCTTCATCTCTAGCACCACTCCGCTGGGCACCGGCGTCTCTGCACCGCTCCGCTGGGCCCTTCATCTCAAGCACCGCTCCGCTGGGCACCGCCGTCTCTGCACCGCTCCGCTGGGCACCGCCGTCTCTGCACCGCTCCGCTGGGCCCTTCATGTCAAGCTCCGCTGGACCCTTCATGTCAAGCACCGCTCCGCTGGGCCCTTCATCTCAAGCACCGCTCCGCTGGGCACCGCCCTCTCTGCACCGCTCTGCTGGGCCCTTCATGTCAAGCACCCCTCCGCTGGGCCCTTCATCTCAAGCACCGCTCCGCTGGGCACCGCCGTCTCTTCACCGCTCCGCTGGGCCCTTCATCTCAAGCACCGCTCCGCTGGGCCCTTCATGTCAAGCACCGCTCCGCTGGGCACCGCCATCTCTTCACCGCTCCGCTGGGCCCTTCATGTCAAGCACAGCTCCGCTGGGCCCTTCATGTCAAGCACCGCTCCGCTGGGCACTGCCGTCTCTGCACCGCTCCGCTGGGCCCTTCATGTCAAGCACCGCTCCGCTGGGCCCTTCATCTCAAGCACCGCTCCGCTGGGCCCTTCATCTCAAGCACCGCTCCGCTGGGCACCGCGTCTCTTCACCGCTCCGCTGGGCCCTTCATCTCAAGCACCGCTCCGCTGGGCCCTTCATCTCAAGCACTGCTCCGCTGGGCACCGCCGTCTCTTCACTGCTCCGCTGGGCACCGGCGTCTCAAGCACCGCTGGCCCATTGGCAGTAGGGGCAGGCCCGCATCTGTGTCGGGCCGGGATGCACGAAGCACTCTGGGCACCATGCCTCCTCCAGAACCAGTGGAGTCTGTAATCCACTTGTGAGACTGTGGCTTTGCACTCCCCAGGATGGCACAGTGGGCAATCCACCCACTGTAGAGACTTGTAAGACTGTGGCTTTGCACTCCCCAGGATGGCACAGTGGGCAATCCACCCACTGTAGAGACTTGTGAGACTGTGGCTTTGCACTCCCCAGGATGGCACAGTGGGCAATCCACCCACTGTAGAGACTTGTGAGACTGTGGCTTTGCACTCCCCAGGATTGAACAGTGGCCATGGAGGCCCCTCGTGGATCTGGCGTCGTGGACTCATCTGGCTGAGGTGCCCCCCCTTCCCTTCCCCCTGAGATGCCTGTAGTTTGCTATCTGATGCCCCTGCAGTGTTCTCTCCATTGGAGTCGGGTATCCTGTGTGGGCTTTGCCCATGTGTTTAGGCCCATTGGCCCACGAACAATGGCTGATACCCAATTTGGACAGGACAATTTACATATGTATATATAGTTATAGATGTTTGTTATATTTTTTTACTTAGCCGTACAATATACTTCAAATTTCATGATCATTTTATTTTGTCTTTGCATTCTTCCGGGGGGGTTTGGGGGTGTCACTCTGAGTTGTTGCTCTGCATTGATGTGTATGTAGTTGTGGGTGAGGGTGAGGGTGGGTGTGTCGCGTATGTGTGTCCCCGTAATTTTTTGCCTCCCCCCTCCCCTGTGTCGTAGGTGCAGTACTCACCGTTGTCTTCCGCGCCGGCGTTCGTGCTCCTGGTAGAGGAGCAGGAAGACAATAGCTGGTAGGATGTGTAGTTCGGGTTCCATGCTGTCCAGATTCCTCGTGGAGTGTGTAGAGGTGAGCGTTTTCCGTTCGTAATGTCTGTTTCCGCCGTGTTTTTATCGGCGGGGCTACCGCCCCGGAAAAGGTGGCGGATTGGTGGGTTGTGATAGGGTGGGCGGTACATTGTCTCCCGCCTGTCTGTTGGCGGTGACCGCCGCGCTGTTTGTTTGTCCCGCCGTGGCGGTCGGAGTGTTAAAGTGGCTGTCTCTGTTGGCGGTTTCCGCCAGGGTCAGAATTCCATTTTTTTTACTGCCTGCCTGTTGGCGGGTTGGCCACCGCTTTAACCCTGACCGCCAGGGTTGGAATGACCCCCCAAGTCTCTTCATAGTTGAGATACTGGACTTGAATCGCAGACTACAAATTTGTGCAATCCCTCAAAATTGCCAATTTTAACTTGAACTGGCTCTGTAATCGGGTTGGTCAAATACTGATAGGGTCCTCTTTGATCTACTTCTAGGGAAGTTGCTAGCACAGGGCTCCTCATCTGAACTGTCACTCATCCAATCATCATTTATTCCATTCTCACTGTGTAACGGGAATTGGTGCACTGTGTTATTACTTTGGTTAAGCCTCTGACCTGTGACCTGTTGAGAAAGCATCATCTGTTGCTGTTCCATCGGGCTTGAGGTATATGATTTTGCTGTCTAGGTACCATGGGAACATGCTGTTGCATTAGCTGCAACTGCAACATTTGTACACATGGCATTTGCACCTGCTGCATGGGTTGAAAATTCTGCACTTGATTCACATTATTCTAAAAATGTATATTAGGACCTCTCACTCTCTGTCTTTTCATGTTCTATAATGAAGTGAGGTCATTACTCTGCTGAATGACACCTTCCTGCACAATCATCGGACACTCCTGTTTCCAATGTCCAACTGCTCCGCAAACGTGACATGTCAATAACTTCTTCATTCCCTGCACATCATTCTGAACCCATACAGTACCTATGTCTGGACCACAAGTCATATTTCCTCCGTGACCTCTACCTCTCAATTGTGGCTGGAACATTATGTTTCACTGCTGCGGTAACTGCTGCGGAAAATTCCCTTGCACCCCTGTTTGAACTGCTTTAATCTGCATCACCTTTGCCTTTTCTTTAAACTTTTTCTGCTTCAACTCAATCTCATCACTATAGTACTTCGCATACTGCAACACCTCATCAATCGGCTTTGCTTGCCAGCAAATCAAATGACTCTTAATCATCTGACTAATTTCAGGTCTCAACCCTTCCACAAATCTGAACACAAAATTCAACATGTCTGTCACCTCAGTTGTCTCTGTACCACTGTAATGCTTGAACGCCTGCAACAATCTCTCATAATACACATGTATCAACTCCTTTGGTTCCGTAGCTGCCCTGTCAATCCTCTGCCAATCGATATTCCTGGGTGAAATTCCTGTTTTCAAAAACTCGGTCACCATATAGTAATATTGCATTACCTCAGGAGATGGTGCACCTGTATTTTTGTCTCTCTCTGGTTCGCTTGTTGGCCAATCTGCACTCCTCTTACATTCAATCCACAGATCAGCTGGAACTACTATCTCTAGTAATGTGTTTAGATCTTCCCACAAACACTTTGCAAGTTTGAAAAACCTGTCTGTCTGATGATACCACTCTACTGGCTTCTCTCTCAATTTTGGATAATCATTTGCAAATGATAGAATGTCACTCCTACTCCAAGGGACATGAACAAAATTCCCTCCTGGAATCTCTCTCATTGGTTAAAATTTCACTGGATCTTTATCCTGCTGCACATTTGTAGTCATCTCCGCAGAATCTCTTTTTCTTTTGTCTCTCTTCTTTACCCATCTGCCTTCCCATTTGTCCAATGCTCCCCAGGTTTGAGCACTTTGAAGCAATTCCTTAAGGTTTGCATTCATTCCAGCAGATCTCAAAATCTTTAGCCTCAAAATCTAATCTGTAACTCCTTTTCAAATGCTTCGTTTTTCTCTACTTCTATGCCGTACTTCTCTACCAAGTCTGCCAATTTCTGATGTACATTGCTCACTTCCCTTGTGATCTTCGGACACAAATATCTCATCTCTGCCTCTGTGTAGGATTCTAACCAGTTCACCCGCATAGTTCCCTCAATGAGTTCACCCGCTTCCATACTTAGCCTAGCATAATTCAAACACTCCTGTCCCTTATGAGCACTCGGTTGGGTATTCAGTTTGTCTAACCATTCAGTCCACTGCTGAGCTGTCAAGCCTTGCAACAAAATGTTACTTGCTTGGACTGGTGGCACCTGCTCTGCAACTGCATTCAGGGTCTGCAGTGTCAATAATTTCAAACTCTGACTAACGTTCGACCATGCTATAGTATCTCCAAGTGCTACAAGTGGACTAAGGTCCAACAATGATCTTGATCTATCAAAAGTCTGTCCCACAGGAGAGACTATTCGAGCATCTTTATTATGACCTCCCCTCATTATACTCTGGGACATTGCTCCCTGTTCACCTACAGTCGTTTTCTTCTGTACAAATAAGGGTACGACTGGACCAACAGTAATAGGCACCGATATAGCATTTGGGGCTGTTCTGGCACTTACACTCTGTGGGAGAGTAACTCCCATATTCTGATTCATCATCGGAGTCTTATCTGAATGTGTCCCTGCTACTGGAGTAAACCTTGGCATTACCTGTGGCTGCACTTGGGGCAGTAAGAGTGGAGTTGGTTCAGTCTGAACCAACATCGGTCTCGGGAAAACCTGTTCCGTAGGCACCATTAAGTTCGAAGTAATTTCCATAATGGGCACATCAGGATAAATTCTCTGAACCTGTGGTGGTTACACCTGATTTTTCACTATAGGAGTAGTAGGCACATTAAGACCACTCTGCATCACATTCTGTGTCAGGCTAGCATTAACCTGCATCGGACTCACCGTCCCATTAACCTGTGTCGGGGCTGTCGGATCAGCACTGGTATTTGGACCACTGTCATGTGCTGTGTATGACGGTGGGCGATTTCTCAATAAAAAGTAAAAAACTCATCATTATCTAATTCCTCCTCTACCGTTGAAGACTTTCTAGCCCCCCTACTTTCAGGCGGACTTCTATTAGTCTTCCTAGTGGCTTTCCTTCCTTCCTTCTCATTGCCCTGCATCATTGCTGGAAACAACTTTATTCCGTGCAAAGTCTACATCCTCCAAACTCTCTGATCACTGTCCCATCTAGCATCTGTTAATGTCTCTTCTGCCTTTCTCATTCTCCTTTCAAATTTCTGTTGCTGTCTGGCTACTAGCTCCCGAATTGCTAATGCCTTAAACTGTGCAGGTCTCGGAAGGGGCTTCGATTCATATAGCACCATCCTTAAATGCTCCAAAACCCTCAAATTGAACGTCCCATTTGAAGGAAACGCTAAGTTCCCATCCTTCTCTGTCAATTTGTACCATTGCTTTAGCCAAAGACATGGCGCGACACCCTTCTCTTCCATTACAATGTAAGGTGGTGTACCTTCTGGCGGTGTAGCTTTGCCTAAACTCGTTGTAATATACATATCTCCCCTTAAAACACTCTTTAAAGGTTTGAAAAATGTCATCTTTTTGACATTTTTGCTATTCAAAATCAAATCAGGAAGTAACTTTTAATCCCAAGATTTCTTTCACCCACTTTCTCAACCAATTGCCTTTCATGGATGGCTGCCAATCTGTGCACGACCCTTCTCACTAACCAACCTATCCCAAGGCGGCTCCAGTGACATCACACTCACACGTACTGCGGCTGACAGACAAAGGCCCTCATTATGAAATTGGCAGTAAATCCCACATACTGTCATGCTGACTGCCGCCAACATACCGCGGTGGATACCCGTTCACCATGTTATGACACACACACACCAATCCATCACTATTCAGCCACAGACACAAGGCCGCCACACCAAAGGTCAGTGATAAACTGGCAGAATCAAAACCCACACCGTTACACCAACAGAACTAGGCCCACCACATTATGACCCACGAACCACCACGGCGGATATTCAACACCGGTAAAGCATTGGCGGTACATACCGCTGCGCTCAAAATACACACACACATACAAAACACTACCACATTGGACAATTCAAACTACACACACCTGACACCCATACACACCCCACACCACTATAAAACACCCACCCACACAACACACAACTCTTTACCATTACAAAAAATTGGCACGAGACAGACACCATGACCACAGAGAAGACCAGAGACGCACACCACCATCACCTATACACCACCCACACACCCCACATCACACACCCCAACACATCATCCTACACACCCTCACCCACAATACTCACACAACATCCATGGCACCACAATGACACCCCAGATTCTCAGAGAAGGAGCTAATGGTCATAGTAGAGCCACAGCTATTTGGAGTATGGGTGCAGCAGATATCCATTTCTAGGAAGATGGAGCTATGGCGGAGGATCGTGGACAGGGTCAACACCATGGGACAGCACCCCAGAACAAGTGATGACATCAGGAAGAAGTCGAACGACCGACGGGGGAAGGTATGTTCCATTGCAGCAAGACACCAGCTCGCAGTACAGAGGACTGGCAGTGGACCTCCACTTCCTCCCCCACAATTAACAACATGGGAGGAGCAAGTCTTGGCAATCATGCATCCTGAGGGCCTGGCAGCAGTAGCAGGAGGAATGGACTCTGGTAAGGCAACTCTTTACTACTTTCACCCCCCTACCTGCATGCCATCACATACCCACACCCTTACCCTCACTTCCATCACCCCACCACCTCACACACACCCCACCATCACATCTCACTCATCTCAATGCCAAGCCCTGCATACACCACCAATGCATGGATACCACTCACAGACGTGCATGGACACCTATCACTAAAGCATGCACACTAGAGAGAATATGCTAGCCCACCACATAACAACTCACACAAGGTAAAGCTGCCAGGGTAATAACAGCCATAGAGGGCAACCCACCCATGCACAATATATCACACACAGAAACAATAATACTGCATGTACATAGCTTCCAGCGAATGTCACCAGAGAAGAGGTGCCAGCAACATCCAGTCCCCCCACAGAAGAGGACCACAGTGATGACAGGGACTGTTCTCTCCTGGATCTGGATGTCTAACCTGGCCCATCAGGGACCTCTGGACAGTTGGTTACCCAGGCACAGTCAGAAACCACCACAGAGCCTACCCCCTCAGGAAACACCACCACAGCACCCACCCAGCTTGCCCATACCTCTGTCCCCAGGAAACTTCAATCAACAGTGTGTCCACCACTACAGGGACCCCAGGGCACACCACAAACCAAAGACAATCAGGGACCTGGGGTCAGTAGCAGTGGGCACACAGTTCAGGGGACAGAGGCACAGGACAACAGGGAAGCTGGGAGGACTGCTTTGCACCAGGGGGAGGACAGGCCCAGGGAACCGACTCTCCAGGAGGCACTCACTCAGATCCTGTGAGCACACCAACATTCCCAGTATACGCTGGGCCAGATCCTGGACAACGTGCAGGAGAACAAGCAGCTGCAGGAAGTACCAGGGGATCAGGGAGAACTTGAAGGCCACTAACACCACCCTGGTCTCTACTGTAGGGGTGCTGGCAGACATGGCCAACATTATGAGGGAGGCAGTGTCACACCAGCGGGCCCCTGCCACTAGCCAGACTACTGAACAGCCCTCCACCTCCGCTAGTGGACAGGAGGCCCTGCCACAGGACCAACAGGCCACCAGCACCACTCCCTCTGCAGAAGGAGAACCCCCCTCAAATGTTCCCTGCGATCCAGGCAGAAGCCAGAGGCTATTGCCAAGACCCCCGCCAGGAAATGAGACTCTCCTGATTGTCACCCTTGTGTCCCACTCTGTCACCCTGTCCACCTTGAACTGCCATTGCTCTCCTTCCTATATCCCTATGGACACTGCACCTGTGCTACAAATAGACTGGGTCTATAGCCTGGATTTTCCTCCATCATCACCCCAGCCATTACACTTCTCCCTTATCTTCATAGCACAGCAATAAACACACTTTGAAAAAATACAAGTATGGAGTATGTCAAATTATTTCAGTATGTATTCTTTTAACAAGGTTTAAACATTGCAATTCAACTGTACAGTAATGTTTACATAGGAAAGACCTGTATTTGGCTGCAGTGAACACACCAGGAGTGATAGTGGGGCACCAACATCTGCAAAAAGAGTTGCCAAAGGGTACAGTGAGTGGCCATAGAAGTGGGAAATTACAGCCTGCCAGTTACAATGAGAAACCAAAAAATGACAATGAAATGTGAAGTTACTCTGTCTTACCTGTGTGTCATTTGAAGTACTGTTGTATCACTGCAGTTCTGTTGTCCTTATCCTCATCCTCTGCCTCCTTATCTTCACTTTCTACAGGGTCCACTGCTGCCACACCACCATCTCCAGCCTCCTCCTCCTGCAGAAAAGGCACTCAAGGCAAGCTTATGCAACATGCAGAATGCCACTATTTTCTGGCAGACCTTCTTGGGTGAGTAGCACAGGGATCCACCAGTCAGATGGAGGCACCAAAACCTGGCCTTCGGGAGGCCAAAAGTACGTTCAATGATCCCTCTTGTTCGCCCATGTGCCTCATTGGAACGTTCCTCAGCCCTTGTCCTGGGATTCCTCACAGAGGTCAGTAGCCATGATAGGTTGGGGTAACCTGAGTCACCTGCAAATATCATTGGACAATTGCTAGCCACACACTATCCCTTATGGCCCACACCATACCCATACACCAACATCCACTGGGTGGGAATCAGGGCTCACCTATTAGCCACACCCTGTGCCTCTGTAGTTGGCCCATCACATTTGGGATGCTTCTATAGCTCAGGATAGAGGCATCATGCACTGACCCAGGATACTTAGCATTGACATGGGAGATGTACTGGTCCATCTAACACACCATCTGCACATTCATCGAGTGAAAACATTTTTGATTTCTGAAGACATGTTCATTTTGCCGGGGGGGGGACTAATGCAGTATGGGTTCCATCAATCGCCCCAATGATGTTAGGGATATATCTCATTGCATAGAAGTCAGCCTTCACGTGGGCAAATCCTCCACCTGGGGGAAAACAATGTAACTGCACATATGTTTAATCAGGGCAGCCAACATTGTTGGCAGCACTATTGAGAGTGTTGGCTTTGACGTTCCTGCTGCCAAGCCCACTGTCACTTGGAAAGAACCAGTTGCCAAGAAATGGAGCACAGATAGGACTTGCACAAGAGGGGGGAATCCCAGTGGGGTCACGGATAGCAGATATCAGGTCAGGCTCCAATTGGGCACACAGCTCAGTGATTGTGGCCCTGTCAAGTCTGTAGGTGAGGATAATGTGCCTGTCCTCCATTGTTGCCAAGTCCACCAGGGGTCTGTACACAGTGGGATGTCTCCATCTCCTATTCATCCTCAGCGGTTGCAGTCTAATGGACAAAAGAGTGTGGAGCCTGTCATAAACTGTACATTGTAGCCACTACAGTTCAATGCATGATGTGATTTTTAAATGTATTGGTGACATATGTCCTGTATGTACAATTGTGACGCAGTTATGATCCATGCACTGCCCCCCTTCCAAAATGGCGTCCGCCTGTCCTGTAAGGAGGGACAAGTGGAAGTGAGGTAATTCCGCTGACGTTGAGTGCCGTTGCGGGAGGCTGTCGGGAACTGCTGTGAAACGCCTCATTGGATAATATTGGGCCCTATGGGGTACAATGGCCAATGGTGATGTACACCAGCAGTGACTGCATGCACCGCCGCGGATGTCACCACCATTTTCTATCTGTTCACTCACTTGCTACCTGACCTTCAACAGGAGTGGACCTACACTGCATGTGCTGCTATGACCTATGTCTGGAACCTACCATGGCCCGTGTTACTGGGGAAAGGGCGCCTGCCTTCACTTAGGAGGAGTTGGAGAGACTAGTGGATGGGGTCCTACCCCAGTACGGGCTGCTGTTTGAGCCTCCAGACCAACAGGTGAGTACACTGTGAGCACAATGCATGGGGACTGAATGCATGGAGTGCGGTGTGTGAAGGCCTCGTGTGCGGGGTGGTTGGTGGACGGGCCCTGGGCAGCATGCAGCATGTATGCTGGGCAATGTCTGTGCATAAGGGGATGGGAAGGGCTATGGTGGGCCATGAGTGTAGCAGCCAGGACGGTCTAACTAATACCTTTCCCTGTGTATATTTCGTCTGCAGGTCAGCGCCTGAAGGGTATATGGCGTGCCATCGCCTAGGACGTGTGGACCCTGGGGGTCTACGGCAGGCGGAGCACCCACTGTCGGGCACCCTGAGGGTGCCTGTCGAACCCTGACCCCCCTGATGGCCCGCATACTGCCGGTGGCCTATCCGGAGCTGGATGTGCGCTTGAGGGCATCACAGCAGCCACAAGGGGGTGAGTACAGTGCCCATCATTACTACTTACGCATGGTGGTGTGGTATCCGGGTGGGGGATGTGTGTCTGTGGTGCAACTAGGCCAGGCCTCACATTGCAGAGTAGGTGCCATGTTGTGCAGGGATCTGATGTGAAATTCCTCCAAACTAGCTAGTAGGCATCCAATACTTGGCAGGGCTGTGTGGGTCCCAGGTATGCTGCAGTTGGCGGTAAGCCCTCGTTGCTCCCCATGCCCTTGTGACTAGCATTGTTACTGGTAGTGCATTGCATAGTGCCTAAGGCTGTTCCCTGTGTGTGATAGTGCTGAGTACGCCAACGGTGGTGTTGGTGCAGCCATTGACTCAGTGTATCCTTTGTCTCTCCCCCCATTTTTGTTTTTATCATACTGTCGTTATGTGCATTAGCATCATCTGGCAGAGGAGCAGAGGCACCGGCGACGGAGGGAGCTGCATCCCACAGGACCCAGGAGGCAGAGTCCACTGATGGTGAGGGCACCAGTGGGACGGAGGGTGAGAAGAGCACCACGGCGGAGACAGGAGGGGACAGTTCGGACATGGATACCTCCTATGATGGAAGCTCCCTGTTGGTGGCGGACATCTCTGTACCCACCCCAACTATAGGTACAGCCACCACCCCCGTACCAGCACCGCCCTCTCAGCAGCCCCTCATCGAGTTGGCCGTGCCCGCTCACCCAGGAGGGTGGGCATCTCCTTCGCTCCAGGCACCTCAGGCCCTGCCCCAGTAAGCCCTGCTGCCCTCAGTGAGGAGGCTATTGACCTCCTGAGATCCATCTCTGTTGGGCAGTCAACCATTGTGAATGCCATCCAGGGGCTGGCAGCCCAAATGCAACAGACCAATGGATTTCTGGAGAGCATTCACAATGGCTTCCCGGCCCAGCAGAGATCAATCCAGGCTCTGGCCTCCTCTCTGATGGCAGCCATTGTCCCTGTTTCCACCCTCCCCCTCCAATTTCCTCTATCTAATCCCATTCCCCTCAACCCCAACCTATCCCAAGCACACAGGCACACCAGCATACACACAAGACAACACACAAGAGTGGTTCAGGCAAACACAAGCACCACACTTCATTCCACAGGCACTCACACAAACACCATCCAGATGCAGACATACCAACATCCACTGCCTCCACTGTGTCCCCCTCCTTCCCCTTCTCCACCTCCCTCCCAGTTGCATCTACACTCACACCTGCATGCACTACATCCTCATCTACTACCTCTATCACCACCACACCTTTCAGAACACAAACCTCACTGGCAGACACCATCCCAACAGCCATGCACATGTCCCCTGTGTCCTCTCCCACTGTGTCTGTCCCCTCTCCCAAGGTATACAGTACAAACGCAAGCACTCAGACACCCAACAGCCATCCACCTCACAACAGCATCCTGCCCATGCACCTGCACCCAAACACAGCAGATAGACACCTCCTACAACCACTCCCTCTTCCTCCACTCCCAAACCTTCTCCCTCTTCCCGCCCCAATGTCCCTAAACAGCTTTTCCTATCCACCATTTACCTCTTCCCTACCCCTCCCCCCCCATCCTTCACGTCTGGCCAGGGTGGCTATAACTCAGGCAAGCCACACAGCCACCCAGTCCAAGGGCCCAGTAGTGTCCACATCAACTCGTGGTGGGAAAGGATCCCGGGAACCACGCAGCCACACGGAAAGGATGCCTGCCCCAAGTGCTGCCAGGAAGGGCCAGGAGCCCTCCCCAGCTGTTGCAAGGAAGGGCAAGGAGCCACCCCAGCTGCTGCAAGGAAGGGCAAGGAGCAATCCCAGCTGCTGCCAGGAAGGGCAAGGAGTCCTCCCCAGCTGCTGCAAGGAAGGGCAAGGAGCCACCCCGAGCTGCTGCAAGGAAAGGCAAGGAGCCAAGGGCAAGGAATCACCCCCAGCTGCTGCAAGGAATGGCAAGGAGCAATCCCCAGCTGCTGTCAGGAAGGGCAAGGAGTAATCCCCATCTTCTGCCAGGAAGGGAAAGGGGCCTGCACCAGCAGGTGGAAAGGACAAGGGGCCTGGTGCTTGGACTCAGTCAGAGCACCCACCACCAACCATGGTGGTGCAGCTGTCTGAGGCTGCAGGGGATGGGCTGGAGCCTCCCCCCACCACCACCAGCAGCACCGCCACCAACACTGCCACCAGCACCACAACCAGTAGCCACAGCAGCACTGCCACCAGCACCACCACCAGCAGTGGGCAGCCATCCGAGGCTGTAGGGGATGGGCTGGAGCCTCCCCCCACCACCACCAGCACCAGCAGCACCGCCACCAGCACTACCACCACCACCAGCAGTGGGCAGCCGTCTGAGGCTGCAGGGGATAGGCTGGAGTCTCCCTCCACCGCCACCAGCAGCAGCAGCACCACCATCACCACCAGCAGTGGGCATCCATACGAGGCTGCAGGGATGGTCTGCAGCCTCTCCCCACCACCAGCAGCAGCAGCACCATCACCACCAGCACCACCACCAGCAGTGGTCAGCCACCTGAGGCTGCAGGGGATGGGCTGGAGCCTCACTCCACCACCAGTGGCAGCATCTGCAGCACCACCACTGAGCAGCCATCACCGCTGGTGGACAGTCTGTAGTCCTGCTTCCATGGGCTGTTGTGTGACCTGCCCCCTGCAAAACCTGTGGGTATGACACCCATCTGAGAGACTGTGACCTTGCACTCCCCAAGATCTGCACCAGGGGGCTCGATGCCCCCTCCAAAACCAGTGGGTATGGCACCCACTCCCCCTATCCTCTCCAAGATGAAGATCACAGGGCACAATGACCCTCCAGAAACAGTGGGTATGGCACCCACTCACCCTATCCTCTCCAGGATGAAGATCACAGGGCACGATGCTCCCTCCAGAACCAGTGGGTATGGCTCACACTCACCCCATCCTCTTCAGGATGAAGGTCACAGGGCATGATGCCCCCTCCAGAACCAGTGGTAAAGACACCCACTTGAGTTTCCCCGTCCAGGACCAGTGGTGTTGCTCCATCTGCCGGCTAAGGTGCCCCCGTTCCCCGTCCCCCTGAGAAGCCTGCCTATTTTTGAAGTGATGCCCCTGCAGTGTTCACTCCGTGTTGTTGCAGGAGTCAAGTGGGGCCTTGGACTTTGTAATGTGGCCCTGTAGCCCACACACATTGAGGACTGGGCAGTGTCCCTTGTTTTTACATATGTATATACTTTTAGATTGAATTATCGTATTTCTACTTTATTTATATTATTACACTCACTTACATCTATTCCTGTGGTCCTTGCATTATTCCTGAGGGGTACGAGGTATATATGTTATGTTACTGCATCTGCTTATGTGTATGGTGTTGGGGGTTCTTTCTCGGTCTCCCAGATTCGCAAGCAAAATTCGACCCGCAAATTTTACTCTAAACTGATCAGTGGGTCTGTCCTGGTGCACATAGGACTCGCCAAATCTCAGTCTAAATTTTCTTTCACTCACTTTGTCTCACACTCTGACTTGTTGACCACGCCCGATCAACCTACTAAACCAGACTGATTACAACAAAAAAAACAAGTGTCTCATCACTTTTCAATATACTCCGGAGTCTTAGACTACCCAGGGTCCGTACATCAACAACCACGTGGACATTTTTTAGCACAAAGCGCCACACACATATGATGTTCGACGGCTTCCCTACTCTCACACTGCAGAGTACGCACATTCCTTCTACAATTTCATTTGGAGTACGCAAACTCCCTAAACCCTCACAAACCTCACAATTCACCTGCGATTTGCATAAGCTGTGCACACGCAACCTAGTTCATTAACACTGTCACTAGAACGCCGAGAACATCCTCAAACAACCATTAGCAGGATCCAGAATTCTGGCAAAAGTCATTTCTGGACTTAAGGAAACATCATTTTCTCCCCAATTAGCATCATTGAAAAATAAAATCCAAATCTCAATCATAATAAACCTTCGCCTCTGTTACTATCTCTGGACATCTACTATGGGCTCTTCATGAGACAAACCTTCACCTGTCTTTACCAACACTGTTAACACCTATTACTCTGTACCGGACGTCTATGATAAGCTCTTAAGGAGACTAAGGGGGTCATTCCAACCCTGGCGGTCGGTGTTAAAGCGGCGGTCAAACCGCCAACAGGCTGGCGGTAAAAAAAATGCAATTCCGACCCTGGCGGAAACCGCCAACAGAGACCGCCACTTTAACACACCGCCCGCCACGGCGGGACAAACAAACAGCGCGGCGGTCACCGCCAACAGACAGGCGGGAGACAATGGGGGTCATTCTGACTCCCGCCGGGCGCGGTCACCGCGCGCCCGGCGGGAGCCGCCAAAATACCATACCGCGGTCGGAAGACCGCAGTGGGTATTTTGAGGTTTCCCCTGGGCTGGCGGGCGGCCTCCAAAAGGCCGCCCGCCAGCCCAGGGGAAACCGTCCTTCCCACGATGAAGCCGGCTCGTAATCGAGCCGGCGGAGTGGGAAGGTGCGACGGGTGCTGTTGCACCCGTCGCGTATTTCACTGTCTGCCAAGCAGACAGTGAAATACTCGTAGGGGCCCTCTTACGGGGGCCCCTGCAGTGCCCATGCCAGTGGCATGGGCACTGCAGGGGCCCCCAGGGGCCCCGCGACCACCCCTACCGCCATCCGGTTCCCGGCGGGCGGACCGCTGGGAACTGGATGGCGGTAGGGGGGGTCGGAATCCCCTCGGCGGCGCAGCTAGCTGCGCCGCCTTGGAGGATTCATACGGGCGGCGGCACACTGGCGGGAGACCGCCAGTGTTGCCGGTCTGACCGCGGCTTTACCGCCGCAGTCAGAATGCCCTGCGGGGCACCGCCGGCCTGTCGGCGGTGCTCCCGCCGACCCTGGCCCCGGCGGTCTAAGACCGCCGGGGTCAGAATCACCCCCAATGTACCATCCACCCTATCACAACCCACCAATCCGCCACCTTTTCCAGGGCGGTAGCCCCGCCGATAAAAACACAGCAGAAACAGACATTTCAAACAGAAAACGCTCAACTCCATACACCCCACGAGGAATCAGGACAGCATGGAACCCGAACTACACATCCTCCCAGCCATTGTCTTCCTGCTCCTCTACCAGGAGCACGAACGCCGGTGCAGAAGACAATGGTGAGTACTGCACCTACGACACAGGGGAGGGGGAGGCAAAACATTACGGGGACACACATATGCGACACACCCAACCTCACCCTCAACCACTACAACACACTCATCAATGCATAGCAACACATCACAGTTACACCCTCAGACCCCCCGGAAGAATGCAAAGGCAAAAGGAAATTATTATAAATATAGAATTATATTGTAAGACTGAGTATAAAATATATCACACATCTATAACTTTATATTCATAAATTGTCCAGTCCGATATGTCTATCAGCCATTGTTCGTGGGCCACTGGGCCAAAACACATGGGCAAAGCCCATACAGGATACCTGCCTCCAACGGAGAGAACACTGCAGGGGCATCAGATAGGAAAACTACAGGCACCTCAGGGGGAAGGGAAGGGGGGGCACCTCAGCCAGATGAGTCCACGACGCCAGATCCACAAGGGGCCTCCATGCCCACTGTGCCATCCTGGGGAGTGCAAAGCCACAGTCTCTCAAGTCTCTACAGTGGGTGGCTTGCCCACTGTGCCATCCTGGGGAGTGCAAAGCCACAGTCTCTCAAGTCTCGACAGTGGGTGGGTTGCCCACTGTGCCATCCTGGGGAGTGCAAAGCCACAGTCTCTCAAGTCTCTACAGTGGGTGGTTTGCCCACTGTTCAATCCTGGGGAGTGCAAAGCCACAGGCTCTCAAGTGGATAACAGTCTCCACTGGTACTGGAGGGGGACTAGTGCCCTGAGTGCTTCGTGCAGGCCTGCCCGACACAGATGCGGGCCTGCCCCTTCCGCCAATGGGCCAGCGGTGCTTGAGATGAAGGGCCCAGTTCAGCGGTGCTTGAGACGGCGGTGCCCAGCGGAGCGGTGCTTGAGATGAAGGGACTAGTTCAGCGGTGCTTGAGATGAAGGGCCCAGTTCAGCGGTGCTTGAGATGAAGGGCCCAGTTCAGCAGTGCTTGAGATGAAGGGCCCAGTTCAGCGGTTCTTGACACGGCGGTGCCCAGCGGAGCGGTGCTTGAGATGACGGGCCCAGTTCAGCGGTGCTTGAGATGAAGGGCCCAGTTCAGCGGTGCTTGAGACGCCGGTGCCCAGCGGAGCGGTGCTTGAGATGAAGGGCCCAGTTCAGCGGTGCTTGAGATGAAGGGCCCAGTTCAGCGGTTCTTGACACAGCGATGCCCAGAGGAGCGGTGCTTGAGATGAAGGGCCCAGTTCAGCGGTTCTTGAGACGGTGGTGCCCAGCGGAGCGGTGCTTGAGATGAAGGGCCCAGTTCAGCGGTGCTTGAGACGGCGGTGCCCAGCGGAGTGGTGCTTGAGATGAAGGGCCCAGTTCAGCGGTGCTTGAGATGAAGGGCCCAGTTCAGCGGTGCTTGAGATGAAGGGCCCAGTTCAGCGGTTCTTGACACAGCGGTGCCCAGCGGAGCGGTGCTTGAGATGAAGGGACCAGTTCAGCGGTGCTTGAGATGAAGGGCCCAGTTCAGCTGTGCTTGAGATGAAGGGCCCAGTTCAGCGGTTCTTGACACGGCGGTGCCCAGTGGAGCGGTGCTTGAGATGAAGGGCCCAGTTCAGCGGTGCTAGAGATGAAGGGCCCAGTTCAGCGGTTCATGACACGTCGGTGCCCAGCGGAGCGATGCTTGAGATGAAGGGCCCAGTTCAGCGGTGCTTGAGATGAAGGGCCCAGTTCAGCAGTGCTTGAGATGAAGGGCCCAGTTCAGCGGTGCTTGAGATGAAGGGCCCAGTTCAGCGGTTCTTGAGACGGCGGTGCCCAGCGGAGCGGTGCTTGAGGTGAAGGGCCCAGTTCAGCGGTGCTTGAGATGAAGGGCCCAGTTCAGCGGTTCTTGAGACGGCGGTGCCCAGCGGAGCGGTGCTTGAGATGAAGGGCCCAGTTCAGCGGTGCTTGAGACGGCGGTGCCCAGCGGAGCTCACCTGGGACGTGGCTTGCGGGGCCCTCCTGGGCTGCAGTTCTCGGCCTGTGGGTGTCCTCCTGCCCACCTGGGATGTGGCTTGCGGGGCCCTCCTGGGCTGCAGTACCAGGCCTGTGTGTGTCCTCCTGCACACCTGGGATGGGGCTGGTGATGCCCTCCTGGCCAGCTGGCCTGCTGCCGGACTTGTCGGGCGTGCTGCCCTTCCCACCCTTCCCTGCACGCTTGTGGCCCTTTCCCATCTTTGGCGGTGTGCCAGGTGGCACCCCACTTCCTGACGGAGCCAATGTAGGGATTTTGGTCCCTGGGGTCTTTGGTCGCTCGCGCCGGGCACTGGCAATCTTAGGATGCTTTTCCGGGGGTGGGCTGGCCGTGCTGAACTGGATGACCTTGAGGGTGGGGGACTCCACAGTCCATGGACAACAGTCTTCACAGGTCCCGGTTTTGTGGTGGCTGAGGTGCTGATTGGAGTCTTATGAGATGGAGGGGGTGGGGGAGTTGTTGGAAAGAGGTTAAGGTTGGCAAGGAAAAGCAATTTGGAAAGAGAGGGACGGGTAGGTGTAGTGGGTATGGGAGTGGAGGAAGAGGATGTGGTTGTAGGAGTGTGAAGTCTGGTGTCTTTGGGTGCAGGTGCTTGGGCTGGAGGCTGTCATGAGGTGGATGGCTGTTGGGTGGGTGGCTGCCTGCGTTTGTGTAGTTTGGAGGAGGGGGTGACAGACACACTTGGAGAGGACACAGGGGACGTGTAAATGGTAGTGGGGGTGGTGACTGCACATGTGCGGAGTGTTCTGGTGGGTGTGCTGGTGATGGACGTAGTGGCTGAAGATGTTGTGCATGCAAGTGTGAGTGGAGACGTCACAGGGAGGGAGGAGGGAGACGAGGAGGAGGGGGACACAGTGGAGGCAGTGGCTGTTGGTATGTCTGCATGTGGATGTTGCTTGTGTGAATGCTTGTGTGATGTGTGGTGCTTATGTCTGGATGAGCTTCCCTTGGGTGTTGAGGTGTGTGCAGGCTGGTCTGTAGGTGTGTCTGGGATAGGCAGAGGTACAGGGGATTGGGTCCCGGTGGAGGAAGTTGGAGGGGGGAGGCTAGAGACAGGGACAATTGCTGCTGTCAGTGCTGAGGCCAGAGTGTTGAACGATCGCTGATGGGCAGCCTGACCCGAATGAATGCCCTCCAGGTATGCATTACTCTGGTGCACCTCTCTTTGTACGCCCTGGATGGCATTCAAAAGGGTAGACTGCCCAACAATGATGGTCCTTAGGAGGTCAATGACCTCCTCACTGAGGGCAGCAGGGGTGACAGGGGCAGGGCCTGAGGTGCCTGGGGCGAAGGAGATGCCCACCTTCCTGGGTGGGCGGGCAGGGGGCAAACGCTGAGGGGCTGCTGGGAGGGCGGTGCTGGTGCGCTGGGTGGCGGCTGTACCTGTTGTTGCGGGGGGCACGGATGTTGCCGCCACCACAAGGGAGCTCCCTTCAGAGGACGAGTCGCTGTCACTGATATCAGCACGAGTCCCCGCTGTGGAGCTCCCCTCGCCCTCCGTCTCACTGGTGAAATCCGAGTCAGTTGCATGGCCTGCCATGGCCATGTGAGATGCAGCTCCCTCGTGCTCCGATGCCACTTCTCCTCCGCCTGATGATGCTAATGCACACATGAACAGGAAGACCACAAAAAAGGGGGGGAGGAGAAATAAAGACATGTTGAGTGCATGGATTCCCGCTACCGTTGGCGGACAAGACAGACACAGAAGCCCCCTGCACTACGCCGCGCACTTGGGGTCCACTACGCAATCCGTGGGACATGGCCTACAAGCCTATGGATGACAACTGCACACATAGATGACACAGGGCCATGGATACCTGTACTTGGCACCCTACAGAGGTGGGGGGCGGGGGCACAGGGCCATGCCTTACGGAGGGGCCTAGCCTACAGAAATCGCCCTGGCCTAGGGATACCCACAGCCCTCCTCCCCCACCCAGACACCTCGACTGCGCGAAAAATCAGCAGAATGTATTTGTACTCACCCCCTTGTGTCTGCTGTGATGTCCTCACGTGCCCATCCAAATCGGGGTAGGCCACCGTCAGGATCCGGGACATCAGGGGGGTCAATTGACGACTGGCACCCCTCCTACGTTGGGAGGCCATCCCCAGCAGAGCCTCCGCCGTCTTCCTGCTCCCGCGTCGGATGTCCTCCCACCTCTTCTGGCAGTGGGTGCCCCGTCTGTTGTGGACCCCCAGGGTCCGGACGTCCTTGGTGATGGCACGCCAAATCGCGACTTTCTGGTGGGCGCTGACCTATGTGACATGTACAGGGAGAGAAAAATTGTCATCACCTTCTGCATGCTCGATGTGAGTGGCCCCTCCATCCCCACCCTTGCCATGTGGCACATGCTCTCATCTGTCGTTTGATGCATGCCTCAATCGCTCCCCTCCCCGCCATCTTTCATCCGCCCGACTCAACCTAGGCATTGCCCACTAAGCATGGTCCCAGTGTACTTACCTGTTGGTCTGGAGGACCGTAGAGTAGCGCATACTGGGGGAGGACCCCATCCACAAGTTTCTCCAACTCCTCCGCAGTGAAGGCAGGGGCCCTTTCCCCAGTCGCATGAGCCATTGTCTCTTCCAGACCGAGGTCACAGCAGCACTTGCAGTGTAGGTCCTCTCCTGTCGAAGATCAGGTATCGAGTGATTAAGCAGATAGAAAATGGCGGTCACGCCCGCGGCGGTGCATACCGCGGCGGTGCGTACTGCGACCGCCGGCGCACATCGCCATTGGCTCCTGAAACCCATAGGGTTCTATGTTAACCAATGCGGCTTAGCGCCGCGGTCTTCGACCACCTACCGCCGCGGTGTGCCACGCCAGCGCATTGACCTCACATCCCACTGTCGCACTTCACAGGTCAGGCAGCCGACATTTCAAGGGCCCACATGGCCTAATTACCAACTGCGTCACACATACCTAGGCCATGCACCAACACTCATACAAGCCATTCAATGCATTGGGAATCGTGCTATGTGCTCGCTGTTGTCCTTCATAGGCACCGTCCGCTGGGACATGCGAGGAGATGGAGGAATCTTCCCGTGTACAGACCGCTGGTGGACCTGTCGACAATGGAGGAACGACATGTCATACTGACATACAGGCTTGACTGAGCCACTATACAGGAACTGTGTGCCCAGCTGGAGCCAGACCTGATGTCACCCATCCGCCAACCCACAGGGATCCCCCCTCTAGTGCAGGTGCTGTCAGTACTCCATTTCTTAGCAAGTGGGTCATTTCAAACAACAGTGGCCATATCATCAGGGATGTCCCAGCCTATGTTTTCCAAGGTGTTGTCCAGTGTGTTGTCTGCCCTGCTGAAACACATGCGGAGCTACATCGTTTTCCCTGAGGTGGGTGATTTGCCTACAGTGAAGGGTGATTTCTATGCCCTTGGACATATCCCCAACATCATAGGTGCCATTGATGGGACACATGTTGCTTTGGTCCCCCCCAGCAGGAGTGAACAGGTGTACAGGAACCGGAAGAGTTATCATTCGATGAATGTACAGATGGTGTGTTTGGCTGACCAGTACATCTCCCATGTTAATGCCAAGTTCCCTGGGTCAGTGCATGACGCCTATATCCTGCGGAATAGCAGCATCCCGTATGTGATGGGTCAACTCCAGAGGCACCGGGTGTGGCTATTAGGAGACTCTGGTTACCCCAACCTGTCATGGCTACTAACCCCAGTGAGGAATCCCAGGACAAGGGCAGAGGAACGGTACAATGAGGCCCATGGGCGGACTAGGAGGGTGATCGAGCGAACCTTCGGCCTCCTGAAGGCCAGGTTCAGGTGCCTCCATATGACAGGTGGATCCCTAATGTACTCACCAAAGAAGGTGTGCCAGATCATCGTGGCCTGCTGTCTGCTTCACAACCTGGCTTTGCGCCTCCAGGTGCCTTTTCTGCAGGAGGATGGTCCAGAAGGTGGTGTTGTAGCAGCTGTGGAGCCTGTGGAGAGTGAAGAGGAGGAAGCCGAAGAGGACGACATAGAGAAAAGGAACACAGTAATACAGCAGTATTTTCAGTGACACACAGGTAAGAGTAGACACCGGCATATTACATTTACTTAAATAATCCTACCTCTCTACTGTCTGACTTTTTCCCCCAGTGTATGCTAACTGTGTTGTGACTTTCCCTTCCGTTTTCAGAGCTGTGGGCCCCACTGCGTGACATCTGCTTTGTTTCCCCATGGACTACAGCTGTGTGACAGCGGTTTGTTACCATCACAATGTGAATGAACATTTTGGCACGGTCATGTCTAATACATTTGTTCTAAATCACAGCCAGACTCCAGATTGTTTTGTGCAATAAGTGTTTTTATTCAAGTGCTCTAAATTGGATGGGTGGTTGCAAATCGGTGAGGGGTGATGGTGGAGGATTGTCCATGGCAGAGTCCAGACTATCAGTTTCACAGGTGCATTGTCCAAATGCCTGTGGGAAGTGGAGCAGGGGCAGTTTAAGGTTGGACAGGGTGACAATGTGGGACAGTGGGTTGACAATCAGGGCGGTATCCTTTGCTGGCGGGGGTCTTGACATCTTACTCTGTCTTCTTCCTGGATCTCAGGGCCCGCTTGTGGGGTGGTTCTCCTTCTGCAGGGGTTGGGGTTCTGGTGGCCTGTTGGTCTTGTGTCGGGGCCTCCTGTCCACTAGCGCCGGCGGAGGTGGTAGGCAGTTCTTGGTGCATGCTAGTGTCAGGGGCCCTTTGAGGTGCCACAGTGTCCTGCAATGTCGTGACTACCTCATTCAGGGCCACTACGATGGTACCCATGGCGGAACTGATGTTTCTTAGTTCCTCCCTGAACCCCTTATACTGTTCCTCCTGCAGAAGCTGGATCTCCTGAAACCTGGCCAGGACCGTCGCCATCGTCTCCTGGGAGCGGTGGTATGCTCCCATGATGGAGGAGAGGGCCTCTTGGAGAGTGGGTTCCCTGGGCCTGTCACCCCCCTGTCGCACAGCAGCCCTCCCAGTTCCCCTGTTTCCCTGGGCCTCTGTCCCCTGGACCGTGTGCCCACTACCACTGCCCCCAGGTCCCTGTTGTTGTTGGGGTGGTGGGTTAGCCTGGGTTCCCTGTAGTGGTGGACACACCGCTGATTGACGTGTCCTGGGGACAGAGGTATGGGCCCGCTGGGTGGGTGCTGTGCTGGTGTTCCCAGAGGGGGGAAGGTCTACTGTGGCCTGTGGCTGTGTGAGGGGAACCGACTGTCCCGAGGTCCCCGATGGACCGGGCTGGTCATCTAGATCCAGGGAGACAGAGCTGCTGTCCACACTGTGGGCCTCTTCTGGGGGTAGAGGGGACATTTGTGGACCCTCCTGCGCGGTGACGTGGCGTTCAGGTCCTGCAGGGGTATAAAAGCATGGTTATTGCTTCTGCGTGTGTCATAGCGTGCAATGGGTGGGTGCCCGTGTACCCCAGTGCTGGCATTCCTTTGTGGGGGCTGTTGTGACGGTGGTTGGGGGGGCGGGGAGAGTTTGTATGTGTATGTGCAGTGGGCATGCTTAGGTGATGGGTGTCCATGCTTTTTGGACGCATGCAGGGCTAGGTGTTGGGATGGGTGGGTTGTGATGGTGAGACAGTTGCAAGGAGTAGGATGTGATGGGGGTGAGGGTGGGGGTATGAGTTGGCATGCAGGTGGGGTGGGGGGAAGAAGTAGTTAAGATTTGCCTTACCAGAGTCCATTCCTCCACCTACTCCTGCGAGGCCCTCAGGATGCAGGATGTTCAAGACTTGCTCCTCCCATGTTGTAAATTCTGGGGGAGGAGGTGGGGGTCCGCTGCCAGTCTTCTGCACCGCAATGTTGTGCCTGGATACCATGGAACTCACCTTCCCCCGTAGGTCGTTCCACCTCTTCCTGATGTCGTCCCGATATCTTGGGTGCTGTTCCACAGCGTTGACCCTGTCGACTATTCTGCTCCATAGCTCCATCTTCCTGGCAATGGTGGTGTGCTGCACCTGTGCCCCGAACAGCTGTGGCTCTACTCGTACAATTTCCTCCACCATGACCCTGAGTTCATCATCAGAGAACCTGGGGTGTCTTTGCGGTGCCATGGGGTGGTGTGGGTGATGTGTAGGGTGGATTGTGTGGTGCTAAGTGTGGTGATGTGTATTGTTGTGCTGAGTGAAGTGCGTGCAAATATTGCTGGGTGACAGTGAATAGGACGTCTGGGTGCTCGGATGTCTTTTCTCGGTGCGTGTTCACGAATCTCTAGGAGTGGAGGTTTGTGGGTGATGTGGGTGTGTGTTTTATATTTAATTGGGTGTGTGGGAGTGGTGTGTGTATGTGTCTCAGGTGTGTGTATTTTGAATTGTCCAATGTGGTTGTATTTTGTAAGTGTGTGTGTATTTTGAGCACGGCGGTGTGTACCGCCAATGGAATACTACGGTTGAAAGACCGCCGCGTGGATTCGTGTGTCGTGATAGTGTGGGCGTATTTCTGTTGCCGTGACGGTGGAGGTTTGATCATCGCCAGTTTCTCGCTGCCCTTTGGTGTGGCGGACTTTTGTGGATGTCTGTATTTTGGCGGTTTGCCTGTTGTGGGTCATAATGAGCGTGGCGGTTTACCGCGGCCGCGGCGGTGTTATGGCGGTCTTCTGAACGGCGGTAAGCGCCTTTTACCGCCGAGGTTGGAATGACCCCCTAACCATCAGTCTGCTACTATCTCTGTTAGCACGTCTGACCTTAATAAGTAAACTTACAAGGGGACGCAAATAGGTCTATGAACCTTTTGACTCGCAATTAAGATGTTGTTACCATAGCTCCAGTACATGCAGACCAATAATCAACAATCAATAACAATAATAATCAATAGAGTCAGTAATGTTCACACACCATGACCTTTCAGTCATGAATAACCAAACCTTTTAGTAAAAGTTAGAATATTTATTTTCCCTACATTAACAATGCTAAGGTCATTTAGATCAATCTCAAAATTAAATGAAGCACACAGAAACAATACTGGCTGTCCAAAGTGACAGAAGAAACGTAATCTAATCAAAGCTTACACTATAACACATTCAAAGGTTATGGTGCAAGTAAATAGCAAAGTCAACTGCGTCAAAGTGATTACATACATTCAAATTCAGCAGAGAAATTCATCAAACATTATTCCCTATTAACAGAATTTCATTAGTGAGGATTGTGAGAAAACAGGGCTGATTGCAGAGGCTCCCTAACTTTTTGCCCCCATTTTCCACTTTTTGCTGGTGTTTTCCTGACTCTGATGGTGCCCTGGGTACTGCTAACCAGTCCCAGAGCCTGTGCTCTGTGTAAAATCAGTATGCAAATTAGGCTAATTATAATTGGCCAAGTCAACCTACCTATAAGTCCCTAGTATATGGTAGCATAAGTAGTGCACCCATATGTACACTGCTGAGGTGCCCAGTGTCATTTTAAAGGCAGGGCTGCCTTGCTGGCTGCTTTTAAATTAAAGTTATATGCAAATTCGACTTTGGAATTAAAAGTAGTTTCAAAGTCTTAAACTACCTTATTTTTACATATAAGTCACCCCTAAGGTGTGCCCTATGTGCCCCTAGGGCTGGGTGCTATGTAACTATAAGCAGGGACCTTATAAAAGTAGTTTTATAAGCCCTGTGAGGTAAAAACAGCCAAATTTGTTTTTCCCTCATTGTAGTAAATGGCCTTCATAGGCTAGAATAGGGAGACTTTACTTTAATTTTTGAAGTCCCCTTAAATGATGGGTACCAAGAGTTTGGTATCAAATTAATTGTCATAATATACCCCACAACTTCCAGTTGTTGGATTGTTCAGGTAAAGAGTTTTAAACTTTAGCTGAAAAGTTGCCAATTTCAGTCCTGCATTGTTTTTGCTGCTGTGCTCTGATTGGCCAGCCTCTGGCAGCCAGCCAGGCTGCCTTGATGAGGTGTGAAGTGGCCTGGCTTCACACAAAGGAATGTGCCTGTGGGAGGGAATCTCCCCTCAGCAGATGGTGAGGCAGGAAGGGGGAGGGCTGCCAAACTGGTCTTCAAAGGCAGAGAAGGACATTTGGAGCAACCAGCAACACCCCCACATCCTGCAACCCCAGACAACTAGGTGCCCCCTTGATTAGATTAGGAGAGGGCAAGAGAGGGGTGTGTTTATGATTTTTAGCCACACCAGTGGGTGGGCTCAGCCAGATGTAACCTCCAAAAATCAGATTCAGCCATGATGGATTTTTGGAGAATGTTGCCTCCTGGGACTGATTTTTGCCACACTTCCCAGGAAGGGGTCATCACAGGGGGAAGGACCCTGCATCTGATTGGAGAACCAGGACCCCCGGGCTTTTCACCCAGGAGCAAGGATAAAACTGGCAGACCTGCACCCACACCTCAGTTCCCTACCACATCCAACTAGGAAGAACCCGTACCTGGAACCTGCACTCAGAAGGACTGCACCAGCTGCACACTTGGGCTTCACCACAAGAAGGACTTTGCCTGGCTTCACCTGGTTCAAGGAAGGACTCCCTGTTTGCTACAGGTGAAAAATTGCTAACCAGAGTCTCCTGCACCAACTCCTGAAGAAATCAACCAGCTGACCACTGCCCAGTGACCGAAAAGGAGTTTGCACCAGGGGCATTCAGGGAGTTGTAGTCCGTACCCCCCAAGGACCATCTCAGAACTTCTGGACCCTTGGGGTGAGCTGTGGACCTCAAAAGAACCACACAGCGGTTACCACCTGGCCAAGGTCGTAATGACCCCCTTAGTCCGAAGGTAAAAAGTTGTCCGGGACCTCCCAGCCAGCGTATCCGCGGAGGGCTTCAGGGACGTCGGATCAAGATCCAGGTTTACCCCGGTCAAAGGATTTTCACCTCGAAAAAACTACTAAGTCCGAAGGTAAAAATCTCCACGAGGATTCCCGCAATGCGTATCCGGAGAAGAGCTCCAGGAGGCCGGATTGGACTGGCAGGTTCGTCCCGCTGAAGAAAATCTTCAGAAAAAAGACTAAGGGGGTTATTACAACTTTGGAGGTAAAGTGACGGATATACCACCAGCCGTATTACGAGTCCATTATATCCTATGGAACTCGTAATACGGCTGGTGGTATATCCGTCACTTTACCGTCACTTTTGGGATGGATTAACACCTCCTCCAAAGTTGTAATAACCCCCTAAGTGTGAAGGAAAACTTTTAACCGAGGCCTCCCGGGGCCTGTAGGCGAGCAGGGTTCCATCGCGGTCGGCCTTAAACTTTGACTTTGCCCCTTTTTTCTAGGTGCTAAAAAAACAATAATTCTTTAAAAATTCAAATCTCCGGTTCCCCTTATCCGATTTTATTCGTTTTTGTGTCATTTTGAAGATAAATTTATAAATTTATAAATTGGTTTTGGATTTTTATACTGTTTCCTGTGTTTTATTTAAATACTGTTTTGTGATATTTGAATGCTTTATACTCTGTCTCCTAAGTTAAGCCTTGTCGCTCGTTGCCAAGCTACCAAGGGTTGAGCTGGGTTTAATTTACTGAGACCTAACTGGACCTAAGTGGAGGCTAGTGGCCTATTGCTAAGTGTAGGTACCTACCTGTCCTTACCAATAACCCATTTTCCAACAAGGATCCTAAACCAACACCAGATTAGCATCAGCCTGTTGGGCTTCATGCAAAACAATTTAGTAACAAATTTGGAAAAACATCTAACTATGGCTGTATCAAAACAGTGCAGTTGGTACCTAGAAAGGAAAAGCAAATATGTATAATAATCAGCAGTCTAATTCATAATATCTGTCCACAGTGTAGATCAGCAAGCAGAGTCAGTCTTCGTCCTCAGGACATCAGTCGATCAGCACGGCATCAGGATTCAGCATCAAAGTTCTGAAAACGCAAAGGTGGTCATTCCAACCCTGGCGGTCGGCGTGAAAGCAGCGGCTAAACCGCCAACAGGCTGGCGCAAAAAAAATGGCATTCCGACCGTGGCGCTAAACGCCAACAGAGGCCGCCACTTTGACACACCGACCGCCACGGCGGAACCAACAAACAGCGCGCCGGTCACCGCCAACAGACAGGCGGGAGTCAATGTACCGCCGACACTATCACAACCCACCAATCCGCCACCTTTTCCGGGGCGGTAGCACCGCAGATAAAAACACGGCAGAAACCGCTATACCGAAGGGAAAACGCTCACCTCAATAAACCCCACGAGGAGCCAGGACAGCATGGAACTGGAACTTCACATACTCCCAGCGATAGTATTCCTGCTCCTGTACCAGGAGTACGAACGCCGGCGCAGAAGACAGCGGTGAGTACTGCACCTACGACACAGGGGAGGCAAAAAATTACGGGGACACACATACGCGACACACCCACCCCCACTCTCACCCACTACAACACACACATCAATGCATAGCAAAACATCACAGTTACACCCCCCAAATCCCCCGGAAGAATGCAAAGACAAAAGGAATTAGTTTGAAACATTTGCATATATCAAAAAATTACCTATTTAAATATTTACACCAAAACACAATAATAAATACAGTAATGTACAAGTCCGAGCATTGTAGCAGGCATTGTCCGTGGACCACTCAGACCAAATCACATGGGCAAAGCCCACACAGGATACCTGAATCCAATGGAGAGAACACTGCAGGGGCATCAGATGGCAAAACTACAGGCACCTCAGGGGGAAGGGAAGGGGGAGCACCTCAGCCGGATGAGTGCACGACGCCAGATCCACGAGGGGCCTCCATGCCCACTGTTCAATCCTGGGGAGTGCAAAGCCACAGTCTCACAAGTCTATACAGTGGGCGGGCTGCCCACTGCTCAATCCTGGGGAGTGCCAAGCCACAGTCTCACAAGTCTATACAGTGGGTGGGCTGCCCACTGCTCAATCATGGGGAGTGCAAAGCCACAGTCTCTCAAGTCGATGACAGTCTCCACTGGTTCTGGAGGGGGCCTGGTGCCCACAGTGCCTCATCCTGTGCAGGACAGAGGTAGTGGATGCCTTCTTCCACTGGTTCTGGAGGGGGCCTGGGGCCCAGAGTGCCTCATCCTGTGCAGGACAGAGGTAGTGGATGTCTTCTTCCACTGGTTCTGGAGGGGGCCTGCTGCCCAGAGTGCTTCATCCTGTGCAGGACAGAGGTAGTGGATGCATGTCTCCACTGCTTCTGGAGGGGCCCTGGTGCCCAGAGTGCTTCGTGCAGGCCTGCCCGACACAGATGCGGCCCAGTCCCTGCCGCTCATGGGCCAGCGGTGCTAGAGACGGCGGTGCCCGGGTCAGCGGTGCATGAGACGGCGGTGCCCGGTTCAGCGGTGCTTGAGATGAAGGGCCCAGTTCAGCGGTGCTTGAGATGGAGAGCCCAGTTCAGCGGTGCTTGAGACGGCGGTGCCCGGTTCTGCGGTGCTTGAGATGAAGGGCCCAGTTCAGTGGTGCTTGAGATGAAGGGCCCAGTTCAGCGGTGCTTGAGATGATGGGCCCAGTTCAGCGGTGCTTGAGTTGGAGTGCCCAGTTCAGCGGTGCATGAGACGGCGGTGCCCGGTTCAGCGGTGCTTGAGATGAAGGGCCCAGTTCAGCGGTGCTTGAGACGGCGGTGCCCGAGTCAGCGGTGCTTGAGATGGAGTACCCAGTTCAGCGGTGCATGAGACGGCGGTGCCCGGTTTAGCGGTGCTTGAGATGAAGGGCCCAGTTCAGCGGTGCTTGAGACGGCGGTGCCCGGTTCAGCGGTGCTTGAGATGGAGAGCCCAGTTCAGCGGTGCTTGAGACGGCGGTGCCCGGTTCAGCGGTGCTTGAGATGAAGGGCCCAGTTCAGCGGTGCTTGAGATGAAGGGCCCAGTTCAGCGGTGCTTGAGTTGGAGTGCCCAGTTCAGCGGTGCATGAGACGGCGGTGCCCGGTTCAGCGGTGTTTGAGATGAGGGGCCCAGTTCAGCGGTGCTTGAGATGAAGGGCCCAGTTCAGCGGTGCTTGAGATGAAGGGCCCAGGTCAGCGGTGGTTGAGTTGGAGTGCCCAGTTCAGCGGTGCATGAGACGGCGGTGCCCGGTTCAGCGGTGCTTGAGATGAAGGGCCCAGTTCAGCGGTGCTTGAGACGGCGGTGCCCGGGTCAGCGGTGCATGAGACGGCGGTGCCCGGTTCAGCGGTGCTTGAGATGAAGGGCCCAGTTCAGCGGTGCTTGAGACGGCGGTGCCTGGTTCAGTGGTGCTTGAGATGGAGAGCCCAGTTCAGCGGTGCTTCAGACGGCGGTGCCCGGTTCAGCGGTGCTTGAGATGAAGGGCCCAGTTCAGCTGTGCTTGAGATGAAAGGCCCAGTTCAGCGGTGCTTGAGTTGGAGTGCCCAGTTCAGCGGTGCATGAGACGGCGGTGCCCGGTTCAGCGGTGCTTGAGATGAAGGGCCCAGTTCAGCTGTGCTTGAGATGAAGGGCCCAGTTCAGCGGTGCTTGAGTTGGAGTGCCCTGTTCAGCGGTGCATGAGACGGCGGTGCCCGGTTCAGCGGTGCTTGAGATGGAGAGCCCAGTTGAGCGGTGCTTGAGATGGAAGTGGGCAGGTCAGCGGCCCCGGCCATGGCGGGGTGCTCATTTCCCACCTGACTTGTGGCTGGCGGTGTCCTCCTGGGCAGCTGGGCCGGGCCTGTTGGTGGGGTCCTGCCCACATGGGATGGGGCTGGTGGGCCACTCCTGAGCAGCTGGGCTGATTGCGGTGGTGTCGGCTGTGCTGCCCTTCCCAGCCTTCCCAGTTCGCCTGTGGCCCTTCCCCACCTTGCCCGGTGTGGCAGCTGTCTCCACACTCCCTGGCGGAGGCCTGGTCGGGGTTTTGGTGCCTGATGTCATCTGCCTCTCCCGCCGGCCACTGCCTATCTTCGGGTGTTTCCCCGGGGGTGGGCTGGCCGTGCCTTGGCTCCGGACCAAACTGGCTACCCTGGTGGGTGGGGCACTCCACTGTCCCTGGCAGACCTTGATGGCAGGGCCCGGTTTTGTGGGGGCTGAGGTGCTCAATTGAGTCATATGACATGGACGGGGTGGGGGAGTTGGTGGGAAGAGGTTGAGTTTCGACAGGAAGAACTTTTTGGGAGCAGTGGGATGGGTAGGTGTAGCTCATGGTGGGATGCCAACTAGTGGCTAGCCTTACTCAGACCCACACCCAGCACCCACATCAGGGAACCTCAAGATAATCATCAGCAGCAAACTGGACATGACCACACACATCAATGTGGTCACTGCATCCTGGTTCCACACCCTGAAAATATTGAGGAAGATGTTCAAATGGTTCCCAAGCAACAGTATAATAACTGTTCCTCACACCAGCAAATTAATCCATGGGAACATCCTCTATGCCAGAATCATCATGCAGCTCAGTAGAAGACTACAAACCATCCAGCATTCAGCTCCCAGACCCATCCTGATTCTCCCATACAGAATTGACATCCCGTGTGGGAGCTCCACTGGCTCCCTATACAGAAACTCTCTCATTTCAATCTCCTCACACACACATTCGAGGCACTACACAAGTTAGGCCCTACCTACCTGAAAAATCGCATCTCCTTCCACTAATCAATCAGACACACCCGTTCTGTGGGACTCCGACTTGCACATCCCACTCATACACAGAACCAGAACAGCAGGTTGGGCATCCTCTTACAACACTCCTAAAGCATGGAAAACTCTCCCACTCCATATTAGAGCTTTTTCCTCTCTTCTTGAATTCTGCAAAAAGCTGAAAACCTGACTTTTCTAATAACCAATCTACTAAAGGCAGGGCTAGCCACACACATCTGCTCAACGCTAGAATGCCCTTGTGGTGATAGCAGGCTTTACAAATACACATAAAGTAACAGGGAGAGTCAAACAAAGGGTCTAGCTCAGCTCTAAGAACCCATACACAAGCCGAGCCTTGAAAATAGTTGGCATGTAAATCATGCAACAAACATGTAAAAATATGATAAAATCCCTCAATTTTTTTTTATTTTTATGATTTAACGTACAGAAGTGTTCCACCATAGTACATCAGATTGTAGCAATGCTTTAAGACAGTGGTTCCCACCTTGTGGTCTGGGGACCCCTGGGGGTCCTCGAAGCCTCCTCAGGGGTTCCTCAACTACTTGGAAAATTACATAATATTAGCAGATTAGGTCCACAAATTTTAGTAATGACTCACTGGGGGGGTCCCCAGATTCCAATATTGACTCTGTGGGGGTCCCCGGGTTCCAGTAATGATAAAGTAGGGGTCCACAGAAGTCAAAAGGTTGGGAACCACTGCTTTAAGAGATATTTATTGCAGGTGACAGTTTTTAAACTTGAACTTATAAACATTTTACTCTGCCTTCACACCCTGACAACAATACCATTGGTGAACTAAATGGCAAGTCACCTGTCATTCACGTCCTAAACATGTCCTAGTTTCTTGTTGAAGTTTGAGACATATGGGAGGTTTTCTACATCACATATTCTGAACCTGAAGGTACTCTCAGATATAATAATGAATTGAAAGGAGGCTGGGTGAAGCAAAATATTTGTCTAGATCACACAGTTTGCGAGTAGGGCAGCAGGGATTGATTACAGTTCTTAGGTCTCGGATATACAGTGCTTGCGCTGTCTCTTTGAGACATGTTGTATATGCTTTGTGGGCTTAAAGCCCACCCATTGCTTTTTGTTTTCTTTGAGTGTCCTTAAAAAAGCCTTATTTACAAGTGGCTAATCTTCTTTTTATGGCCCTCCTTTTTGTAGGTTGTTCCCTCCCACATAGTATAGCCCAGTTACTTGTACCCTTACACTTTTTTACTTGTTTGCTCGTTTTTGGGAACTATTATTTTCTTTTTGTTGAGCTACTCTACAGAGGGCATGTTTTGCAGCTGGCTCTGTCGTCTGCTCCCTCTGACCGTCTGCTTACTTCTTCCATCTGTGTTGTCCCTCCCTCCCAGAACAATAAATATTCCAGATGCCTTTGTCCCATCCTGCTTCATGAAAGGTTTTGACTTCAGCTGGGCAGTGTCTGGCGTCTTATCTCAGTCTCACTGGAGTATTTCACAGGGCTTTAAAAGACGTTTTGCATACCTTTGTGAACTGGTTAACCAGCTTTGTTTGTTTTCTTCACAGGTTTCTTATTCTTCAGACAGTCCTTGCGAGTGCACATTTATCTTTTACACCCAGTACTGGCTTAGTTTTATCCTTCTTTTCAACATTGCCCTAATGCTTTATACTTCTGATTTTCTTTCTTTCTTTCTTTTTCATTTTATTTTGAAACTGACTCATTGGATGGATCAACTAACTAGGTGTGGAAACAAAAAGTTCTCAAATGTATGATGAGATTATTCTGTTCACACTCGTTTGGTGCGAATGATGGCATTTAACTGTTTTTGTGCATGTGCATTATGAAGCTATTCTTAGTATTTTTGAAGGGGCTGTATTGTTTCAGGGTGCGGATTGTGAAAAGTACTTGGGCAGGCACGGTTCTGCTCCCCTTCAGTTTGTGTGCCACATCTTTGTCCAGAGAGGAGTCCTGCACATGCATGTAGATTAGTTGTGCTTAGCAACAGAGACTGTTTCACAAAGTTGATTGTCTTAAAGTAAGATGTGAGTGGCTGCCTATTATGGTGATGTGCCTGTCCCTAATGGGATGGCCACTTTCACTGAATAATAAATGTTATATAGAACACCAGTCGTTCTTCAGGGCATGACGGGAGAAGCAAACCATAAATGTGAAATTATATACTATCCAATGTTGAAAATTCCATTATTGTATCTATTTCTCCATTATGAATGCAACCTCCTGCTGTTGTGCAGCTACAAGTTGTTATCCATATTAAATTTGCCACATGCCCCCAGTTTGTCCTTGCTAACTTTTAACTCAGTTTGTTTTAACCTTTGTACATTTTCTGTCCTTCTGTTTTGAGTGCATCAACTCTTATAGCCATTTCGTCTGTCTGGGTCTCACTGATAACATTTCAGAGAAGTCACGCTGAGGGTGTTGTCCTTCTCACTCTCTGTGAGAGTATTTTGATAAAAGTGCTTGAATGGTCTCAGCCTTAAGCACCTGGGTGGATTTGTTTGTGAATGAGCTAGAAGTGCTTTAAAATGCTCTTAACAATTTATATAAATACGACTAAGTGTCTGTCGAAGCCCGGCCATTGTGATAACATACATTTAGCTCCCTCACATGGCAAGTCAGAAAGAGGGACTTTGTACGCATTGGGGCATCTTGTTTGGTGCAAGTCTTGGATGCTAGGCTCTGAACGTTGAGATTGTGGTTCTCAGTGTTGGTTGTTTGACATATTGTGCTTTATGCTACTCTAAAATGTCCTATTCTAATGACCCATTAGTGACTCCCGAGCAGCTGTTTAACAAAGCCACTGATCTGGGGCTATGGCACGTATCATTAGCATAGAAGTCTTGAGGTGTGCTTTTGGTGGCCTGCTTGTGGTTGGTTGTGCCTGTGTAGATACATTTTAGGTATCTACCCTTAAAATTGCAAGCTATAAAAAAACTACATCCTACTATGGTAATCCCTTCACTTTCTTTACCTCATGGGTGTCCAGCATTGGCCCAAAAGGCTAAGGCCCTCATTACAACCCTGGTGGTTGGTGTTAAAGCGGCGGTAATACTGCCAACAGGCCAGCAGTAAAAGAAATGGGATCACGACCACAGCGGAAACTGCCAACACAGACAGCCACTTTAACACTCCGACCGCCACGGCGGTAGCAACAAACACCGTGGCGGTAACCGCCAACAGACAGGCAGAAGTCAATGTCCGCCCACCCCATCACAACCCGCCCATCCGCCAGCTTTTCCGGGGCTGTACCAATGCCATCAAAAGCACGGCAGTAACAGTACCCAGAAGGGAAACCACTCACCTCTCTACACTCAACGAAGAACCAAGACGCCATGGAGCCCAAGCTGCAGGTCCTGCCCATGCTGGTCTACCTCCTCATCTACCAGGAGTACGAACGGCTGCAGCGAAGACCACGGTGAGTACTGCACCTAGTACACAGGGGACGGGGGGAGGTAAATGAGAGTGACACACACACACACTCAACACTCAACACCCCCACCCTCACCCACAACACCATACATACAAACGCATGCATCAACATTACATTTACACCTTGTAACCCCCTGGAAGAACGCAAGGACAAAAGGAATAGAGTCAAATCAGTGATATATTAGAAATAGTCAGATATACGTAATATTTTGAAAAACAGTATTTACAAAAATATACAATATGTACATAAGGTGGTACATTGTCCACTCAAAATGTCCTTGGGCCACTGGGCCACAACTCATAGGCCAAGCCCACACTTGACTCCTGCCTCAATACGGAGAGAACACTGCAGGGGCATCAGGTCGAAAACACACAGGCACCTCAGGGGGATGGGGAAGGGGGGGACACCTCAGTCGGAAGATGGAATAACGCCACTGCTCCTGGATGGGGCTCCATGCCCACAGTGATGTCCTAGGGGGTGCAAGGCCACAGTGTCAACCTCAGGACAGTGCACGCTCTACGGGCGACAAAAATGCAAAACCCCAGCCTTTATGCAAGGACATAATTCATGCATTGTATTTATATGCAGTATGTTAACCTTTTGCATTGCAGACTTTAACCTTGAAAAACACTATTAATGATGTTTGCAATAACTGTTCATTTGTAATGTATTGCTGCAGGCTTACTGAGTGTGTTAGGGTGTGGTCCCTTTCTAGGACCTTCTAGAAGCTTTCCCTGCAGCATGACTGGGTTTGGTTTGTGGGCTGGGCCAGACTCTATATAAGGGAGCCAGCCCAGTTCCATGTGCTCACTATTCAGAGGTCCCGGAGCAGAGCAGCAGCAACTTCCTGAGCTCCGGTCCCGGAGGCCTACCTTGACGTTCCAGGCCTCCCCGCATTATATTGGTGATCCTTGAGCAGGGTGGTAAGGCGGAGGTCGGGCTGGGCCCCCGATCCCGTTCTCAGAGATTCTTGAGTTTTGGGCCCACTCGTGGAACTTTCAGAGTACGCAAGTCATTGCTCTCATGTAAAACCTTGGTGTTCAGATCGGCAAAAGCTTGCACGATCATTTCATGGCATTTGCTAGTTCTTGTTAGAATCGGCAGTGTGCACGATTCATTTCCCACATGTAAACCTTGATGTTCTGATCAGCAAAGGCTTGCGTGATAATTTCATGGCATTTGCATGTTCTTGTTAGAATCGACAGTGTGCGCAATTCATTTTTCGCATGTAAACCTTGATGTTTAGATCAGCAAAGGTTTGCGCGATCATTTCATGGCATTTGCATATTCTTGTTAGAATTGGCAGTGTGCGCGATTCATTTCCCGCATGTAAACCTTGGTGTTCAGATCGGCAAGAGCTTGCGCGATCATTTCATGACATTTGCATATTCTTGTTCGAATCGGCAGTGTGCGCGATTCATTTCCCGCATGTAAACCTTGGTGTTCAGATTGGCAAAACCTTGCGCGATAATTTCTTGGCATATGCATATCCTTGTTAGAATTGACAGTGTATGCGTTTCATTTTCCAACAAGTAAAACTTGATGTTCAGATTGGCAACAGTGTGTGCGATCATTTCATGGCAATTGAAACTTTGATATGTTGTGTTTGTTGAAGCACACACATTTATCCTGGGCTTCTGGATTTTCTGCATAAACACTAAACTCAAAATGTGACATTCTTTGTGCGAATTAAGTTCCTAGTACAAATCCTATTGTTTTCCTGGGAATGTTTCATATTGCCTTAGTCCTCATGTTTGAAATGCAATGTTTGTTCTGAAACATTATTCTAGAAGGTTCTTGTATTCCTAGACAGTATGTGACATTTCATGAAAAGCCCATAAGAAACATTGGGGGTCATTACGACCCTGGCTGACGGTGTAAAAGGTGCAGTAATACCGCAAACAGGCCGACGGACAAAAAAAGGGAATCATGACCCTGGCGGAAACCGCCAACAAAGACAGCCACTTTAACACACCACCCGCCACTGCAGTACAGACAAGCAGCGCGGCGGTCACTGCCAACAGACAGGCGGGAGACAATGTACCGCCCACACTATTACAACCCGCCAATCCGCCACCTTTTCCGGGGCGGATTCACTGTGGATAAAAACACGGCGGAAACAGCTTTTGCTATGGGAAAACGCTCACCTGAACATATCCCACGAGGAACGATGACTCCAAGGACCCCGAACTCCAAATACTACCTGCCCTTGTCTTTCTGCTCCTTTACGACCAACAGCGAAGTAGGCGCAGAAGATACCGGTGAGTACTGCACCTACGACACAGGGGAGGGTGGAGGCAAAAGTTAGGGGGACACCCACCAAAAACCCCCACCCTCGCATATTACAACATACACACCAATGCATTCACAAAAATCACAAGAACAACCCACAATCCCCCCGGAAGAATGAATACACAAAGCGAAAATCGGTCAAACAATGTAATGTGTCAATATACATGTCATACAAAAATATACAGATATATATTTGAAAATATGTCATAATTATATACAAGACGAGAAGTAGTGCAGATATGTACACAACAATGTCCGTGCACCAACAGTCCAAAAATGCATGGGCGAGGCCCACAATAGATACCTGACCAAAATCGGAGAGAACACTGCCGGGGCATCAGATAGAAATAAAACAGGCACCTCAGGGGGAAGGGAAGGGGGGCACTTCAGCCACATGAATGCGAAGCCAGATCCACGACGGGGCTCCATGCCCATTGATGTATCCTGGGGAGTGCAAAGCCACAGTCTCTCAAGTCTCTACAGTTGGTGGTTTGCCCACTGTACCATCCTGGGGAGTGCAAAGCCACAGTCTCTCAAATCTCTACAGTGGGTGGTTTGCCCACTGTACCATCCTGGGGAGTGCAAAGCCACAGTCTCCCAAGTCTCTACAGTGGGTGGTTTGCCCACTGTAGCATCCTGGGGAGTGCAAAGCCACAGTCTCTCAAGTCTCTACAGTGGGTGGCTTGCCCACTGTACCATCCTGGGGAGTGCAAAGCCACAGTCTCTCAAGTCTCTACAGTGGGTGGCTTGCCCACTGTACCATCCTGGGGAGTGCAAAGCCACAGTCTCTCAAGTCTCTACAGTGGGTGGCTTGCCCACTGTGCCATTCTGAGGAGTGCAAAGCCACAGTCTCTCAAGTAGATGCAGGTCTCCACTTGTTCTGGAGGGGGACTGGTGCCCAGACTGGATGCGTCTCACCATGAAAGTTCCTGTCCTGTCACTGTCCCAGCTGCACATGGGATAAGGATGCCTGATGTGGCGGTCCGTTCATTCCTACACGGTCCATGCCCTGTTCCGCGGTGCATTGACATGGCGGTCTTTGCCCTGTTCAGCGGTCTTCACCATGGCGGTCTTTGCCCTGTTCAGCGGTGCTTTGCCATTGAGGTTCATGACAGTTCAGCGGTGCTTTCACATGGCGGTCTTTGCCCTGTTCAGCGGTCTTCAACATGGCGGTCTTTGCCCTGTTCAGCGGTGCTTTGCCATTGAGGTTCATGACAGTTCAGCAGTGCTTTCACATGGCGGTCTTTGCCCTGTTCAGCGGTCTTCACCATGGCGGTCTTTGCCCTGTTCAGCGGTCTTCACCAAGCCGTTCTTTGCACTGTTCAGCGGTGCTTTGCCATTGAGGTTCATGACAGTTCAGCGTTGCTTTCATATGGCGGTCTTTGCCCTGTTCAGCGGTCTTCACCATGGCGTTCTTTGCCCTGTTCAGCGGTGCTTTGCCATTGAGGTTCATGACAGTTCAGCTGTGTTTTGCCATGGCGGTCCTGATACTGACATTGCTGTGTGGCATGACGATCTCTACACTGGGCATCGGTGTGTGGCATGACGATCTACACACTGGACATTGGTGTGTGGCATGACGATCTACACACTGGACATTGGTGTGTGGCATGACGTTCCATCATTGGCCAGCGGGGCTGTGGCATCCTGTCCCCTCCTGGGCTGTGACTCTGGCGGTGGTCTCTGGACCAGTGACGATACTTGTGCCCTCCTGGGCTGTGACTCTGGCTGTGGTCTCTGGACCAGTGACGATACTTGGGCCCTCCTGGGCTGTGACTCTGGCGGTGGTCTCTGGACCAGTGACGATACTTGGGCCCTCCTGGGCTGTGACTCTGGCGGTGGTCTCTGGACCAGTGACGATACTTGTGCCCTCCTGGGCTGTGACTCTGGCGGTAGTCTCTGGACCAGTGACAATACTTGTGCCCTCCTGGGCTGTGACTCTGGCGGTGGTCTCTGGACCAGTGACGATACTTGTGCCCTCCAGGGCTGTGACTCTGGCGGTGGTCTCTGGACCAGTGACGATGCTTGTGCCCTCCTGGGCTGTGACTCTGGCGGTAGTCTCTGGACCAGTGACAACGGTGCTGGCGGTTGTGTCTGGACCGCCGGAAATGATGGCGCACTTCTCCGCCGTGACACTCACAACAGGCTGGGCAGACTTCCTCTGGACCTTCCCCACCTTTTTTGGAGTTACAGCAGACTCACCAATCGCCTTCGATCCCATTTCACTTGTTGTCCCACCAGGAGTCTTGACACGGTCCCGTCGTCCACTCTCCAATTTTGGAGCCTTTACAGGGGGTGGGCTGCCAGTGCCTTGGCTCCGGGTCCTACTGCCTGCCCTGGTGAACGGTCCACTCCAAAAATCTGGAACACGCACCACTGGTACTGGAGGCTTTTTGGCTGAGGCGCTACGACGGGACTGATGAATTGGAGGGGGGGGTGGGGGCAAAAAGGTCAATTTGACAGAGGGACAGTTTCTGACGGACACTGGGATGGGGTCTGGGAGTGGAGGAAGAGGAGGTGGTTGTAGGAGGTGTCACTTTAGCTGTTTTGGGTGCAGGTGCAGGTACTGGAGGCTGTCGTGAGGTGGATGGATGTTGGGTGAGTGATTGCCGGCGTTTGGGTATTTTGGGAGGGGGCGTCACAGACACACTGGGAGAGGACACAGGGGACGTGTAAATGGCAGTGGAGGTGGTGAGTGCAGGTGAGCGGCTTGTGGTGCTGGGTGTCCTGGTGCGAGTCCTAGTGCCTGTAGATGTGGTGCATGCAGGTGTGTGTGTAGACGAGACTGGGAGGGAGGAGGGAGAAGAGGAGGAGGGGGACACAGTGGAGACAGTGGATGTTGCTGTATCCGTATGTGTGTGATGCTTGTGTGAGTGCCTGTGGTGTGTGTGGTGCCTATGTTTGCTTGAGCTACTTGTGTGTGTTGACTTGTATGCATGCTGGTCTGTAGGTGTGCTTGGGATGGGCTGGGGTACAGGGGATTGGGTCTGGGTGGATGTAGTTGGAGGGGGGAGGCTAGACACAGGGACAATGGCTGCCATCAGTGCTGAGGGCAGAGATTGCAGGGTTCGCTGAAGGGCAGCCTGACCAGAATGAATGCCCTCCAGGAATGCATTACCGTGTTGCAACTCTCGTTCTACACCCTGGATGGCATTCACAATGGTAGACTGCCCAACAGTGAGTGACCTGAGGAGGTCAATGGCCTCCTCACTGAGGGCAGCAGGGGTGACTGGGGCAGGGCCTGAGGTGCCTTGGGCGAAGGTGATGCCCACCCTCCTGGGTGAGCGGGCACGGGGCGAACGCTGAGGGGCTGCTGGGAGGGCGGTGCTGGTAGGGGAGGTGGCGGCTGTAACTGTAGAAGTGGGGGGCACAGATGGTGCCGCCACCACAAGGGAGCTCCCATCGTCGGACGCGTCCGTGTCGCTGGTTGCTGATACGGTGGCCGACGTGAAGCTCCCCTCACCCTCCGTCCCACTGGTGCATTCAGAGTCTGTGGTGTGGCCCTCCATGGCCATGTGGGATGCAGCCCCCTCGTGCTCCGGTGCCACTGTACCTCCGCCTGATGATGCTGATGTATAAAAGGACAGGGAGAGCAGAAAAAGGGGGGGAGACAGAAGTAAGAGAGTTTTAGTGCATGGCATACCGCTACCGTTGGCGGACAAGACAGACGCAGCGGACAAGACAGACGCAGCAGCCCCATGCATTACGCCGTGCTCCTGGCCTCTGCACATGCAATTTCTGGGATATGGCCTACATGGCAATGGTGGACATCTGCGCACATGGATGCCACAGGGGCAACTATACCTCAACTTGGCACTCTTCTGAGGTGGGGTAGAGTGCCACATGGCCTACATTACGGAGGGGCCTTGCCTACCGAATTCGCCCTGGCCTAGGGACACCCACAGCCCACCTCCCCCACCCAGACCCCTCCACTGCACGCAAAGTCCACAGAATGAGGTTGTACTCACCCCCTTGTGTCTGCTGTGATGTCCTCAAGCGCCCATCCAACTCCGGGTAGGCCACCGCCAGGATCCGGAACATCAGGGGGGTCATGGTGCGACGGTCACCCCTCCCACGTTGGGAGGCCATCCCCAGCTGAGCCTCCGCCGTCTTCTTGCTGCAGCGGCGAATGTCCTCCCATCTCTTCCAGCAGTGGGTTCCCTATCTCTGGTGGGCCCCCAGGGTCCGGACCTCCTTGGCGATGGCACGCCAAATGTCCCTCTTCTGGTGGGCGCTGACCTACATGACATGCACAAGGGAAGAGGAGCAGTCATTACCAACTGCACCATCAATGTGAGTGGCCACCTCCCTACTCTGACCATGAGGCCAATTTATTCCCATTCTTTACTGTAGTATGAACTCTGCCCCCTTCCTTCTTCCACCCAGGCCTAGCCCATGCAACGTGCTCCTTGTGTACTAACCTGTTGGTCTGGAGGACCGTAGAGTAGCATGTACTGGGGGAGGACCCCATCCACAAGGTTCTCCAACTCCTGTGCAGTGAAGGCAGGGGCCCTTTCCCCAGATGCAGCAGCCATCGTCGCTTCCAGACCGAGGTCACAGCAGCACTAGCAGTTTTGGTCCTCTCCTGTCGAAGGTCAGGTATCTAGTGATTGAACAGATAGAAAATGGCGGTGACATCCGCGGCGGTGACGTCCGCGGCGGTGCGCATCATCACCGCCAGCGCACCTGTTCATTGGCTCCTGGGACCCATAGGGTCCTATGTTAACCAATGGAGCATTGCGCCACGGTCTACGACCGCCTACCGCGACGGTGTGTGACGCCAGCGCTGTTACCCCACAATCCCATTGTTCGAAGTCAGGCAGCCGCCATTTCAGGGGCCCACATGGCTCCATTTACTTCTTCGTCACACATAGCTAGGCCTACACTCAACACACATACAGGAAGTGTTTTGTGAGTGGTGTAGTCTCGTGTGTGACTGTGGGTACATACCTGGAGGACTAATGACTGGTTCTTCGCTGTTGTCCTTCGTAGGCACCGTTAGCTGGGACATGTGAGAAGATGGCGGAATCCTCCAGTGTACCGACCGCTGGTGGACCTGTTGACAATGGAAGAGAGACATTTAATCGTCACCTACAGGTTTGACCGTGCCACAATCCAGGAACTATGTACCCAGTTGGAGCCAGACCTGATGTCACCAATCCGCCATCCGACTGGAATCCCCCCTGACGTGCAGGTGCTGTCAGTGCTCCATTTCCTTGCAAGTGGGTCTTTTCAGACAACAGTGGCCATGGCATCAGGGATGTCCCAGCCTATGTTTTCAAACGTGTTGTCCAGGGTGTTGTCCGCCCTGCTGAAACACGTAAGGAGATACATCATTTTTCCTGAGGTGGAGGATTTGCCTACAGTGAAAGGTGACTTCTATGCCCTTGGACATATCCCGAACGTCATAGGTGCCATTGATGGGACCCATGTAGCTCTGGTCCCCCCCCACAGGAGTGAGCAGGTGTACAGGAACAGGAAGAGTTATCATTCAATGAATGTCCAGATGGTCTGTTTGGCAGACCAGTACATCTCGCAGGTAAATGCTATGTTCCCTGGCTCTGTGCATGACGCCTATATCCTGCGCAATAGCAGCATCCCTGATATGATGGGTCAACTCCAGAGGCACCGTGTATGGCTATTGGGGGACTCTGGTTACCCCAACCTTTCCTGGCTATTGACCCCAGTGAGGAATCCCAGGACCAGGGCAGAGGAACGGTACAATGAGGCCCATGGGCGGACTAGGAGGGTTATCGAACGCACCTTCGGCCTTCTTAAGGCCAGTTTCAGGTGCCTCCATATGACAGGTGGGTCCCTATTCTACTCACCGAAGAAGGTGTGTGACATCATCATCGCCTGCTCCATGCTCCATAATTTAGCATTGCGACGCCAGATGCCTTTTCTGCAGGCGTATGATCCAGATGACGGTGTTGTGGCAGCTGTGGAGCCTGTGGAGCCAGTGGACAGTGATGAGGATGAAGCTGAGGAAGAAGAAAACGACAACAGGGAGTCAGTCATGCAGCAATATTTCCAGTGAAACTCAGGTGAGTACATTTTCCGGTGTGACATTACATTGACTTTCACACGTCTACCTCTATCCTGTACCGACATTTCACTCACTATTTGTTAACTGAGTAATCCCCTTCCATTTCAGTTTCACAAATGTGGTAACCTACGTGTCAACTGCTTGCATCCTTGAAGGGCTTGTGATGTGTGACATTGGTATGTGAGCCTTCCAATGGGTAACCCATTATGACACTGTCTTTGATAATAGATAAATACAAATCATAGACTGACTCCAGTTTTTTTAGTGTTTCAAGTGTGTTTATTTAAGTGCTAAAAATGAAGGGGGGTTGTAAAATGGTGAGGGGTGATGGTGGAGGAATGTCCATGGCAGAGTCCAGTCTATTAGTCTCACAGGTACATTGCACATCTGCCCATTGGAAGTGGAGCTGGGGCAGTTCCGATTGGGACAGGGTAACAAAGTGGGACAGTGGGGGGACAATCAGGGTGGTCTTATTTCCTGGCAGGGGTCTTGCTATCTTGCTCTGTCCTGTTCATGGATCTCAGGGCCTGCTTGCGTGGTGGTTGTCCGTCTGCAGGGTATGGGGTGCTGGTGTGTTGGTCCTGTGGCGGGGCGTCCTGTTCACTAGCGCCAGCGGAGGTGGTAGGCAGTTCATCGTGGTGGCTAGTGTCAGGGGCCCCTTGGAGTACCACGGTGTCCCTCAAAGTCTTTTGAATGTCCGTCAGCACCCCTATGATGGTGCCCAGGGCAGAGCCGATGGTCCTGAGCTCCTCCCTGAACCCCAAATACTGCTCCTCCTGCAGACGCAGGGTCTCCTGCAACTTGTCCAGGACCGTGGCCATCGTCTCCTGGGAGTGGTGGGAAGCTCCCATGATGGAGGAGAGGGCCTCGTGGAGAGTTGGTTCCCTTGGCCTGTCCTCCCTCTGTCGCACAGCAGCCCTGCCAGTTCCCCTGTGTTCCTGTGCCTCCGTCCCCTGGACCGTGTGCCCACTACCACTGCCCCCAGGTCCCTGTTGTTGTTGGGGTGGTGGGTTAGCCTGGGTGCCCTGTAGTGGTGGACACACCGCTGATTGACCTGTCCTGGGTTGGGAGGTTTGGGCCCGCTGGGTGGGTGCAGTGCTGGTGTTACCAGAGGGTGGAAGGTCAGTGTTGGGCTGTGCCTGTGCGAGGGGAACTGACTGTCCTGAGGCCCACGATGGTCCGGGCTGGTCATCAAGATCCAGTAGGGCAGAGCTGCTGTCGTCACTGTGGGCCTCTTCTGGGGGTGGAGTGGTGTTGTCTGGACCCTCTGGTGTGGTGACGTTCCTTCGAGTTCCTGCGGGGGTATAAGTACATGATTATTGCATGTGTGTGTGGCATTGTGTGCAATGGGTGGGTGACCGTGTACCCCAGTGCTGGCATTCCTGTGTGGGACCTTGTGTGATGATGGTTTAGGGGGGTGTATGGGTATGTGCAGTGGGCATGCTTTAGTGATGAGTGTCCATGGTTAGTTGTGTCATGCAGGTCTGGGTGTTGGGATGGGTGGTTTGTGTTATTAGTACATTAGTGAGGAGTTGGAGTGATAGGGGAGGCAGTGAGGGTGGCGGGGTGTGATAGCATGCAGGTAGGGTGGGGGATGGGATAGTTAAGATTTGACTTACCAGTGTCCGTTCCTCCGACGACTCCTCCGAGGCCCTCAGGATCTAAGATGGTCATGACTTGCTCCTCCCATGTTGTTAGTTGAGGGGGAGGAGGTGGGGGTCAGCCGCCAGTCCGCCGTACTGCGATGTGGTGCCTGGATACCGTTGAACGCACCTTCCCCCGTAGGTCGTTCCCCCTCTTCCTGATGTCCTCCCTATTTCTTGGGTGCTGTCCCACTGCGTTGACCCTGTCCACTATTCTTTGCCATAGCTCCATCATCCTTGCAATTGATGTGTGCTGTACCTGTGAGCCAAATAGCTGTGGCTCTACCCTGATGATTTCCTCCACCATGACCCTGAGCTCCTCCTCAGAGAAGCGGGGGTGTCTTTGGCGTGACATGGGGTGGTATGTGTGATGTGTGGGGTAGTGTATGTGGTGATGAGTGCTTGGATGTTGTGTGGGTGATGGTGTTGTTGTGTACCTCTATGTGATGGGGTTGTCTAATCTGTGCTCTCTCTCTCGCGTTCTCTCAAAATTTGTGGTTGTAGGGGCTTGTGGGTGATGTGGGTGTGTGTTTTATATTGTGTTGGGTGTGTGGGAGTGGTGTGTGTATGTGTATCAGGTGTGTGTATTTCAAAATGTCCAATGTGGCGGTGTTTTGTATATGTGTGTGTATTTTGAGCGCGGCGGTGTGTACCGCCAATGGAATACCGCGGTTGAAAGAGCGCTGCGTGGATTCGTGGGTCGTAATGGCATGGGCGTGTTTCTGTTGGCGTGGAGGTGGAGGATGTGTTTCCGCATGTTTATCTCTGACCTGTGGTGCGGCGGTATTGTGTGGGTGTCTGAATTTCGTCGGATTCCGTGATGTGTGTCATAATATCTGTGGCGGTCTACCGCTGCCGCGGCGGTGTATTGGCGGTCTTCTGCACGGCGGTAAGCGCCTTATACCACCAGGGTCGTAATGACCCCCATTGTCTTAACCATTCTTGATTTTTTTCCAGGTACCCAGAGTTCTTGAGGTCTAGTGATAGTAATTTCTTAGGTTACCCTTGATTACAGTATGAGAACGCTTAGAACCATAGTCTAGTGAAAGTAACTGTGATTATATATTGAAATTGTGTTGTTTAACCTTTTGCTTCCTACAGGTCTCCTTCCCAGCTGTTCCCTACCTAGTCCCCTTTTCCCCCACTTGGACTCTCTCAGGCTCTGTGATATTTCTATCAGAGTTTTGGAGCTGTCTAGTGGTGGACTTTTTGGGAACGTGCACAGGCCCGAGGATCTAGTCTCCCTGACACAGTCTCTCAAGTGGGTGGTTTGCCCTCTGCTTGGTCCTGGGGACTGCAAGGCCACAGTCTCTCAAGTGGGTGGTTTTCCCACTGCTTGGTCCTGGGGCGTGCAAGGTCACAGTCTCTCAAGCGGGTGGATTGCACACTGCTTGGTCCTGGGGAGTGCAAGGCCACAGTCTCTCAAGTGGATGCCTTCTTCCACTGGTTCTGGAGGGGGCTTTGTGCCCAGTGTGCTTCATTCTGCCAAGGATAGGGTGAGAGGATGCCTTCTTCCACTGGTTCTGGAGTGGGCTTTGTGCCCAGTGTGCTTCATCCTGCCAAGGATAGGCTGAGTGGATGCTTTCTTCCACTGGTTCTGGAGGGGGCTTTGTGCCCATTGTGCTTCATCCTGCCAAGGATAGGGTGAGTTGATAGATATCTCCACTGGTTCAGGAGGGGACTTTGTGCCCAGTGTGCTTCATCCCAACAATGATAGGCTGAGTGGATGTCTTCCTCCACTGGTTCTGGAGGGGCTTTGTGCCCAGTGTGCTTCATCCTGCCAAGTATAGGGTGAGTGGATGCATATCTCCACTGGTTCTAGAGTAAGCTTTGTGCCCAGTGTGCTTAATCCTGCCAAGGATAGGCTGAGTGGATGCCTTCTTCCACTGGTTCTGGAGGGGGCTTTGTGCCCAGTGTGCTTCATCCTGCCAAGGATAGGGTGAGTGGATGCATATCTCCACTGGTTCTGGCAGGGGCTTTGTGACCAGTGTGCTTCATCCTGCCAAGGATAGGGTGAGTGGATGCCTTCTTCCACTGGTTCTGGAGGGGGCTTTGTGCCCAGGGATGCAACACTTGGGGTGTGGCAGTTCACAGTACCTCACCTGGGTGTCTGAGGCAGGAGATTTGCAGGACCAGGTTGCATGACAGTCCATGGAGGCAGGGCTAGACTCCATCCGCCGGCTGCTATGGCTGCAATCTGGTGGTAGTTCCGGTGCTGGTGGGGGTGCTGCCAGTGGTGGAGGGAGGCCCCAGCCCTTCTCCTGCAGCCTCGGACGGCTGCCCACTGGGGCTGCTGCTGCTGGAAGTGGTGCTACTGTCAGCGGTGCAGGTGCCGGTGCTTGTGGCGGTGCTAGCGATGGTGCAGGTGGCAGTGCTGGCCGCAGTGCAGGTCCCGGTGCTGCCAGTGGTGGAGGGAGGCTCCAGCCCTTCTCCTGCAGCCTCGGACGGCTGCACACTGGGGCTGCTGACAGTAGTGGTGCTTGTGGCGGCACAGGTGGTGGTACAGGTGGCGGTGCTTGTGGCTGTACTAGCGGCAGGGCTGCTGGCGGTGCTGGGTGCAGGTGGCGGTGCTGCCGGTTGTGCTGGTAGCCACCAGGCTTTCACCTGCAGCCTCAGAAGACTGAAGTGCCTTGCCTGGTGTTTTGTGCCCCTTCCTCACCTTGGCAGATGGTGGTGTTGCCTTGGGTCTGGCAGCTGGAGTCTTTGATGGGGCCTTGCTGGGTGGTTGTGGCTCCTTCCCCTTGCTGGGTGCTGTCCCCCTCTTCACTTTGCCAGGTGGCGGAATGGTTTTAGCCTTGGCAGGGGTTGGTGGCAAACTGGCTGGGCTGATGGGTGCCCCCTTTGAGCCTCTGATAGTTGCAGGAACAACGGCTGCGTTCTGGCCACCATGGTCCGAGGGGAAGGACGGGGGATAGGGAAGAGGTCAATGTTTGCCAGGAAAAGATTCTTCGGGACACTGGGGTGGGAAGAGGGAGAGGGTTTGGGAGTGGAGGAAGAGGGAGTGGTTGTAGGAGGTGTCTGTCTGCTGAGTTTGGGTGCAGGTGCATGGGCTGGATGCTGTTGTGAGGTGGATGGCTGTTGGGTGGGTGGGTGCCTGCATTTGTGTACTTTGGGAGGAGGGGTCACAGACACAGTGAGAGAGGACACAGGGTTCGTGTGCATGGATGTGGGGGTAGTGACTGCCAGTGAGGGGTGTGTAGTGATGGGCGTGCCGGTGATGGAAGTAGTAGATGAGGATGTAGTGCATGCAGGTGTGAGTGGAGACTCTACTGGGAGGGAGGTGGATGATGAGGAGGAGGGGGACACAGTGGAGGCAGTGGATGTTGGTGTGTCTGCATGGGGATGGTGCTTGTGTGAGTGCCTGTGAGATGAAGTGTGGTGCTTGTGTTTGCCTGAGCCACTTTTGTGTGTTGATTTGGGTGAATGCTGGTCTGAAGGTGTGCTTGGGATAGGCTGGGGTTGAGGGGATTGGGTCTGGGTAGAGGAAGTTGGAGGGGGGAGGCAAGAGATAGGGACAATGGCTGCCATCAGTACGGAGGCCAGAGCCTGAAATGCTCTCTGTTGGGCCGCCACGCCAGAGTGAATGCACTCAAGGTATGCATTTGTTTGTTGCAAATGCCTCTTGACACCCTGGATGGCATTCAGAATGGTTGACTGCCTAACAGTGAGGGATCTCAGGAGGTAAATACCCTCCTCACTGAGGACAGCAGGGCTGACTGGGGCAGGGCCTGAGGAGCCTGGGGCGATGGAGATGCCCACCCTCCTGGGTGAGCGGGCACGGGAAACACGTTGAGGAGCTGCTGGGAAGGCGGTGCTGATGGGGGGGTGGCGGCTGTACCTGTTGTTGGGGTGGGCACAGCGGTGTCTGCCACCGCCAGGGAGCTTCCATCAGGAGGAGGAGTTGCTGTCTGTGGTGACTCCTCCTGTCCCCATCGTGGTGCTCCCCTCGCCCTCTGTCCCACTGGTGCCCTCACTATCGGTGGATTCGGCCTCCAGGCCCATGTGGGATGCAGCTCCCTCCATCACCGGTGCCTCTGCTCCTCCGCCAGATGATGCTAATGCACACAAGGACAGGGTGACAAAACAAAAAGGGGCGGAGAGACAGAGGATACACTTGGTCAATGCCAGCAACAACACTACCGTTGGCGTACACAACTAACAGGGAACAGCCCTATGCACTAGGCCATACAATACCAGTTAGAATGCTAGTCACCAGCCCATGGGGTACAGTGCCTAACGCCATCAGCTGCACACCTGAAACAAACAGGGCCCTTACCCGTAGTAGATGCCCACTACCACTATTGGGGTTGGAGTGCTTCAGAGCCTGCCCAACAAGGGACCTACCCTGCCATGTTCACCCTGGCCTAGGGGCACCCACTGTCCACATCCCCACCCAGGCCAACCCTTAACGTGCGCAAGAAAATGAATCTGAATTTTTACTGCTGTGATGCCCTCAAGCGCCCATCCAACTCCAGATAGGCCACCGACAGCATGCGGAACATCAGGGGGGTCAGGGTACGAGGGGCACCCCTTCCTCGTTGGGAGGCCAGCCCCAGCTGGGCCTCCACCATCTTCCTCTGCCGTCTTACTTGCCCAGCAGCGCAGGCCCTTCCACCGTTTGCAGCAGTGGGTGCTCCGCCTGTCAAAGACCCCCAGAGTCCGCACCTCCTTGGCGTTGGCACACCAAATACCCTTTTTCTGATGGACCCTGACCTGCATGGAAAAGACAGCAAAAAAGGGAATTAGTTAACCGTCCGGACCATCACACTCATGGCCCACCAGATCCCTCCCATCCCCTGACACACATACATTGACCACCATACATGCAGCATTCTGGCCAGGACGCCTCAGCCCCCCTACATATGGCTTGCACACACAGCAATCCATGCATTCATGGCCCACGCATCATGCTCACATTGTACTCACTTGTTTGTCTGGAGGACTGTAGAGTAACGTGTACTGGGGTAGGACCCCATCCAGCAGTTTCTCCAACTCCTCCGCAGTGAAGGCAGGGCCCCTTTCCCCAGACACATGAGCCATTGTCGCTTCCAGACACAGGTCACAGCAACACTTGCAGTGCAGGTCCTCTCCTGTTGAAGGTCAGGTAGCAAGTGAGTGAATAGATAGAAAATGGCGGTCACGTCTGCGGCGGTGCGTAACTTCACAGCCAGTGTACATCGCCATTGGCTCCTGGAGCCCATAGGGCCCAATGATAACCAATGCGAAGTTGCGCTGTGGTCATCGACCGCCTACTGCAACGACGCACAGCACCAGTGGAGTTACCTAATTTCCGCTTGTCCCTCCTCAGAGGTCAGGCAGACGCCATTTCAGGGGGGCACAGGGCCTGGCACCTAACTGCGTCACTGCAGACATTAGCACAGCAACTGTCTCTCGGATTCACATACAAGTTCTGTAAAGGAAAAGATACATCATTATTTCAATAGATGTGGGAATATGACCCTCTGCTCAACGTTTTCCTCCATAGCCTTCAACCACTGAGGATGAATATGAGATGGCGACATCCTCCGGTGTACAGACCCCTGGTGGACCTTGCGACAATGGAGGACAGACACATTATCCTAACATACAGACTTGATCGGGCCACAATCCAAGAACTGTGTGCCCAATTGGAGCCAGACCTGATGTCAGCTATCCGCCACCCAAAAGGTATCCCCCCTTTAAGCAGGTCCTGTCAGTACTCCATTTCCTGGCAAGTGGTTCCTTCCAAACAACAGTGGCCATGGCATCAGGGATGTCTCAGCCAATGTTCTCCAACGTGTTGACCAGAGTGTTGTCAGCCCTGCTGAAACACATGCGCAGCTACATCGTATTCCCCCAGGTGGAGGATTTGCCCACAGTGAAAGCTGACTTTTATGCCCTGGGACATATCCCCAACATCATTGGTGCCACTGATGGTACGCATGTGTCATTTCCCCCCCAGAGAAATGAACAAGTGTTCAGGAATAGAAAAAGCTATCTCTCTTTCAATGTGAAGATGGTGTGTTTGGCAGACCAGTACATCTCCCATGTAAATGGTAAGTATCCTGGCTCTGTGCATGACGCCTTTATCTTGAGGAATAGCAGCATCCCATATGTGATGGGCCAACTCCAGAGGCACCAAGTGTGGCTAATAGGTGAGCCCAAGGTCCCCACCCAATATATGTTGGTGTCTGGGTACGTGGTTGTCCCTAAGGGTTAGTGTGTGCCTAACAGGTATCCCTCGATATTTGCAGGTGACTCTGGTTACCCCAACCTCTCATGGCTACTGACATCAGTGAGGAATGCCAGGACAAGGGCAGAGGAACGTTACAATTAAGCACATGGGTGAACAAGGAGGATGATTGAGAGAACCTTTGGCCTCCTGGATGCCAGGGCTGGTGCCTCCATCTGACAGGTGGATCCCTGTACTACTCACCCAAGAAGGTGTGCTAGATCATCGTTGCATGTTGCACAACCTGGCCTTGAGACACCAGGTGCCTTTTCCGTAGGAGGATGAGCCTGGAGATGGTCTTGTGGCGGCGGTGAAGCCTGTGGACATTGAGGAAGAGAAGGCAGAGGAAGAAGATGTGGACAACAGAAGAAATATTATACAGCAGTACTTCCAGTGACACACAGGTAAGACACTGTAACCTCACTTTAAATTTCTGTTTTCTGTTGGACATTGTACATGGCAGCCTGATTTCCCTATGTCTATGGCCACTTACTGTACCCTTTGGCATCTCTATTTCCAGATCTCTGTGGCCCACTCTGGCTCCTGGTATGTTTACTGCTGCCCACTAAAGGTCATTCCAATGTAAATTTAACTGTACATATGACTTGCAATGCTTTAATAATGTTGTACTAATACATATCTGAATCATTTGACAGACTCCAGATTTGTTTTTGTTCCAAGGGTGTTTTTGTAAGTGCTCATAAGTAGAGGGGGATGTGCAATGGGCTGGTGTGATGGAGGAATGTCCAGTTAGAGTCCAGTTTTTTGGTATCACAGGTGCATTGTCCAAGGAGGCATAGGAAGGGGAGCAATGGCAGTTCAAGGTGGACAGGGTGACAGAGTGGGACAGAAGGGTGACAATCAGGAGAGTATTATTTCCTGGCAGGAGACTTGGCAATGTTCTCTGGCACCTGCCTGGATCGCAGGGACCGTTTGCGGGGTGGTTCTTCTTCTGCAGGGGGTGGGCTGTTGTTCCTGTAGCGGGGCCTCCTGTCCACAAGCGCCGGCGGAGGTGGAGGGCTGTTCTTCGATGTGGCTAGTGTCAGGGGCCCGTTGGTGTGCCACTGCCTCCCTCATGGTATTGGCCATGTCAGTCAGCACCCCTGCAATGGTGACCAGGATGGTGCAGATGTGTTTGAGGTCCTCCCTGATACCTAGGTACTGTCCCTCCTGCAGCCGCTGGGTCTCCTGCAACTTGTCCAGTATCTGGCCTATCATCTCCTGGGAATGGTGGTATGCTCCCAGGATGTTGATGAGTGCCTCCTGGAGAGTGGGTTCCCTGGGCCTGTCCTCCCTGTCGCACAGCAGTCCTCCCAGCTTCCCTGTTGTCCTGTGCCTCTGTCCCCTGAACTGTGTTCCCACTGCCACTGCCACTGACCCCAGGTCCCCGATTCTCCTTGGTTTTTTTGGGGATACCTGGGGTCCCTTTAGTGGTGGACACACTGCTGATTGACGTGTCCTGGTGACAGTGGCATGGGCCCGCTGCGTGGGTGCAGAGCTGCTGGCGTCACTGTGGGCCTCTTCTGGGGGGGACTGGATGGAGCTGGCAACTCCTCTCCGGTGATGTTGAGTAGGGGTCCTGTGGGGATGGAAATGCAGTGTTTTGTATCTGCATGTGCCATCTTGTGCATGGGTGTGTTGCCCTCTATGGTTGTGCTTTCAGCTTTGCCTTGTGTGCGTGGTGATTTTGTGGGCTAGGTGATTCTCTCTACTGGGCATGCTGTGGAGATGGGTGTCCATGCAGGTCTGTGATGGGGGTCCATGGATTGTTCTGGCATGCAGGGCTTGGTATTGGGATGGGTGGGTTGTGATAGTGGGGTATGTGTGAGGTGGTGGAGTGATGGGAGTGAGGGTGAGGGTGGGGGTATGTGATGGCACGCAGGTTGGGGGGTGATAGTAGTAAAGATTTGACTTACCAGAGTCCAGTCCTCCTGCTACTCCTGCGAGGCCATCAGGATGCATGATCGCCAAGACTTGCTCCTCCCATGTTATTAGTTGTGGGGGAGGAGGTGGGGGTCCACCGCCAGTCCTCTGTACAGCTACCTGGTGTCTTGCAACCACGGAACGTACCTTCCCCCGTAGGTCGTTCCACCTCTTCCTGATGTCATCCCTTGTTCTGGGGTGTTGTAATACGGCGTTGACCCTGTCCACGATTCTCCGCCATAGTTCCATCTTCCTAGCAATGGACGTCTGCTTCTCCTGTGATCCAAATAGCTGTGGCTCTACCCGGATGATTTCCTCCACCATGACCCTTAGCTCCTTCTCTGAAAACCTGGGGTGTCTTTGGGGTGCCATGAATGTGGTGTGAGTGATATGTGTGAGGGTGTATGGGGTGATGTGTTGGGGTGTGTGGTGTGAGGTGCGTGGATGGTGTATGGGTGATGTGTTTTGTGGCTCTGATTGAGTGGGTGCTCCTGGCTTTTCTCTCTCTGTTTGCTACCTTTTTTATTGAAAGGGTAGTGGGTAATGTGGATGTGTATGTTATAATGGTGTGGGTGTGTGGTGTGTGTAGGTGTGTCAGGTGTATGTAGTTTGAATTGTCCAATGTGGTGTAGTTTTGTTAGTGTGTGTATATTTTGAGCGCGGCGGTGTGTATCGCCACTGGTTTACCGTGTTTGGAAGACCGCTGCGGTGATTCGTGGGTCCTGATATTGTGGGTGTATTCCTGTTGGCGTGATGATGTGGGTTTTGGTACCTCCCATTTATCACTGACCTTTGGTCTGGCGGACTTGTGTGGGTGTCTTTATAGTGACGGATTTCTCAGTGTGGGTCATAATACCCGTACCGGAATACCACCAATGTCACAGTATGTTGGTGGCCGTCAGCACGGCGGTAGGCGGCATTTACTGCCAGGGTTCTAATGAGGGCCTAATTGGCAAAAGCATTATAATAATCACCTAGAAACACATGCCTGTTGAGCTCCTTCCACTTCAATTAAAAACAAACATATTCTGAATCTTTCAATTGTTTATTTGAATACATTTTCTACTCTCGACCAGAAATGACTCCCCTTTGCTACCAAAGGGAAAGCATTCCTTGCTCTTTTACTCACATATATTGTCCAATTCGTGCAATGATAGCAACTGCCTTCACGTTCCTGTCCTTTACATTGCATTTTTCGGATTAAGCCTCTTTAGGTACACGGCAATCCTCTTCGTTTTAACACACAAATCTTTATTTTTTCTGAAAATATTCCTTTCCACTTTGTGTTTTTTTTTTGGGTTGAAGCACTCCATAAGATGGCGGGTGTTTCTAGGTGGTCTCCCTCCTATGCTTCTCTCCGTCACCTCCATGTTGCTCTCTCTTTGCTTTTGTTCCCCTTCGTAGTGTTTCCTGCCTGCCCACCTCCCACTGTCAATGCTGTTGCTTGCCTCCACCTTCTGCCCATGTTGTTGCCTGCTCCCGCACATTGACTGTGTTGTTTCTTGCCCTCATCAACTGTCTGTGTTGTTGCTTGCCCCACATGCTGTCCTTCTTGTTGATGGTCCTCTACCACCCTCTGTTTTGTTTCTTGTCGCTGCTTGCCCTTTCTGTTGTGCTTGCCCATTCAAGCACCCCCTTTTGTTGTTGGCCCCCTCTTGCCCCTCATTTTTGATTGTATTCTCCCACTATCCAATAGAGTTACTTATCCCTACCTGCCCTTGTCTTACTGTTGTTGCTTATCCCCTGCTGTTCTCTTCTCATTATCCATGTTGCCCGCTCCCCCACCCACCATAACAAACAAAAGTTACAACATAGAGAACTGTGATGCAGCTTACACTGGCCGCATCATAACATTTCTTTTAACTTTCTATCATGCTGCACAACAATTGTGCAGCTGTGCAAATGACTAAAAAACATTGACAAAGTCAACAGTTTGCTTGGGCGAGACCAATTAGTTTTCAAGGGTGGCTCCTCTGTAATAGCGACAGAGCATCGCTCCCTTGCTCAGAGTCCGTCAGCGAAAAATAAAATTATAATAAAATAATTTTATTTTCATTTTATTTCTCACTGTCTGAGCCATGGAATCTAGGGCGGGCCAGGACATGGCAGGTAGGAGGAGTGGTGGGCACTTAAAAGTGCACGTCTGTTTGGCCAACCGTTTTAGGACGGCCAAGCCGACATTTACATTTCTCCAACCCAGCTGTGTTACACAGCTGGGTAGAGAAATGGTACAGGCTCCCTGTGCCTGAGCGAGTGTCAGAAAAGCCCGCTCAGACCAATCCTGGTGCATGTTTGGTATAGTATGTGAGTAGACTCTGGAATAGGAGACTGTGCTTTTGTGCTCCACTGACTGTTGGGAGGGTAGGAGCACCGAGCTGGCCAGCAATGGGACTAGGAGTGGCAGGTATGTTTTTTTTATTTATTATTTGTATTGGTATTCCACTAACATTCCTCCCAGGCCACCACTTTAGATTCACAGTAGCTGGCACTTTTGGATTTGCCAATGCTTGTTTCTGTTTCAAATTGTGCTGTTCACTCACTAGATGGATGACTTTCTATAGCTGCCTTCAGAACTTACTTCTTTATCCTCATGCTTGTTACATAAAGTTAGAGCGTGATGGCAGGGTAAAACTACAAGAAAGCTCGGCTCGTTTTGTGCTCGAGGGTCGCAGAAGACCTCTAGGTGAGCCTGAGCCAGGCATCTGGCTTGAGTGTTCAGTGGCTGAGTTGTCATTACTGTTTTACTTAGTCTACAGATGGCGGAAAGTCTCTGCTAAATGTTAATGCATTACAATATAGGTGTGGCCATTTTAAGTGCTCTTCGTTTCCTCTATGGGCTCGGTATTCTATATAATCTGGAGAATCATACAGTTTTGTGCTACATCAATAATTTTTCACAATAACACTTCGGGGCTCCTTTTCGCTGCATGAATAAGTCAGTTTAAGAAAACCAGTAGACTGTTTTAGAGAGCATGACACGGCTGACAATGAGGCAGTATGTGGGCTGAGAAGCCAAATTCACGCCAATCCTATCATTTACAGGATTTTTGACTAAACCTATCCAGGGGATTAGAGTAATCACGTTTTGGCAGTCATTTCAGGGGAGTGGAGGCAAGAGATTGTCCCGTACCAATAGAGAGTGACCAAAGCAGTTTATAACATTACCAGAGAAAGGCACTGCCGACTCATCTGACCTAAAAACAAAATGCACTGAGATGGGAGAAGGAATACTTTAATCAACTGCACCTATTTCATTGGGAAAGAGCAATATTCATTGCCTTAAGGCGCAGAGCATTCAGCGGTGAAAGGCCCTCCTGGCATGCAATTCATTTGCTCAAGAGTGTAGCTAACAATAGTGCATTGTGCACACTGGCACAGTGCATTCGAGATACATTTTTACTATCAAACCAGTTAATCGGGGGCTCTTTTATCTTACTTGCATTAAAGCCGACAGAATCCTTGCTACTCCGCTACACAAGCAGACAACAAAAATCCTAAAAACATAAACTCCATGGAACATGGGTGAGGCTGCAGACCCACGTAATCTCATTATTAATCTAATTTACAATGTTTAAAAAAAAATACTGGTGCATTGGAGGGCTTCTTGGAAATCCAAAAACATGTAACAAGAAACGCAGTTATATGTATATGACAACCGCAGATGCAGGTAAAATCTCTGCTTTTGTACGGAAGACTCGTCATTTTTAGGTCACCGTATCGTGAGTTCACCAAGAACATACAGGGGTTTGTAGCCCACACATTGCTTACCATCTGTTAGATTTCCTGTCACTCTCATTTGCCTGCTACTTATTTGTGTCCGAACTTGGGAATCCTGTGTTCCTCCTTCCCCAATAATATAGTCTCTGTACAGTCTGTTTTGATTGGTTTCTGTGCTTCTACTGCTTACTTATAAAGCACACTTTTTTTCCTTTTTGGTTATGCAGTCCATGAGCGTGTGAGTGTTTTCTAGCTGTCTCACTCTTTTGCTTCTCTCTGCACTCTGTGTTTCTTTCTGTCGCCTGTGTGCTTCTCCTCACCCCTTCCATATTGCACTCGCTATTGTGTCCTTCCCCATTGCTTTCACACCTGTATGCTTCTTGCCCACTCACTCCATATTGCTTTCTGGTGCATTGCTTCTCTTCTCCACCTCCACTCTACGTTTGCCTCCACATCCACCTTCTTTGTTACTTTCGTCACCTATCCCCCATTGCTTCTCCTCCCCACCCCTGCTTACCCCACCCGCACCAACTGTGTTGTCCCATCTATGCCCTCCCTCAATGCTGGAACAAGATGTTTTGGTATGGTCTACACCCATCAACCTTTTCAGTCTCCAGGTAGGATGAGATTCAAAGGCTTTAAGGAATGACTCAGTTGAAATCAAAGAATATGACACATTTTTTGGAGGATGAGCTATGTTTTATGGGTGAATAATGCTAAATTAAATCCCTGGGTGGCAATTTACTTGCTTGGAGGGTGAAGCTGAGTCCATGGAGTAAAACAGCCTCCAAATGAAGGAGGGTGAATTTCTCAAAATGTGGACTTTTATTTCCCTCTGCCCATCAAAAATCACTCCAGTCTTCCGTCTTGGTTTCTTAGGATCGCTATAATTTACGGCCTGGAACTGTGCTGAAGTATCGCATGCAAAGACACATTCAGCAAGTCTCAAGGCATATCTGACTGCGCATAACTGATTTCAACACAATGATCTGCATGGTGTGCTCCCTGCCACATTCCATTGCTCCCCACAAGCACATCTGCTGATCATCAAAGTCACACAATCCTGTGTGTACTGATAGTGTCAGTTATTCATGCCTGGGCTAAACACTTACTTCCCTGTACACCATAAATGCTCAGCTGAGTACAAAGGTCAGTAGGTTATTTCTTGGAACAGTTTGTGTTCTTTGTACCAAAGGTCACGGCCCTCAATGTGTGACTACCACATGTGCGGAAACTCCGGTTTCAGCACATTTTACTGGTGTGTCTATTTCTGTCTCACGTGTATGTTTTTTTTGTACAAGATGGAGTCTTTGACTAGCACATGTACTGAAACTCTGGTTTCAGCACATATTTTACTGGTGAGTCTGGTTCTGCCTCATGCATATTTCATGTACAAGATGGACTCTGTTCACAATATGGAGTTACTGTAGACATTTTTATTTCCACATTCCCCCCTCTTGTCAATTGATTGACATCTGTTTGATGCTGGTGATCTTGTGGCTGTCCCCAATTGTCCATTAGCCTAATTTTTGTTCTAACCAAATTAATTCCTACTCTGCCCATGTTTGCCATCTCTCTCCGGCAGCACTGTAGTATTATTTGGAAGCAACAGCAACATAGCAGTAGTACCATTATGATGGGCAGGAGGGCTTTAAATAACCCTGACATCCAGGATGGTAACCATGAGAACCACCCTGAAAACCAGTCCATAGGTTTGGTTTTTTCAGTTGCCATGTTTTCTCTGAGTGTGCACAGCTAGCATTGCTTTGGATAGGGTACCATTGTCTTCATCATTTCCTGGGATGAACATACAGCAGGAGGAGCCAATCTTGGTACACACTCCTCCTTCCATGGCCATTAGTAAGTCCAGAACAACACAATGTTGCATCACCATTATTTTCATTGCCCTTAATTCTTCTCTGATAGCATTAAAATCATCATCTGTGCCATTAACTAATAACATAAGTTCATATCTCATTTACTGCAACCATCCAGCATTAGCAACTGCTTGGAACACTGGAATCAGTTCTCCGGGGTACATACTCGCTCCCCAAACCTCAGTTTCAGAGAATAGTAGAAACTCTTCTGGCACACCTTTCACATCCAGGGCAAATTGTTGACAGATGCTCCTCTTCCACCTGTGTGTTAGGGTATGCTTTCTCTCTTGTGCATGCGCATAGATGTCTTTCACTGTGACCTTTTCACGTAGTGGCACCACTAGCGTGCGGGGCATTAGCATAAAAAGGGAATAAACACCCTGTAAACTTTTTGACAGTTGATAATGTGCCTGTGTACCACATGCCCAGTATGCATCCATTAATGCTGCTGTTCCTTCTTGTAGGCTTTGAAGATCTAATGTAATGTAACACTTTTTGGTCCTACCTACTGGTTGTGTCCCATTGCCTTGAAAACATATAGGCCCTCATTACAACATTGGCGGTAAAAGCCGCTTCCCGCCATGCAGAAGACAGCCAATACACTGCTGCGGCCACGGAATTCTGCCACAGCTATTACGACCCACTGCTCGGAATCCGCTGAAATTCAGACACCCACACAAGTCCGCCACACCAAAGGTCAGTGATAAACTGGCGAAAACAAATCCTCCACCGTCACGCCAACAGAAACACGCCCATGCTATTACGACCCACGAATCCACGCAGCGGTCTTTCAAACGAGGTATTCCATTGGCTCCATCGCGCTCAAAATACACACACATTTACAAAACACAGCCACATTGGACAATTCGAAATACACACACCTGATACACATATACACACCACTCCCACACAATCAATACTATATAAAACACACACCCACATCACCCACAAACCCCTATGACCAAAAACTATAGACAAAGGCGACACACAGAGAGCACAGCAATAGACAACCCCACCACACAGAGGCACACAACACCATCACCCATACAACATCCACGCACAAAACACCCCACACCACTACACATCACCACACTCATCAACACATACACCACCCCACACATCACTTACACCACCCCATGTCACACCAAAGACACCCCAGGTTTTCCGAGGAGAAGCTCAGGGTCATGGTGATGGAAATCGTACTGGTAGAGCCACAGCCATTTGGATCACAGGTGCAGCACACCTCCATAGCCAGGAAGATGGAGCTATGGCGAAAAATCGTGGAAAGGGTCAACGCTGTGGGACAGCATCCAAGAAATCGGGAGGACATCAGGAAGAGGTGGGACGACCTACGGGGGAAGGTGCGGTCAGTGGTCTCCAGGCACAACATCGCGATTCAGCGGACTGGCGGCGGACCCCCACCTCCTCCCCCACAACTAACAACATGGGAGGAGCAGGTCTTGACCATCCTGCATCCAGAGGGCCTCGGAGGAGTCGGTGGAGGAATGGACACTGGTAAGTCAAATCTTAACTATCATATCCCCCACCCTACCTGCATGCTATCACACACCCCCACCCTCACCCCCTCCCCTATCACTCCAACTCCTCACTAATAAACTAATAACACAAACCACCCATCCCAACACCAAGCCCTGCATGATACAACAAAGCATGGACACCCCTCACTAACGCATGCCCACTGCACATACCCATAACACCCCCCCAACCATCGTCACACAAGCCCCCACACAGGAATGCTTGCACTGGGGTACACGCACACCCACCCATTGCACACCATGACACACACACATGCAATAATCATGCCCTTATACCCCTGCAGGACCACTACGTAACGTTACCAGAAAGGAGGGTCCAGACATCTCTACTCCACCCACAGAAGAGGCCCACAGTGATGACAGCAGCTCTGGCCAACTGGATCCAGACGACCAGCCCGGACCATCGTGGGCCTTGGGACAGTCGGTTCCCCTCGCACAGGCACAGCCCAACACTGACCTTCCCCCCTCTGGTAACACCAGACAGCACCCACCCAGCGTGCCCATACCTCCGTCCCCAGGACACGTCAATCAGCTGTGTGTCCACCACTACAGGGAACCCAGGATTACCCACCACCCCAACAACAACAGGGACCTGGGGGCAGTGGTAGTGGGCACACAGTCCAGGGGACGGAGGCACAGGAACACAGGGGAACTGGGAGGGCTGCTGTGCGACAGGGGGCGGACAGGCCAAGGAAACCCACTCTCCACGAGGCCCTCTCCTCCACCATGGGAGCATACCACCACTCCCAGGAGACGATGGCTACGGTCCTGGCCAAGTTTCAGGAGACCCAGCGCCTGCAGGAGGAACAGTATTTGGGGTTCAGGGAGGAGCTCAGAACCATCAGCTCCGCCCTGGGCACCATCGTAGGGGTGCTGAAGGACATACAAAAGACCATGAGGGACACCATGGCACCCCAAGGGGCCCCTGACACTAGTCTGGACGATGAACTGCCAACCACCTCTGCCGGCGCTAGTGGACAGGACGCCCCACCACACCAGCACCCCACCCCCTGCAGACGGAGAACCACCCCGAAAGTGATCCCTGAGATCCAGGAACAGGACAGAGCAAGATGGCAAGACCCCCGCCAGGAAATGAGACCACCCTGATTGTCCTCCCACTGTCCCACTTTGTTATCCTGCCCATATAGGAACTGCCTCAGCTCCACTTCCTATGCCCATATGGGCAAAGCACCTGTGAGACTAATAGACTGGACTCTGCCATGGACATTCCTCCACCATCACCCCTCACCATTTTGCAACCCCCCTCCAATAATTAGCACTTCAATAAACACCCTTGAACCACAAAACAATCCGGAGTCAGTCTTTGATTTTGAAAATGTGTATTAGCTATGACAATGACAAAATCCGTTCGAAAGTGTAATGTCAACATATCAATGTCACACATCACAAGTCCATGAAGGATGCAAGCAGATGACACACGTTGGTAACCACACCTGTGAAACCGTAATGGAAATGTATCACTCAGTTAGCAAATACTACTTCAAATTGACAGAGAGGATAGAGGTAGAAGTGTGAAAGTGAATGTAATAGTAAAAAAAATTGTTCTCACCTGTGTGTCACTGGAAATATTGCTGTAGGACAGAGTCCCTGTTGTCAATGTCTTCTCCCTCAGCTTCCTCCTCATCACTGTCCACAGGCTCCACAGCTCCCACAGCACCCTCATCTGGACCATCCTCCTGCAGAAAAGGCACCTGCGTCGCAAAGTAAGATTGTGAAGCATAGAGCAGGCGATGATGATCTGGCACACCTTCCTTGGTGAGTAGAATAGGGAACCACCTGTCATATGGAGGCACCTGAACCTGGCCTTCAGGAGGCTGAAGGTGCGTTCGATCACCCTCCTAGTCCGCCCATGGGCCTCATTGTAGCGTTCCTCTGCCCTGGTCCTGGGATTCCTCACTGGGGTCAGTAGCCATGACAGGTTGGGGTAACCAGAGTCCCCTAATAGCCACACACGGTGCCTCTGGAGTTGACCCATCACATACGGGATGCTGCTATTCCTCAGGATGTAGGCGTCATGCACTGAGCCAGGGAACATAGCATTTACCTGCGAGATGTACTGGTCTGCCAAACATACCATCTGTACATTCATCGAATGATAACTCTTCCGGTTCCTGTACACCTGTTCACTCCTGCGGGGGGACCAGAGCTACATGGGTCCCATCAATAGCACCTATGATGTTGGGGATATGTCCCAGGGCATAGAAGTCACCTTTAACTGTAGCCAAATCCTCCACCTGAGGGAAAACGATGTAGAGCCTCACGTGTTTCAGCAGGGCAGACAACACTCTGGACAACACGTTGGAAAACATAGGCTGGGACATCCCTGATGCCATGGCCACTGTTGTTTGAAATTACCCACGTGCAAGGAAATGGAGCACTGACAGCACCTGCACTTCAGGGGGGATTCCTGTGGGATGGCGGATTGGTGACATCAGGTCTGGCTCCAACTGGGTACACAGTTCCTGGATTGTGGCATGGTCAAACCCGTAGGTGATGATCAAATGTCGCTCCTCCATTGTTAACAGGTCCACCAGCGGTCGGTGATCTCTAAAGTGGGACAATGGGATGTGAGGTAACTGCGCTGGCGTTGTACACCGTCGCGGTAGGCGGTCGTAGACCGCGGCGCAATGCTGCATTGGTTAACATTGGACCCTATGGGTCCCAGGAGCCAATGATGAAGTGCGCCAACGGTGATGATACGCACTGCCGCGGACGTCATCGCCGTGGACGTGACTGCCATTTTCTATCTGTTCAATCACTCGATGCCTGATCTTCGACAGGAGAGGACCTACACTGCAAGTGCTGCTGTGACCTCGGTCTGGAAGAGACAATGGCTGCTGCGTCTGGGGAAAGGGCCCCTGCCTTCACTGCTCAAGAGTTGGAGAAGCTCATGGACGGGGTCTTCCCCCAGTATACGCTACTCTACGGTCCTCCAGACCAACAGGTACGTACACAGGGAGCACGTTGTATAGGCTATGCCTGGGTGGAGAGGGCTGGATGTCAGTAGGAAGGGGACAGAGTGCTGCGAGCATGAAGGACTGTGAATGGATGTGCCACATGGCAAGGGCAGGGATGTGGGCCACTCACTTCGACGGTGCTGTTGCTAATGACTTCTCTTCTTCCCCTGTACATGTCATGTAGGTCAGCGCCCACCCGAAGATGGACATTTGGCATGCCATCGCCAAGGACGTCTGGACCCTGGGGGTCCACCAGAGACGGAGCACCCACAGCCGGAAAAGATGGGAGGACATTCGCCGCTGGAGCAAGAATAGATGGCGGAGGCTCAGCTGGGGATGGCCTCCCAACACGGGAGGGGTGCCCGTAGCACCATGACCACCCTGATTTTCCGGATCCTGGCGGTGGCCTACCCTGAGTTGGATGGGCGCATGAGGGCATCACAGCAGACACAAGGAGGTGAGTACACTCACATTCTCATGACTTTGCGCTCAGTGGAGGGGTCTGGGTGGGGGAGGAGGGCTGTGGGTTTCCCTAGGCCAGGGCGAGTTACGTAGGCTAGGCCCCTCTAGAATGCAGGCCATGTGCCACTCCACCCCACCTCTGTAGAGTGCCAAGTACAGGTATACATGCCCCTGTGTCATCTATGTGGACAGATGACACTCATAGCCATGTAGGCCATATCCCAGGAACTGCATCTGTAGAGGCCAAGAGCACGGCGTTGTGCAGGGGGCTGCTGTGTCTGTATTGTCCGCCAACGGTAGCGGTAAGCCATGCACTCAACCTGTCTTTCTTCTGTCGTCCCCCACCCCTTTTTGTGTTCTCCCTGTTCTTTTGTGCATCAGCATCATCAGGTGAAAGTGCAGTGGCACCGGAGCACAAGGGAGCTGCATCCCACATGGCCATGGAGGGCCACACCACGGACTCCGAATACACCAGTTGGACGGAGGGCGAGGGGAGCCTCAGGTCGGTCACCGGATCAGCAACCATCAACACGGACTCGTCCTCCGATGGGAGCTCCCTTGTGGTGGCGGCACCATCTGTGCCCCCCACTTCTACAGGTACAGCCGCCACCCCCCCTACCAGCACCGCCCTCCCAGCAGCCCCTCAGCCTTCGCTCTGTGCCCGCTCACCCAGGAGGGTGGGCATCACCTTCACCCCAGGCACCTCAGGCCCTGCCCCAGTCACCCCTGCTGCCCTCAGTGAGGAGGCCATTGACCTCCTCAGGTCACTCACTGTTGGGCAGTCTACCATTGTGAATGCCATCCAGGGTGTAGAAAGGGATTTGCAACACACTAATGCATTCCTGGAGGGCATTCATTCTGGTCAGGCTGCCCATCATCGAACCCTGCAATCTCTGGCCTCAGCACTGATGGCAGCCATTGTCCCTGTGTCTAGCCTCCCCCCTCCAACTTCCTCCACCCAGACCCAATCCCCTGTACCCCAGCCTATCCCAACCACACCATCAGACAAGCATGCACACACCTCAACACACAAAAGTAGCTCAGGCAAACATAGGCACCACACATACTACAGGCACTCACACTAGCATCACCCACATACAGACACAGCAACATCCACTGCCTCCACTGTGTCCCCCTCCTCGTCGTCTTCCTCATCCCTCCCAGTGTCGTCTACACTCTCACCTGCATGCACTACATCTACAGGCACTAGGACTCGCATCAGAACACCCAGCACCACACCCCGCTCACCTGCACTCACCACCCCCACTACCATTTACACGTCCCCTGTGTCCACTCCCAGTGTGTCTGTGACGCCCCCTCCCAAAGTACACAAACGCGGGCACCCACACACCCAACATCCATCCACCTCACGACAGCCTCCAGTACCTGCACCTGCACCCAAATCACCTAAAATTACACCTCCTACAACCACCTCCTCTTCCTCTACTCCCAGACCCCCTCCAGCTACCCATCCCAGTGTTCGTCTGAAACTTTTCCTGAGCAACGTTGACCTCTGTCCCACCACCCCCACCCCTCCAATTCATAGGTCCCGTAGTAGCACCTCAGCCAAAAAAAGTCCGGTACCAGTGGTGCGTGTTAGAGGTCTGTGGAGTGCACCTGCCACCAAGGCAGCCAGTGTGACACGGAGCCAAAGCACTGCCAGTCCACCCCCTGTAAAGCACCTTAAGTTGGACAGTGCCCGACGGGAGAGGGTGAAGACTCCTGCCTGCAAAACAGCTCACAGGGGTCCCGGGGGGAGTGCCGAGTCAGCTGTGACTCCTCCCAAGGTGGTGAAGGGGCAGAAGAAGTCTCCAAAGTCTGGTAAGAGCAGCACGGAGGAGAAGGCCGCCATCCTCCCCGCTGGCTGGGACGCCACCGCCAGCACTATTGTCACTGGTCCGGAGACCACCGCCAGAGTCAGTGCCCTGGAGGGCAGCACTATCGTCACTCGTCCAGAGACCACTGCCAGAGTCAGTGCCCTGGAGGGCACCAGTATAGTCACTGGTCCGGAGATCACCGTCAGAGTCTGTGCCCTGGAGGGCAGCACTATCGTCACTGGTCCGGAGACCACCGCCAGCGACAGTGCTCTGGAGGGCCCCGGCAGCCACAGCCCCGCTGGGCACTGAGGGACCTTCATGCCACACACCGCTGCACAGGTCACAGACAGCAAAGTCAAGCACCACTGAACAGGGCAAAGACTGCCATGGCAAAGCACCGCTGAACAGGTCAGAAACTGCAAAGTCAATCTCCGCTGAACAGGGCAAAGACCGCGGAACAGGGCGAAGACCACCATGGCAAAGCACCGCTGAACAGGTCACAGACAGCAAAGTCAAGCACCGCTGAACAGGGCAAAGACCACCATGGCAAAGCACCGCTTAACAGGTCAGAAACTGCAAAGTCAATCTCCGCTGAACAGGGCAAAGACCGCTGAACAGGGCGAAGACCGCCATGGCAAAGCACCGCTGAACAGGTCACAGACAGCAAAGTCAAGCACCGCTGAACAGGGCAAAGACCGCTGAACAGGGCGAAGACCGCCATGGCAAAGCACCACTGAACAGGTCACAGACAGCAAAGTCAAGCACCGCTGAAAAGGGCAAAGACCGCTGAACAGGGCGAAGACCACCATGGCAAAGCACCGCTGAACAGGTCACAGACAGCAAAGTCAAGCACCGCTGAACAGGGCAAAGACCGCCATGGTAAAGCACCGCTGAACAGGTCAGAAACTGCAAAGCCAAGCTCCGCTGAACAGGGCAAAGACCGCCATGGTAAAGCACCGCTGAACAGGTCAGAAACTACAAAGCCAAGCTCCGCTGAACAGGGCAAAGGCCGCTGAACAGGGCGAAGACCGCCATGGCAAAGCACCGCTGAACAGGTCACAGACAGCAAAGTCAAGCACCGCTGAACAGGGCAAAGACCGCCATGGCAAAGCACAGCTGAACAGGTCACAGACAGCAAAGTCAAGCACCGCTGAACAGGGCAAAGACCGCTGAACAGGGCGAAGACCGCCATGGCAAAGCACCACTGAACAGGTCACAGACAGAAAAGTCAAGCACCGCTGAACAGGGCAAAGACCGCCATGGCAAAGCACCGCTGAACAGGGCAAAGACCGCCAACTCAAGCAACGTTAGCCCATGTGCAGCTGGGACAGTGACGGAACTGGGACCGTCACGGGGAGCGTGATGCACTCTGGGCACCAGTACCCCTCCAGAACCAGTGCAGACATGCATCCACTCCATCTGTCCTTCACAGGATGAAGCACTCTGTGCACCAGTCCCCCTCCAGAACCAGTGGAGACATGCATCCACTCCGTCTGTCCTTCACAGGATGAAGCACTCTGGGCACTAGTCCCCCTCCAGAACCAGTGGAGACTGTTATCCACTTGAGAGACTGTGGCTTTGCACTCCCCAGGATGGTACAGTGGGCAATCCACCCACTGTAGAGACTTGAGAGTCTGTGGCTTTGCACTCCCCAGGATGGTACAGTGGGCAATCCACCCACTGTAGAGACTTGAGAGACTGTGGCTTTGCACTCCCCAGGATGGTACAGTGGGCAATCCACCCACTGTAGAGACTTTAGAGACTGTGGCTCTGCACTCCCCAGGATGGTATAGTGGGCAAACCACCCACTTCAAAGACTTGTGAGACTGTGGCTTTACACTCCCCAGGATGGTACAGTGGGCAATCCACCCACTGTAGAGACTTGAGAGACTGTGGCTCTGCACTCCCCAGGATGGTACAGTCGGCAAACCACCCACTGAAAAGACTTGTGAGACTGTGGCTTTGCACTCCCCAGGATGGTACAGTGGGCAATCCACCCACTGTAGAGACTTGTGAGACTGTGGCTTTGCACTCCCCAGGATGGTACAGTGGGCAATCCACCCACTGTAGAGACTTGAGAGACTGTGGCTTTGCACTCCCCAGGATACATCAATGGGCATGGAGCCCCGTCGTGGATCTGGCGTGGTGCTGAAATCCGGCTGAGGTGCCCCCCCTTCCCTTCCCCCTGAGGTGCCTGTTGTATTTCTATCTGATGCCCCTGCAGTGTTCTCTCCGTTTGTGGACAGGTATCTAGTGTGGGCCTCGCCCATGCTTTGTGGGACCAGTGGTCCACGGACATTGATATGTGCATACTTGCACTACTAATCGTGATGTATATATTTGCAATTTGTATATATTTCTGTATATACGAGCTTACTGTATTTTGATACATTACAATGGTTGTACTGACTTCCTTTTTGTCTTTGCATTCTTCCGGGGGGGTTGTGGGTTGTTACTGTGATGTTTGCAAATGCATTGGTGTGTGTGTTGTAGTGTGCGAGGGTCGGGGTGGGGGTGGGGGTGTTGCGTGTGTCCCCCCCTGACTTTTGCCTCCCCTATGTCGTAGGTGCTGTACTCACCGTTGTCTTCGATGCCGCCGTTGCTGGTGTTCGTAGAGGAGCAGGAAGACAAGCGCAGGGAGTATTTGTGGTTCCGGCTCCATGGTGGCCTCCTTCCTCGTGGAGTGTGCTAAGGTGAGCGTTTTCCCATTGCAAAAGCTGTTTCCGCCGTGTTTTTATCCATGGTGAATCCGCCCCGGAAAAGGTGGCGGATTGGTGGGTTGTAATCGTGTGGGCGGTACATTGTCTTCCGCCTGTCTGTTGGCGGTGACCGCCGCGCTGCTTGTCTGTACCCCCGTGGCGGTCGGAGTGTTAAAGTGGCTGTCTATGTTGGCGGTTTCCGCCACGGTCATAATTCCCTTTTTTTTTCCGCCGGCTTGTTTGCGGTATTACCGCAGCTTTAACACCGTCCGCCAGGGTTGTACTGACCCCCATAGTATAATTCAAGGCTGGAAAATTTTGTATTGGTGCTGTTATTGGGTCAAAATATGTCATACTTGTTATTTCCTGGTCCGATATGAGACTGCATCATGTTTTTGTTTTCCTATAATGGGTAGCAGTGAAAGCTACTTCCTTTAACACTTTGGAGGGACAAATAGCTCTAGTATTAAAAACCCACTGCCTGTTATCGTATGCTGCTCCTTTAAAGGTAAGTGTAGGCCATTTTTCGCATTCTTTCGCTGTGCTATTTACATCTATTTTACTCCCATTGATACAATGCCGCTTTGCTCTTTTCCTAGTACTGCTGAGGTATTCATCTTTACCTCCCTGAAATAATATTTGGAATACTGTTTTCGGCCCCCAAAGGAGCGGGACATAAATGCTAACAGACATGTGGGGTATGTTCTCTCCTTCACTCTCTTTATTTCAGTACTACCTGCTGCATGTGATGTTAATGAGCTAACAAAACATGTCTTATCTGAGTGTTCCCCCGGCAGTAGTGTGTAAACTTCTATATTGAGTGTTCCTCATCCATAATGGGTGTAGTGAGTGGTCAGTAAGTTTTCTTTTTTTGCTTAGGTGGTCGGGCAGATATATGCCTATAATCTCTAGGTGCTTGTGGTGTTACAATTGCATTGTTACCTAGCAGATCCTTATCTTGTAAGGTGGGGATCAGCAACTCTTTGTTACTATCTGGCAGACCCTTATCTCATAAGGAGGGGATCAGCTACTCTTTTTTGCTACCTCACAGACCCTTATCTCGTAAGAAGGGGGTCAGCAACATCTGAAAATGACTACTTGGCAGGCTCTCACCCTTTATGCATGTGAGAGACAGCATCAGAAACAGAAACAATAAGCAACAAAGAATAAATGTGGTCCCACATCTGCTCAGTCTTTTAGTCCCCTCTCTTCTTACTCCTGAGATGAAAGGCTGTGGTATTGGGTCAGCCATACATCTGATAAGTGAATCCAGTGCTTCAGTTCCTCGACCTTTACTGCTGTTGGTGTTACTTGAATCACTTTGTAGGGGCCAAGAAAATGTGGATCCTTCCACTGGCGCACAAATTTCTTTTTACGAAGACCTGGAATCCGGGATGGATGTTCTTCGTGGTACCACTGGTGGGGCGGTGGAGCTCACTTGTTGCAGCTGAACCTGCTTTGAGAAAACTTGCACAGCACGTGTTCATGCACTCATATATGTTGACATATCTTGCCATACTAAGGGCCATATTTATACTTTTTGATGCAAAACTGCGCCGGTGCAGTTTTGCGTCAAAAATATTACTGCCGGCTAACGCCATTTCTGTGCTCCGTGCGGGCGTCAAATTTATACTTTGAAGCACGGCGGCGCAAACCACTGGTGTAAGTCTTTTTTTTTTACGCAGCGTCAAGTCGTAAAGCAAAACGACGTTAACGTGGCGGAAATGACTGTGGGTCGATTTACGTCACCCCACACCGGATATGCGGCGTTTTTTGACGCAATAGCGTCAAAATTCCCCGCAAACACAGCCATTTCAGCAGAGGATAGCCAAAATAGATCCCAGATACCTGTACAGACCCCAGGAAGATGACAACAGACCAGGAACCAGTCAGGAGGACCCACACAAGACCCAGGACAGTTTTAAGAAGAAAAGAAAGTGTTGCTTCAGTGCAGAGGAACAGGTTATTCTGGTTAAAGAGGTGACGGAACACCAGCACCAACTGTTTGTCACCTCAAAGTTGCCAATCAGTAGGAGAGAGGCAATATGGCAACAAATTGTTGACAAGATTAACAGTGTGGCAGAAGTATGCAGAACAGTCATCGAGTGCAAGAAACGCTGGCATGACTGCAAGCGCAGGATTAAGGAAAAGATGGCCAGGAACAGGAAGGCAGCACTGCAGACTGGAGGTGGGAGTCCAGCACACCAGGAGGCCCTGGACCACATGGAGGAGATGGTCACAGCCGTCATCCCTGAGGAGATTGTCACAGGGATTCAAGGACAGGACAGCGCAGACTACCAGGAGACCACACACATGCACGGTAAGTCACATGGGGAATTATAATGCACTAATGTCAACTGTAAGCGGGGTGATACGGACCACAAAATGCATGGAAGTCATCATATACATGGAGTGGCATGGGTAAAGGGGTATGGCATAGGGGCATGGCCTGCACAGAGAGAAGCTGGGGCACACCATAACACTACGCCAACAACAGTCCCCTGGGGGCATACTGCCATGCCAACGATGGAGCAAAGGTAAAGCCACACCAGGAGGGAAAGGCACAACGTCAAACTGACATCCTGGCACATGTCAGCCACTATACCCCCTACAATAACTAGGGCCCAATTAACAACCTCTAGTCATACCGACAACTGGAATGTAACAGTGACAACAGTTGCCACTACCACCTCCGCTCTGTGTGCAGCTCAAGTAGCCAATGGCAGTAACATCCCCAGGGATCATACAAACCTAAATTAGAGGGCTGAGGATGACAACTTCAATAATCCCCTGAAACAAGACAAAGGTCCAGTCCTGTCAAATGTGAATGCCCATAGTTTTCGCAAACATCAGCCAATGTCATCCACATTAGGAGCTACACAGCACTAAGGTCACACCCATGCTGCATATGTCAGGGTCCATCCTGTGCCTGGGTCACAATGCAAATGTCATACTGCTCAGACAACAGCATTGAGGGGGAGAACACATGTAACTGGTCACTGACATACACCTGCACAGTCAGAGGAGGAAATAGGACACTGCTACGACTATCAGGGCAATCCAATGTACCATACATTCCCTAACATCAGCTGTACTCATTACCAATGCCAATATCCATATTGTGCCATAACAATGCTATGCATAGGATACGCTACATGTCAACTACATATAAGTGGATGTGAAAGATCAGAGACTGGGGCAGGTCCAGATTGTTAAGTGTGGTGTCAGTGCTATCAGAGCACCCACAGCCAGTGAAAGGTCTCACCATGAGAATGGATGTAGACGGAGGCCTGAGTAGGGCAAGAAGGTGGCAATTCACTGTTTGGCCTAAAACAATACTAGAGGAGATGATGCCGACAAGTCCAATAACTTAATACTATACATGTGACATGAAGGTGGGCCATAGGCCTGGGAGAATACCCATCTGAAAGACTGGAGCAATGAACAGGAAACAAGATCACAATGTGAAATCATCACAAGGCAGTCATGTCACATCACAAATGCCACAACACACACACACTAATTGTACCCCATTTCATTTCAGAGGACGATGGATCTCCTGCGGATATGCCTGTCCTGGAATACCCTGATGACATGGATGACGAGCTGACAAACATTCCCCAGCAGACCATCCAAGATGTCCTTGGAACCCTCCAGACCCCACTTTCAGTCACAAGGAGGTGCACAGAACAAGCAGCCATCGCAGAGGATCCACCCACCATCCCAATTGTAAGACCTGCCACCTCCAATACAGCTGAGGACTCAGACGACACAGGCACCAGTTTTGAGAGAACTGTAGTTGGAGTACAGCGGGAGCTGGCCAAGGAGGTGCGGGTGGGGATGCAAACTATGGCAGCCAGCCTAGAGGGGATGCGTTTGTGCATGATGTCATCTGCAGATCAGGCAGCAGCTATGCAAGCCCTAACATCCATCCTGCAAGGTCTACAAGAAACTGTCAGGGAATTCACCACTACAGTAAGGGAGTTGCCACAACACCTCACACCCCACACCTTCCACTGCATGCACAAATGCAATCATGACCCCCTCAGGGCCGACCTGGCTGCCTACCATCGTGATGTAGCTGCTATTCTTAAAAATCTGCAGATCCTCCTTGCAGCAGTACTGCCCTTAAGACCTTCACAGGTAGCAGTGACTGGGATGTCTGACTCCACATCTTCTAACACTGAGGTGTGTGTTGCCCCTTCACAACCACCACCACCAAGGACAGAGGAGGCCACACACACATCAGAAGAAGAAGACATGGAACAGATCACCTTCACACGGAAAAGTACCCGGAAGCACTAGTCCCTGCCACATAGCCAACTATTACCAAGGTCCAGCGCTTTGTAACATGCCAGTGTTACAACAACTGTACTCAATGACTGTTCTACAAACCACTGTTAATCTTGTCATCCTGCCCAGTGATTGTGTCTCACTTACTCATTGGCACATCATGTCCCTCTGCACTGTCTGACACATCACCCCAGCATGTCAAAAGCATTTTCATTTACCACTTTTGTAGGATCACAGTGGAAGATGTCACTATAATGGACTCACAATCATGGACAATGTACATATAGCACTACAGCACTTTTCAATAAATAGCACTTACACAACAACTTTGTCTCTGTGTAATGTGACACATCAACTGTGCAGTAGGTAACTGAATGTGACTCCTGTCAAATTACATAGCTTGACAATACAACTATCCTGAAATTATGTAGTCAGATCAATTTGCACACTGGCCAGGATTGCATCATACTCTGCCCTTCCTGAGGGTAATATCTGATGAAGTGAGAAACCATACACCATCATGCTGTGTTGGACAGAATAATGCTTCCTCAAGGGATATCTAAGTCATCAAATAGTGGAAGCAAAATGTTGTCACCATGCAATACTAACACATATAACAGTGCACACAAATCTAAGCAAACACTCCAAAAACTGCATGAATGTAGGTGTCTGAGTTTACATCCAAATAAGTAATCATGCAGAACAGTGTCAAAAATGATGTCTGTGAGTCATGAAGACGATACTACAAGAGTGCTTACGACAACTCACCTTATAAGGGTGTCTTTGAACATCACACTGCAGTCACACCTAAAACAGTTCCCCCAATACCAAATCTGGAAGCACTGTTTGTGACTTTGAAAACATATTTATTGGCAAAAACACTTTGGGATCCATATTAACTGTGATTGGTGGTTGCAATGAATGGTGGAATCTTTGCAAGGTAGCTCTGGGGTAGTTGCCAATCTTACAGCTCAGTTGGGATTTGTTTGTAGCATAGGACACAAATGTAATAGAACAAAATTCATGTACACTAATGCCAAGGCCATGATCAAGTAGCATTTAACACATACTGTAAAGGGTTAACTATATATTTATTAAATGGTAATCACAGAAGAGGAAACTGAGGGAAAAGTCTTACCTACCCTAATCTACCCCAACTACTCATTACCCACAACTGTCCCTAACTAAACTAACCTAAACGTACTTATCACATGTAACAAAATGTTCTAAACATCAACCCTCCACCCCCCTTATGAGACGGGACACATGGAGGACAACAGATACTAACCTAAACACATACTATACTATCCTAAACAAATATCTATGTTTTTGTATTTTTTTATATCTATTTTTTTTTTTTTGTAAACACAAGAACCCCAACATAGCCCCACACACTTAAAAAGTAAAAATAGAAAGAATAAGGACCCCCCACCCACTAACACTAACTAAACTAACAGCCTATACTAACCTAACACTAAACCCCCTAAGCCCACTAAGTATAAGAACAAGGAAAGAGGAGGGAGGGGAGGGAATCATGTCCATATCAAAAGTTTAGAGGTTGGCCCTCCTGAGGGTCTGCTTTATGGACTGCACACGCCTGTTCATAGGTCGAACATCCCGCTGCAGGTGACTGATTTTCTGTAGCACACGGTCCATTTTTCTTTCCATTGCCTGAAAAGCTGCAGGGTCAACTGTAGCAGCTGGGGCAGTCTGGGTACCGGTGGAGGATGTGTGTGGGCGTGTAGAGTCAATGCTTGTGGGCTGCCCTGAAAGTGTTCCACTGCTGGGGCCTGGAGCAACTGCAGACATTGAGACAACAGTCCCAGCTGTGGATGGTGCCACCTGGGTGGAAGTGGTGGTTGTGCGGGTGGTGGCTGTGGTGAGCAAAGTAGGGCCACCCTGTGGGAAAGCCCTCCATGCTCCGGAGGCCGTTTCATTCCAGTATCTTCGGGCCATCCGTCTGAACCCCGACTCTACCAGCAGGATATGCTGGTACCTCATAGCCCGCCTCTGGAACTCACGGACCTGGATGGGTGTCATGTTCGCAGCTGTGAAGACAAAGGCAAACAATTTACATTAGGAACTGCATTGTGTGAAATGGCACAAGAAGTAAATCAGACAGTACATCTACTGTACTTGTAACAGGTCATATCATCATACAGACCACTGAATGTCCTTGAGGAAGTACATGGCAGGGCAGCCTACAAAGGTCATATCACACATTGCACATCCAAACCCTACAAGATGGGTAACAACTGGCATTAATTTGGCATCTGAGTTCTGCCAGTTGTCAGCTAACAATCATGCTGCACATCCTCTGACCAATGCCAGGGCTACAGATGTCAGTGTATGGGATGGAAATCTAAAGCCACATGATCTGCAAGTTGTAATTGGACTTGCTAGTATAGTACTCATGTGCCATACCTGAGTGTGTATACTAGGTTCCGACCAAACATTCACTGATTCACATGTCTGTGTAACATACTGGCAGCATCAGTCCTAGGTACCCTATTCACAAGCCCATGCCTGTGTTTGAGGGTGGGGGGTGGAGAAACAACTAACAATTCCAAACAACATGGACACCCAGGAGTCTATAGAAAGCTGGACATGTGTTTGGCTCTGCACACACAGCACAGGAAAGGTCTATCAACAAATAGGAGACAGCAAACCCTTGACCAATCCTAGCGCCACACATGTCTGGAAATGCAGACCTTTGTCTCCATCACATCCTTCCAGTAAGGCATGACTTACAACAGACTCAGAGTTGCAAGAACACCCATGATCATGATTTGCATGCACACCTAGGCCATTGCACTCAAGTGCCACATACTTGTAGCACTACATGTGGAACTACATGCTGCTAGGAAGTTCTACCTACATATTAATAAGTACTTTGGTGAATAGGGAAGCAGAAGTCTGTTGGAAAGCGATTTGCAGTCCCAATCTGGGAGAATATGGGTCTGACAGGCAGACTAAATCTGAGATGAGTTCCAGTGCGACTCTTGTTGATACAAGTGTTATCCACATGACTCACCCCAGTTCTCATTGTGGGGCCTACACGAATGACCTACAATCCCTAGATAATACAATAGGAGAAGCATTGGCCAACTCAAAAATGGTGAGAAACTGAAATCCCACTCATGGAACAAGACAAATGATTGGCCAGCACATCACACCTTGCTATGTGTTCAACACACAGGAGTCCATCACACATCACCAGCAAACACAACACATAGCAGACATATCAACACTTACTGGAGTGGTTGTGGTCCTCAAATGTAGCCACCTCTCCCACAGTGTAGGGTGCCGGTCCACCTGTAAGGCATGGAAGGAAGAAATGTGTTCAAAATCTGTGCATTGACCAACAATTCCAAAGACAAAAACAATGTGTAAGATGACATAAGTAATGAAAGCCATTCAGACATGATGATACTGCATCTGATATATCACGGCTAACATGTACATAGCATGGGTCTCCTGTAACAATTACACACATATCTGCACACATGCAGTGGCCCTAACTATCAAACAAGCTCCTTTACTAGTGAGGAGAAATAATAATGGTGTGTAATCGTCTCATCATGTGCATCTAAGAGAGACATCCAAAGCCTGGTTACTTGAGGACTGCATTACCAGTCAAACAGCCTATGTGGCCATGACACATTTATGACACATAGGTACAATGTACAGAGGGGCAGGGACTCTTGTAAGCCCTCATGTTGTTACAGTTTCTTCATTTGATGTGGCCCAGCAATGGTGATTTGCACCAAACATAGAGATATGAACCAATGTGCATACCTTTGGAGTGCCATCCCTAATTGGAATGTCGCACAACAAACTCCAAATACCAGTGTAAGATGTTAGCTGAAGGCACCTCACACCGTTTCCCAATGTTTTCAAATACAGATCTGACATGTATCAAAAAGATGAAGGACCACAATAATCCCTAACATTCATAGAACTTTCAAAAATGCTTTCCTTACACACTCACCAGACACACATGAGACATATGTCTGGGCCACATTCCTATCATCAATTGACGTGAAGCCAGCACTCATTTTGTGCATCATGTAGTGTTTCTAAAGTCAATCTAGCTATTGCGTCAACAAAGGTTGCCAATATTTTAGTAAATCTATACTTCACTGGCAAATGTGACCTATATAGACATGATTGGCTCCTATTTTGTGTTGCTGTCTGACACAAAGGCAGCACCAAATTACATTAAGCAAAAGTATTCTGTAAGTTTGCAGAGCACGTGCTTCCTGACATCTAGCAATTGTGGTCCTTCACATAGTCCATCAATGACCCTGTATGTTTCCGCAGCATTCCACACAGTCAGCAACTTAGCCGGCAGATATTGTACAAATCATCTGAAGTCACTACAGAGCTTTTAATTGTGCAGATTTACATGATTTGTACTCACCAACAGGGCCACCAATCACTATTCTCAGGTGGTCCTGCAGATCTTGCTCCCTGGTGATGAGGACAGCCCAGCGGGGGCTTCAGCTGGTGGTCATTCCTCTGGCTCCCATACACGCGCCGCAAGTGATGCAGCACCTTTCCCCAACGGATTTGTCGCAGCACAGTGTGATAACCCTGTATCACCCTTCCCCCTGCCTCGATCATGAGTGGGAGAAAATGGCACACCAGCCATATAAACCCCCCAAGCTCCTCCTCATCCATCCTGCCAAGACGTGGCCTACCCAACATCTCAGCACCGAAAAGGGGAATAGGGGATAAAGAAGAAGAAAGGAGAAATGGGGGAAAGTAGAAGTACAAAAAAAAGTAAACTTAACAACTAAAAGAGCCCAACTATCCCCAAACTAGCACTTCCCACAACAGACTCCCACAAACAACAAATACAATACAATACCGGACAATTGTAAACAAAACACACTCAGACAGTATACAACAACAATATTTATTTCACAAAGTTACAAGTAAGATAGCACACAGGACACAAAAGCACAAAATCACTGGAAAACACTCTGAACACAGCCACACAGTCTAGAAGATTCACAGACTGCAAAGTGAAAGTGAAAGTACACCCACTGTACATATTCTGTAAACAGGATATCCTATTACATCACTTCCTGCATAAAATGGCCACCGTTTTTATCGTTATGCATCATATTTTTTCACGCATACAGATTGTGCGTCATATTTTTCGACACACAGGAGTGAAAATTATGCTGCATCCAAATAATAGTAAATAGTCTTTACAATTATTTGGATGAGGCCTAATTTTCACTCCTGTGCGTCGAAAAATATGACGTACAATCTGTATGCATGAACAAATATGACGCATAACGATAAAAACCTCAACATTTCAGGGCATACTGTTTTTTTGGGATTTTTTCCATTTTAATGTTATGTTACATTTGGGACACAACTGAGATAGGCTGATTGCACCCACTTTGGTGTTGATGCATGTGAGACATCATACTGCAGCGGTCCATGACCCGCTACTTCATTAACAGGATTTTGACGCTTGGCTGATGCACTAGATGGCCATATGTGTGGCCTACATATATGTATTGCACAATTTGGGCATGTTTGGCATCAGGAGAGGATAACAAGGTGACGCACATGAGTACAATACCTCAATGCCTATGGCTCAATGTGTGTGCAGTGGCTACTAATATATTAGTTGACCCAGTGTGTGTGCATCACAAGATGCATTATTGCAAATATGCTTGTATGAATGTGAAGTCAATGTGTCCAAACCTTAGATGCAAGTCATTGTGGAAATGAGAGAGGACATGTGTTAGTCGTAGATGTAGCAACATCCGTTGTGTGCACTTCCAAGATTTTGGGTAACGTAGACACCACAAATGACAAAGCATGCACCAGATAGATGGCAGATGCCTGTTCATGTCAATGGTCCACAATTTGGCCATCCAATGTCCTAGATTTTTGGTAACTGCTTACTAGGCACTTGTTGGTGAATCCCACAGTGAGTCAGGCACATGCATAGACGAAGTGGGTACTAAGTAATTGGCCCAGACAGCCAAAGGTGAACCACAAATGTAATATGACGCCACAGTTGTGGTCATGTATCTGAGCCACAACTCTCCAGTGGCTGTGGTGGACCAGCAGACGAGGCAGCATGTGTCCACATTTTTCCAGTGATCAATTGCACAGAGGTGTCTTGTTCATGTGTGTGGTCCAATGTTGATCCTGTATATTTTTAGGGGTGTATGTTGTCACAGTTACGTCCAGGTCTCATCATAAGTCAGTGGCAGCTATTCCTGTATCTACTGAGTATCCTTCAGAGATCAATGTGAGTAAAGTCAATGAGGACATGAGAACCTACATGGGGATGGTCCCACCCTGTCACTGAAGACGTGTAATGAGACTGTCAACAGGGCAACCTTGTTGTGCTGAGTGAGATAATGTCTCAGGTGTCATGTTCCGGCAGGTGTCATTAAAACATTTCTACACAGGTTGGCCTCTAAAATTCCCACTGCATCTGGGAACATCATAGCCTCTGTGCTGATTATTCTTGCAGCTTTTCACCATGCACGGCCCATCAATATGTTTTGAGCAATGTGATTCAGTGTATGAACTGTCAGAGTCCTAACATGTGTGGACTTTTCATGGACATTATCAGAGGTAGCTGGTTCTGCCGGAGGCACCGTACCCAATCCCTGCATACGGCCCTGGGACACTGTCACACTTTGTCGTTCATGCATACATGACACCCAGACAAGGGATGGGCCATGATTTTTGTATTCAAAGACAATTTAACAAATATGGTACAATGAAAAGGCAGATGATGCTATACAATGTATTTGGGTATGCACTGATGAAGCACATGACAAAATACCCTCTGAGGAATGAGAGGTTTGGTAAAGCAAGTGTGGTACATATGTAGCCACAAGGAATCTTTAGGGTAACGCACAGACAGGTGCCAGTCAGGCTGACAGGATGCAGGGTCAATCAGGATCCAGCAATTTCACAAGTTACATAATTAGTGGTCTGACTAAGACTGGTCGGAAGAAGAACAAGACAGTTGACATGTAAAACTGTGTATGTCCTGTGTTTTTGAAGGTGACACATATACCCAAGGGCTGTGTTACACTGCTTAGTTACTAGCAATGCATAACGGTGTATTTGACAAAATGGCAACTTCTATGCTGTTACAGGCATCAGCAGGGGCAGTGCATGTTCAGATGGGTGGTGTGTATGGAGGTGATCACAGGTGTGTGCTGCATCTGTTTCTCACAAGTCCTGTATGTGAGATTTGCATTCAAATGGCCAACAGTACCTTTCACATGGGAAGCAATCTACAGATGCTAACAGGGCTTAGTAACTACAAGCCAGTGTATTATTTGACCTGACGTCCATGCAGTCAGATGTACTATGACAATGGTACACCGTAGAAAAAGGGTGTAGCACACTGGATTACTATTGTTTGTCTGTGTGTGTAGAGGAGGGAATATCAGGGTACACATATTACTATTCTAGAGACCTCTTCAGACAGGTGGGTTGTGACCAGGAGCATGGGTGTGTCAGGAGTTAGGAAATGGGCTGACATGTACATGGAATGTCATGTGCGCAATGCTTGTCATATGTGTGGCACTTGTGCTGTCTATGTTCTACTTATATGGAACTCTAGTCACAGATAGTCCTTGCAAAGATTGGATGCAGTTGAACGTACTGCTGTCAAGGGTCTGGTCATACATTCCTGTTACCAATGCAATAGCACATCAAATGCCTCATGTATGAGGCTTGTTTTCCCCTTATTGAGTGATGGTGTCTTAGTTGTGTGCCATATGCTGCGATGAACCATGTTGCCAACATGTATGTGTGAAATAGGTGTGGTCCTCTGCTATTGTCCTTCAAAGGTGAAATGTACAGGTATATGTCATTTACAGTGTTTGTACATGTGACCGTTGTATGATACGCATCACAATTGCTCTGGGATTTTCGGTGTCCTGATCGGTATATCAGCAATGCTCCATGAGGCTACACTCTTATTCTGATAGTTAGAGATAAAGGTGAGCAACAATGATTAGCCAGACCATGCTATGGTGATTATTATCGGTGTTTATTTACATTAGTTCATACAGTGATGATGGTGATTATTTTTAAAAGAAATTGTTCACGATATGTTGGCGCCTACTCAATCCAGCAGCCGTGTTTTGTTGTGGTTGTTCCCCCTCATGTTGCAGGCCACCATCCTCCTCCTCCTCCTCTTCAGGCATGTGTGGCTCTGGTTCCAAGAGGGGAATGTTCCTTCTTATGCAAATGTTGTGCAGTATGGCACATGTTAGAATGATCTTACAGACCATTTCAGGGAAATATAGGAGGCTACCACCAGTGATGTTGAGGCACCTGAATTTCGACTTGAGGATGCCGAAGGTCCTCTCGACTATGCTGCATGTCCTCCTATGTGCGTCATTGTAGGCACGCTCTGCTGCAGTGCTTGGGTTGCCAAATGGTGTCATTATCTATGGCCCTGATCAGCTGAAAGAGAAAATGCATGGGATCATGTTGATGTAGCTTGCCCCATTGATATCACCTTGCATGGCAGTAGGTGTTTGTGTTGTCTGTGACTCTTTTGTGTTATTGTGTTGCATCCTAGGCTTGTAGGACGTACCATCTGCATTGGGTTGTTTCCTTGGCTGAATGAGTGTTTGGCTGCTGACCGGTTGTCAGCAGTATGTTTTAGGTTTTGCACTACAGTGTGCACTTCCTAGCATTGTGACTTGTGATACAGGTGTCCTTGTGTCTTCACTGGGGGTGAGATGATAGTTCCATACACAGATTCAGTTTGACAGTGTTGTTAACACATTCACATCTATGTACCCTAGACATCCCATACCTTTAGACTTATGCAATGGATTAATTTAAACATCATTGAGACGCTTACATTTTGCAAGGTGACAATTAGGCAAACCACTCCAAACGTTATGATCATTGACGTCTTAACATTAGACTGTACACTCATTTCAGATGTGTGACAGGTTCAATGCTCACCTACGAAACATGGCTAGCGATGTCAGGACCTCAGTGTGTCGACGTGTTGCTGTTGTGGTGTATGTGTTGTGTGTCCTAGAGGGTTGCTGTGCATTGTGTATATAAGTAGGTTTTTGTACTTACAAAACAGTAGTCCATTGCCATACCGTCCATCCTGGAAGCGTTGAATGATGGTGCTGTGACGGAAGATGAATGAGTCATGGACACTCCCAGGATATTTTGCCACGATGTTGCTGATCAGTCCTTGGTGATCGACAATGGCCTGCACAGTGATGGAATGTCTGTGCTTCCTGTTGCGGTAGAGGTGTTCAGTTGCAGCAGGTGGCACAAGACGTACATGTGTGCAGTCGATTGCACCAAGGAGATGTGGGAAGCCACTAATGAGGAAAAACTCCTGTTTTGTTTTCTGCTGCTTCTGCAGTGTGTTAGGGAAGCAGATGTGGCGGGGTGTGAGTCCAATGATGGCATCCAGTACCTTGGGCAAAAAGGCAGAGAATGATGGCTGTGATATTCCGGCAACCAGGGCGCCAGTGCTTTGAAAGGAGCCACTTGCCAGCATGTGAAGTACGGCAAGCAGCTTGGTTTTTGTTGGGATGGTGCGGGGTGTCAGCAAGGTGGGTGCCAACTGTGACTCTATGTTGCGCAGCAGCTGCTGAATGGCCTGCCAGTTCAACCTGTACCTCTGGATGATGTCATGTTCCCTGAGGCCATGAAGGGTTGTTCTGGTGTGGAATATCCTCTCCCGCCTTCTACGCTGCTTTTGGGGTCCCTGCTGGTGTTGTGGTAGCTGCTGTTGTTGTTGCTGGGCTCTGCATCTGCATGCACGCTGGATGAGAAGCACCTCCATGTCTCCCTTTTGCTGCTCTGCTGCTCTGCTGTTGCTTCTTTGTGTTCTGATTAAATACAGGTGTGTTTGCCCCATTTTAACGCCTGCCCTGACCCAGGCATTATATTTTGATGCAAATCAGGCTGTGCGTCATTTTTCGGCTTCGCCTCCCGGCCGTGCGGCTTTTTTGCCCAAAAGCATAAATACGACGCACGGCCGTTTAAGTCTTTTTTGGACGGGAACGCCTACCTTGCAAATGATTAACGCAAGGCGGGTTGCTGCATCCAAAAAATGATGCACACGGCGGGATTTTGACGTCCGCGGGCTCGGGCGTCAAAGTTTGAATATGGGGCAAGGTTTGCGCTGAATATGCGTCAAAACTTTTGACACACATTCAGCGCAGACAGAGTATAAATATGCCCCTGAGTCAATTGTTTTTTGTCCATCAGTATTGTTTCTATGGTGCACATAGCCCATAGGCATTAACCTTCCTGTGACTGTTTGATGCGGTGTCAAATGATGGTCCGCAGAGGGAGCATTTCCTAGGGCAAATAGAGCTAAGGGCAAATAATAAATCCAATTTGCATTCATGGTGGCGGATAATTTACGTATTTTATCCTTCAGGTGCTCAACAATTCCATTACTTTGTGGGTGACAGGCTAATACTAAAGAGTGTTGTATGCCTAATAATTTATTCATGTGCTCAAATATTTTGTTGGCAAAATATTTCCCTTTTGGAATGCCCCATCTTGGGATAACTTCTTGAACTAAAGATGTGGCTGCACTTTTTGCATCTTGGCTGTGGCAAGGTCCTGCCTCTATCCATCTTGAGAATTAACAGACGACTACAACCAAATATCTCATGTCTTGGCATCTGTGAATCATGTCCACATAATCTATGTGTAACTCTTTAAAAGGGCATTTGGGTCTTGGAATGGAGGATGATGGTGTAATTGGTGGTCTTGTGGTACCACACTGTTTACAAATGAGACATTGATGTAAAAATATATCTATTAACTTAGGAAGATCTGGAACAAACCAATCTGCTGAAAGTATATCCAATAGTTTTTTCTTTGGTACATGTGATGGCAAATGTATTTGAGTCAGTGCTAAGTACAACAACCTCTGTGGCATCACTAGTTTTCCGGTATCTGTATATCGGTAAAGAAAATCACTTGAAACCATGCATCCTCTATTTTCCCAAACTTCTTTCTCTTCCATAGGAGCTGTTTCTGGTATGTCCTGTAAATGATGTGCTGCTAATACGAGATAAGATACGTCAGTATTTTCAAAGTGCCCTTCTGTCACAGTACATATTCTAGAGGACATCTGTCCTGCTTCTTTAGCTGCTTTGTCTGCTATGTCATTACCTTGGGAAATGGTATCTAACCCACCAGTATGCGCTTGACATTTCACTATCGCTTTTGACCCCAGTTTCTTTAATTCTGAAATCAGTTCCTGTAGGAGAGACCATGTGCTACTGGCGCACCGTCATTTTTCTTGAAACCCCGTCGCTCCCATTTGCTGAGAACTGAGTGCACAGTGGAAGTGACATATGCTGAATCAGAATAAACAGTAACATCATTTAGATGCAATATCTGTAAGGCCTGTATTATAGCTTTCAATTCTTCAGCTTGTGCTGAAAAATGGGATGGCAGTGGTATATACTGTAATACTGAATACATAACATTCAGTGGAACTCCTGTTTGTTCTACTACTGTTGTACCTGTGTGCCTTATCCCTGTTTGCTGATCTATTAGGGACAAACCATCAATATATAACATTCACTGCGTGGTAAGCGTAATTCTGAAGCATATATTTCTGTGTCTTCTTGATGTGTTGCACAATCATGATCAACTTCTGCCAATGGTTCTACTAGAAATTGAGCTGGGTTCATTGTGTGAACATGGACAATTTTAATAGCGGCATTAGAAAGTATTACTTCATATCCAGATGCTCTCTGTTTAGTCAAGGTACTTTTAGCTTTTTGCAGAACTGCAAAAGGGGCATGTTCTACGTATAGTGTTGTGGGACTCCCTGCTGTTATCATAGATACCTTTTCTACCCCGAACGCTGCAGCAGCAGTCCTTGTTCGCATGGAAACTGTCCTTTCATTAGCTCATCTAATTGTCCACTGAAATAGGCTATGGGTATATGCCCTAGGGGATACTTTTGTGTTAGTACTGCTGTCATGGTATCTCCATTAGTATGGGAGAACAGAAAAAACTATTTGTTATAATCCAGTGTTGCTAACACTGGGGGGGGTGGCTATGCAGTTCTTTAATTCTTGGAATATTTGTTGCAATGGTGGTGTCTAGTGCAGTGTCATGGTCCCTGAAGGTGTGCCCTTGATCATCTGGTATAAGGGTGCAGTCTTAGACCTATAGTCAAAAATCCACTGGCTCACAAAGTTGCATAACCCTAAATATTTCTGTAATGCCTTCAATTTCTGGGGTAGTGGTTGATTTCTAACTGCTTCCACTATGTCTTGAGTAATGCGATGACCCTCAGCAGACACTACCTGTCCTAGGTATTGTACTTGCTGTTGAGCAATCTGCAATATCTGTTTTTCAACTTTGTAATCTTTGTATGCTAACAGTATCAGTAATTCCACGGTGTCCTCTTCTCACTGCGCCTTACTGTCACTGCAAATCAGCAAATCATCAACATATTGTAACAATGTACTTTCACTTTGAAATTTCATCAGATCATTCCTCAAAGCTCTGTTAAAAACTGAGGGTGATTCACAATACCCTTGAGGCAAACGAGAATACAAATATTGAATTCCAGAGAATGTAAATGCTGTCAAATAAGGACCCTCTTGGTGTAAAGGTACACCATAAAATGCATTCTTTAAATCAATCACTGTAAACCACTTTGCTGTGTTTGGGATGTTGGTTAATATTACTGAGAGGTCTGGTACTACTGGAAACTCTTGCACTACAGTAGCATTCAAGGGACGAAAATAATGTACCATCCTCCAATAATTTCCCTGCGATGTGCGCACTGGAAAAATCAGGGTGTAGCATGGTGAGTGCGAGGGGTGTAAAACTCCCTGCGTCACTAAGGCTTGCATGGTAATTGCTATTCCTTCATTTGCTTCATGTGAAATAGGGTATTGTCTAACTCCAGGCAATTGTGCATTTTCCTTTAGTGTTATCTTAAAAGGTTCAGCGCTCAGTATTAATCCAACATTGTTTGAATCTTGTGACCATAGCTTTGGAGGTACCCATGCAAGTAACTGACCAGCTTCCCCTGTTGTTTTCCTGGATATCCATGGTGGGCAAACTTCTACTCTTATTTTAGTTCCTGCTGCTTCTTGAAAAACTATCCTAGTATCCTGTACTTTTTCTTGTAGTAGGTCTTTATCGGAAATATCGGAAACCTTGACTTCTGGAATTGTGAATAGCACTGTTGCCCACATATTTCGCTTGTAGTCTTCTGCTTCTAGAATCCCAAATGTTTTTGTTAATCTGATACTGTTTAGGGATAGCACTAATATCTCTTCTGTCTCCGGGACTGAAAATTCTGGTCTAATCTGCAATTTAGATAGTGTCTCTATCCACTTGCCCTGCAAGGCTGGTTCTGTCATTAACAATTTCAATTTGCCTTATTTGCCGCAGGGTTACATTTAGGAGTACGCCTCTCATTTGTACTTTTGTATTGTCTGGGGCGGTTTGTAAGACCATACACATGGATGGGATCCCTGGTGTGGAACAAATCATTGTCCCATCATCGTTGAATGTAATGGACATGTTCAGTTTGTGTAACAAATCTCTTCTCAATAAATTTGTAGGAGCTTGGGGTGCATATAACAATGACTCTGAAACTACAGAATCTCCTACCTGAACTGGAATCTCACAGGTGTATGGTACTGTCATTATTACACCTGAGGACCCTTGTGGTGCCATTGTTTTATTTGATAGTGGTAAACCTCCATGTCTTATGCACGATTTGGTTGCCCCGTATCAATCAAGAATGTATATTTTCTTCCCAATATACTAATGGATGTTATAGGCTCTTGTTTGTAATTCAATGTTTTTGCTATCACAGGAGACATCAGTGTCTCAGGTGCAGACCGTCATGGTGTGAAGAATGCATTATTCCCTGCTTGAAAGTTGTGCGCCTCATCATTGGCTGTGGTACAGGTTGTGCTTGCTGTGGTGTCTGCTGAATATACTGTGGTGCTGACTGTTGCCCTGGGGTGGATGTTACCATCCCTGTCTGATAATTCTGTTGTGGTTGTATCATTTGCATTGGCTGTTGTGGAACCATTTGTTGTGCACTATACACAAAACCTTGTGGCTGTTGCTGGTACTGTTGCACAAGAGAAAAATTCCCTGCAGGGGAAACATTTCTTCCTTGTCCCAGTTGTGCCTTTCTAAAGCGACAATCTGCTATTAAGTGCCCTTTCCTGCTGCAATGATAACATGTCATATTTGTTTTATTTCCTCCACCTCTGCCTCTACCTCCCCCCTGTTGCAGCTGGTGCTGGAATCCTTGCATAATTTGTTGGGAAGGCTGACCCACTGGATCTTGATACCACTGCTTTTATGACTGTATCTGTGGTAATTGTGCTGTAACTTGAACTGGAGATGCTTGAGTGACTACATTTGCTCCTATTGTGCTCTCTTTCTTTGCATTTTTCTCTAATTTTTGACTAGCCAATTTGGCTGTGACACGGTCCACAATGTGAAAGAACAGTCTGGTCCCTTTAGTGCATCTTGGGGACCCTTCTCAGTGGTCCATAGTTTTCTTATGCGTTCAACATATTCCAACACTGACTCATCCTTCCCCATTACTTGGCTCATCATGCCACCTATATCTGGCACATCTGGAAATCTCCTTCTCAATTCTTCCCAGACAAGAGCATGCATGCTGTTAAATGTTTCTGAGTCCCTGTCACCATTAATCAAGGTTATTAGTCCTGCATTGGTGCGCGGTGCTACTTGAAAAATAATGTCTGCTCATCTCCCAATATACTTGCAAGGAGGTTCTTCATGCCCCCTATTGCTAATTGTACTCCTGCTGTGTGCCTTTCAAGGGCAACTATCCATTTAGAAGCTCCTTCAGAAAGTGGTGGTAATTGCTTCTTTACGTTCTCCTTATCCATGTGTTACCATGGCACATAGGTCAAATTTTGTGTTCCTGGACCCCTTTGTATCAGTGGAAGCTCTCTGAATTGTGGTCTTCTTCTCCCTATCTGTTGTTGTCTCATTCTGTGGTACCTACCATTTTCGCTCTCCACATGTTGTTGCCATACACGTAAAGAGTCCCTCATGTATTCATAATCCCAAACTACAGGTCCGTCCCCCCCTTCAATACAATCTTGAGCTGTTGCTAAGTCTTGGGGGTGGAAGGAACCTTCTCTAGGCCATGGTGAAGGAAACTTGCTAGGTTTACTCTCTATGTAATCCGCTAAATCATTTGAGAAAGGGTAGATTGCAAATTAGTCTTGTTCTCCTATAATTACTCTCCTATTTGTCATTTTGCGACATACATTCATATTAACCTGCTTAGCGGTGTCCAAATATTGCATATCTAAATCATCATCACATTCTCCTGCTGTCTCGCTGTCACTGTCACTCTGTTCAACCGTTATTTGCCCTTGTATTGTTCCTTTAATCACACACGGATTTCCATGTTTCCCATATATTTTTAACCTTTCTACTTCTGTCATCTTTTTTTTTTCTTGGTGTGTTTTCAAGCATCACTCAACCTTTCACTCACCATTTGTAACCTCTGCTGGTACATTTTATGTTCTACAGTGGCTGTATCATATATATCTTGAGATAATGCACTAGCATTATCAATGCGTGTTGTTATAGCCTCTAATGTATTCCTTTCTTCCTCTGTCATCATTCCATGTTCCTGTTCCCCTCTCTCTAGACGTGCATTTGCTTTCTATCCTATTTATATTAGGTGTTTTCTTTCTATGTAGTTCTTCATTTATCTGTTAATTATGTGATGGACTGAATGTTAAATATGGCTGAGGTAGGCTAATCTCCCCGCTACCTCTGGAACTTTGGTCTGGAGAGTGTTGGAAGAAGTCTGGTGCTAATAATCTTGTTGTTTTAAATGAAATCATAGGGTCATCTCTTTTTGTGTAGGACACAGTGTCCCGGCTATGAGATGGTGTCCCCTTTGGGCTTTCATCTAGTTTCAAAGTAAAGTTAGCTGTGACTTTCCCCGTGTATTTACTTTTTAGTGTGCAATGAGTATCTGAGTCTTCTGTTTGTGTTATATCTGGAACATATATCTGGAACAACGCTACTCTCTCCTAATGGATGCATTACTGTTGCTTGTTTAAGTGGTCTATTTGCTTCTTATAGGGACTTACTTTATCTTCCTTATAAGGAGAAGGAGGGGGATGCCAACTACATTCAGAGTGTTACTTTACCTTGTCAAGTTCAAATGCTTGCCACATGTTTAAGGTCACTATTCTCTTTTTTAATTTCTCACCTTTATATGCCCCATAAATATATGTTTGTAAATACCCCAATTGACATAGGTCAAATGATCCCTCTTCTGGCCAAGGACAAGGACTATGTTGTGTACCCATGCACCACTCCTTACAATGTTTCTTTATCCTATTTTGATCACCCTGAAACACTTTGATAATATGTTGCAAAGGAGTATCAGACATATTACTTTGATCAAATGTTCACACAATTTGGATAATTTACAATAACAACTTTTTCAATGCATATCAGAACACATTCTATATACATATATTATCAACTCATCATCTCATAATCTAACAAAACAGTATCATAAATTATTACACTAATGTCACTTTCCTGTATTTAGTGACACTTCAATCCTGTTTCATCTTCAGGACCCAGTATGGATACACCACTACTAAACTATTTACTTAATGCAGACACTTTGACATTCTTGGTCACGTTTGACTAATTAGTAGTCCACCCTACAACAATATCCATATTGTGCCTTATGCACCTTCTAAGAAGCTCAAGAGGGAAAGACTCTTAAGGACATACATTTATTCACATTATGTCTTGGGCTCACCTGTCTTACTGAACTACGAGGACCCACTCCCCCCTCTTGATGGCAGATTTTGTACAAACACTGGTATCTGCTTACCTGTTTGAGTGCTCTTTAATCAACAAAGGGGAGGTGGTGGGTTTGACCCCTGAGGTCCAGGAGGCTGACTGCAAGAATTCTCCTGGCTAAGGCTCGACAATGTCAAAATGTGGACTTTTATTTCCCTCTGCCCATCAAAAATCACTCCAGTTTTCTATCTTGGTTTCTTAGGATCACTTTAATTTACGGCCGGGAACCATGCTGAAGTATTGCATGCAAAGACACATTCGGCAAGTCTCAAGGCATATCTGACTGCACATAACTTATATAGATATCAAACACAATGATTTGCATGGTGTGCTCCCTGCCACATTCCATTGCTCACCACAAGCACATCTGCTGATCATCAAAGTCACACCATCCTGTTTGTACTGAGAGTGTCAGTTATTCATGCATGGGCTAAATACTAACTTTCCTTTAGGCCATATATGCTCAGCTGAGTACAAATGTCAGTAGGTTATTTCTTGGTCCAGTTTGTGTTCTTTGTACCAAAAGTCTCAGCCCTCAACCTGTGACTATCACGTGCTGAAACTCTGGTTTCAGCACATTTTACTGATGTGTCTATTTCTGTCTCACGTATATGTTTTTTTTGTACATGATGGAGTCTGTGACTAGCACATGTACTGAAATTCTGGTTTCAGCACAGATTTTACTGGTGAGTCTGTTTCTGCCTCTTGCTTATGTTTTCTACAAGATGGACTCTGTTCGCAAGATGGAGTTACTGTAGACATTTCTATTTCCACAAATTCAAAGATACCATTCTCTGACATCAACCATTGTGCTCTGTGCCTCCCCCTTACCTATTATGTTGCTGCTCTTCCCACCTAGTGCTCTGTTCCATTTGAACTCTTCTGCACCTATCCCATGCTCAGCTCCGAGCTGTGATGAAAAAGCAAAAGAATGCTGCCTTTTACTTAATTGACTACTTCTGACTTTCTATCTATCTCAGTGTGAAGCAGCTGATGGCTCTCATTATTCCTGTAAATGGGGTTTGTGTTTGGTTAAGGTGAGCCATTTCTACTCCAAGGAAAACTCAGTCTTACTGGTCACTAACCAGAAAGTAACTTCTGTGGTGGGATCTTGAGAAAGTACCTCATCTTTCGTGGTTGTCCCCAGTGTTTGTAGACTGATGCTTCTGGTTTTTGAACACTTTTGTACTGTGTCCTGTCCCCAGTGCATGTGCTCTGACCCCCAAAACTCAGTAATATTGCCTAGTTTCCATTTGGCATTTTTAAGTTTCCCATAAGACCTTAAGATATGGTGTAAGAAAATACATGAATAGTATAGAAAAGTAAAGGTCATCTGTGGACTTCAGCACCTATTTTTTGATTCACAAAAATATGGTTGCAGGCTTTCATGTGTACCCTGACTCTTGCAGCTTTTAAACCTGCAGGAAGACCTGTTGTCAAAAGAAACGTTTTGAAAAGAAGAAAACCCTACTTTTAAATGTCAAGTAATTCTCCCCTACTTAAGCCTGGTAGCCCACAATGTAGGGAGCCTGGTATTTAAAAGGGGAGCATGTACAAATTTAGGGGGTCATTACAACATTGGCGGTAAAAGCTGCATACCGCCATGCAGAAGACCGCCAACACACCTCCGCGGCCGTGAAAATCCGCCACAGCTATTATGACCCACAGCACGGAATCCGCCAACATTCAGACACCCACACAAGTCCGCCACACCAAAGGTCAGTGATAAACTGGCAAAAACAAATCCTCCACCGTCACACCAACAGAAATACGCCCACACTATCACGACACACGAATCCACGCGGCGGTCTTTCAACCGCGCTATTCCATTGGCGGTACACACCGCCGCGCTCAAAATACACACACATATACAAAACACTACCACATTGGACAATTCGAAATACACACACCTGATACACATACACACACCACTCCCACACACCCAATACAATATAAAACACACACCCACATCACCCACAAACCCCTACGACCACAAATCACGAACGAAGGCCAGAGAGAGAGACACCACCATCAACAATACTAGCATCCACAGGCACACAAGACCATCACCCACATAACTTCCATGCACCTCACACTACACACCACTACATATCTGCACACTTATCACCCTACACACCACCCCACATATCACCTACACCACCCCATGGCACGGCAAAGACACCCCAGGTTCTCGGAAAAGGAGCTCAGTGTCATGGTGGAGGAAATCGTCCGGGGGGAGCCACAGCTATTCGGATCACAGGTGCAGCACACCTCAATTGCAAGGAAGTTGGAGCTATGGCGAAGAATAGTTGACAGGGTCAACGCAGTGGGACGGCATCCAAGAAATCGGGAGGACATCAGGAAGAGGTGGAACGACCTACCGGGGAAGGTGCGTTCCGTGGTCTCAAGACACCACCTGGCGGTTCAGCGGACTGGCGGCGGACCCCCACCTCCTCCCCCACAACTAACAACATGGGAGGAGCAGGTCTTGGTGATTCTGCATCCTGAGGGCCTCACAGGAGTAGGTGGAGGAATGGACTCTGGTAAGTCAAATTGTAACTATTACATCCCCCACCCCACCTGCATGCCAGCACGTACCCCCACCCTCACCCTCACCCCCATCACTCCAACTCCTCACAAATGTCCCAGCATCACAAACCACACATCCTAACCCCAAGCCCTGCATGCAACAACAAAGCATGGACACCCATCACTAAAGAATGGCCACTGCACATACCCATACACCCCCCAAACCATCATCACACAAGGTCCCACACAGGAATGCAAGCACTGGGGTACACGGTCACCCACCCATTGCACTCCATGGCACACACAGATGTAATAAACATCCTTTTATACCCCTGCAGGACCCCTACCCAACGTCACTGGACAGGAGGGTCCACACATGTCCACACCACCAACAGAAGCAGCCCACAGTGATGACAGCACCTCTGTCCAACTGGATCTAGATGACCAGCCCAGACCATCGGGGACCTCAGGACAGTCGGTTCCCTTCACCCAGTCACAGGCCACCACAGAGCTTCCCCCCTCTGGAAACACCAGCACAGCACCCACCCAGCGGGCCCATACCTCTGTCCCCAGGACACGTCAATCAGCAGTGTGTCCACCACTACAGGGAACCCAGGCTAACCCACCACCCCAACAACAACAGGGATCTGGGAGCAGTGGTAGTGGGCACACGGTCCAGGGGACGGGGGCCCAGGAACACAGGGGAACTGGGAGGGCTGCTGTGCGACAGGGGGCGGACAGGCCCAGGGAACCCACTCTCCACGAGGCCCTCTCCAACATCATGGGAGCCTACCATCACTCCCAGGAGACGATGGCAACGGTACTGGCCAAGTTTCAGGAGACCCAGCGCCTGCAGGAGGAATAGTATTTGGGCTTCAGGGAGGAACCCTCTGACATGTCAAAGTTCCCAAATCACAACATGATGGTGCCAAACGAGTGTGTGAGGGATTTCCCCCTAAAGCGTGGGTATCCTTAGTCATACTGGTCTCAACAGGAGTAAAAATAGCCTGTGTCCTCTTGCTCTTTGTGAACATTTCAGGGATTTTCTCCTTCCTAGGCACTCAACTACAAGTAGGCGATAACTGAGAATTCGTTTTTAATAAGGCATCGACCACTTCAAATAATAAGACAATAGAATGGAGGGGGCTCAAGTCTTTGGGGGTGCCTGTGCTTACTTGGTTACTTGCTCTTTTCCTAACTTTTTTTATACCGCTCATGGGGGCCGCGGTATCAATGTCATTCCGTTTCCCCATTTCAGATGGTTGAGTAAGTGGTAAATAAACCCTTAATTACCAAATAAAAATCTTCTGTACTTACTGCTCACATCAGAAATTGGGCACCATCGTTGGGGTGCTGAAGGAAGTACTCAACACCAGGAGGGACACTGTGGCACCACAAGGGGCCCCTGACACTAGCCTGGACGATGAACTGCCCACCACCTCTGCCGGCGCTAGTGGACAGGAGGCACGGCCACAGGACCACCACACCAGCACCCCACCCCCTGCAGAGGGAAAACCACCTCGCAAACAGTCCCTGAGATCCAGGACAAAGACAGAGAACAATGCCAAGACCCCCGTCAAGAAATGAGACCACCCTGATTGTCATCCTACTGTCCCACTTTGTCACCCTGTCCATCCATAAACTGCCACAGCTCCACTTCCTATGCCCATTTGGGCAATGCACCTGTGAGACTAATAGACTGGACTGTGCCATGGACATTCATCCGCCATCACCCCTCACCATTTTGCTACCCCCCCCAATTTTGAGCACTAAAATAAACACCCTTAAAGCACAAAACAATCTGGAGTCAGTCTGTGATTTCAGAATACTGTATTAGCAATTACTGTGGCAAAAAGCTCTTTCATTTGTAATGTTAACATACCTATGTCACACAGCTCTAGTCCATGAGGAATCAAAGCAGATGTCACACTGTGAGACCCACATCTGTGAAATCGTAAGGGAAAGTGACAACTCCGTGACCATACACTGGGTGAAAACGACAGACAGTAGAGAGGTAGTAGTGTTAAAGTACATGTAGTAGGTAGGTTTGTATTCTTACCTGTGTTTCACTGGAAATATTGCTGGATCACTGAGTCCCTTTTGTCCATGTCTTCTTCTTCTTCACTGTCCACAGTCTCCACAGCTGCAACAACACCGCCATCTGGACCATCCTCCTGCAAAAAAGGCACCTGTCGTCGCAAAGCCAAGTTGTGAAGCATACAGCAGGCCGCGATGATCTGGCACACCTTCTTTGGTGAGTAGAATAGGGATCCACCTGTCATATGGAGGCACCTGAACCTGGCCTTCAGGAGGCCGAAGGTCCGCTCGATCACCCTCCTAGTTCACCCATGGGCCTCATTGTAGCGTTCCTCTGCCCTTGTCCTGGGATTCCTCACTGGGGTCAGTAGCCATGACAGGTTGGGGTGACCAAAGTCACCTACAAATGGTGAGGGATAACTGTTAGACACACACTAACCTGGAGGGATATCCCCAGACCCAGACAACCATTCCCACTGACTAGCTTCCAGGTGCTCACCTAATAGCCACACACGGTGCCTCTGGAGTTGACCGATCACATAAGGAATGCTGCTATTCCGCAGGATGTAGGCGTCATGCACTGAGCCAGGGAACTTGGCATTCACATGGGAGATGTACTGGTCTGCCAAACATACCATCTGTACATTCATCGAATGATAACTCTTCTGGTTTCTGTACACCTGTTCATTCCTGTGGGGGGGGGTACCAAAGCCACATGTGTCCCATCAATGGCACCTATGATGTTGCGGATTTGTCCCAGGGCATAGAAATTACCTTTCACTGTAGGCAAATCCTCCACCTGAGGGAAAACGATGTAGCTCCACATGTGTTTCAGCAGGGCAGACAACACTCTGGACAACACATTGGAAAACATAGGCTGGTACATCCCTGATGCTATGGCCACTGTAGTTTGAAATGACCCACTTGCAAGGAAATGGAGCACTGACAGCACCTGCACTTGAGGGGGGATTTCTGTGGGATGGCGGATAGCTGACATCAGGTCTGGCTCCAACTGGGTACACAGTTCCTGGACTGTGGCACGGTCAAGCCTGTATGTGATGATCACATGTCTTTCCTCCATTGTCTGAATCTAAAAAATGTGGGGGGGAAGGGACCGGGAGGTTGTGTGGTCCAGTGTACAGTCTCCCAATTGTAGTCCTATAAATTAGAGTACACTGTTCCAAGCTAATCTGACATCCTAGGAGACCTGGAGTCTCAGGAGCAAGAGCCCTCAAGCATCACAATGGATGACTGGCATCATCATCGGGAGATGCTCCTCGGCAGGCCGGCGCTGCAACGCCTGACGGGCTCCCCGAGGGGGGCTCTATGCCATACTGTTCTGGTAGTGAAATAATGGGTTCTACTAACTAAGCCTGAAAGCCTACAACAGGGATAGGCATGGGGTGGAGAGAACAGAAAGATATGTTTAAAATTGGTCATTCATCGCACCAAAACATCATAACTTAAATCAGTACAAGGAGGATGAAGACCAAGATTAAAAATGAGTGAAAGTCACACTAGAGTATGAAGCTCAATAACTTTCAAAACAACAAACCTAGGGGACTATAAATTATATAGTACCTCTACACCAAGGTCAACATGTTTCGCGTCCTTATGGTCCAACTGGATCCATTGACGCTTCATCAGGACCAAAATCATAAAATTAAACCTCTTCTCCAAAATATAACAAAAAATTTGAAACGCCCTCACTTTAGGATTGAAAACCGTCACTTACATTGAAGTCAACTGGTAAAGTCAGGTCGCCCATCCCCAAATTGTGACTGGGCTCCTTGGGACGCACATTCTAAGGACTCACATAAACAAATTTTGTTAAAGGTCCTTCGCTGTGGACCTACCCTCTGGATGGCGCCCCGCATTAGGACCTTTAACAAAATTTGTTTATGCCAGTCATCCATTGTGATGCTTGAGGGCTCTTGCTCCTGTTTCCTCCATTGTTGACAGGTCCACCAATGGTCGGTACACCGGAGGATGCCGCAATCTCCTCACATGTCCCAGTGGACGGTGCCTATGAAGGACAACAGCGAGCACAGAGTCAAACAACTCAGAGGTACGTACACACAGCTTACACAGAACGCCAATCATAATCTAAAAAGTGGCCTGTATGTGTGTTGAGTCTAGGCCTAGGTATGTGTGACGCAGTTGAAAATGAAGCCATGTGGGCCCCTGAAATGGCAGCTGCCTGACCTGTAAAGTGGGACAATGGGATGTGAGGTAACTGCGCTGGCGTTGTACACCGTCGCGGTAGGCGGTCGAAGACCGCGGCGCAATGCTGCATTGGTTAACATTGGACCCTATGGGTCCCAGGAGCCAATGACGATGTACGCCGGCGGTGACGGTACGCACCGCCGCGGACGTGACCACCATTTTCTATCACTTCAATCACTCGATACCTGATCTTCGACAGGAGAAGACCTACACTGCAAGTGCTGCTGTGACCTCGGTCTGGAAGAGACAATGGCTCGAGTGTCTGGGGAAAGGGCCCCTGCCTTCACATTGGAGGAGTTGGAGAAACTCGTGGATGGGGTCCTACCCCAGTACACGCTACTCTACGGTCCTCCAGACAAACAGGTAAGTACTCTGGGAGCATGCTGTATGGGCTATGCCTGTATGGAGTGGGGTGGATGAAAGATGGAGGGGGGGGATTGAGGCGTGCATGAAACAACGGTGAGTGCATGTGCCACATGCCAAGGGTAGGGATGGGGGGCAATGAGTGTGACGGTGCAGTTGGTAATAAATTTCTCTTCCCCCTGTACAAATCATGTAGGTCAGCGCCCACCAGAAAAGATATATTTGGCGTGCCATTGCCAAGGACGTCCGGACCCTGGGGGTCTACCACAGACGGAGCACCCACTGCCGGAAAAGATGGGAGGACATTCGCCGCTGGAGCAAGAAGATGACGGACGCTCAGCTGGGGATGGCCTCCCAATGTAGGAGGGGTGCCCGTCGCACCATGACCCCCCTGATGTTCAGGATCCTGGCGGTGGCGTACCAGGAGTTGGATGGGCGCTTGAGGGCATCACAGCAGCCACAAGGGGTGAGCACACTCTCATTCTGATGATTTTGCGCTCAGGGGAGGGGTCTGGGTGGAGGAGGTGGGCTGTGGGTTTCTCTAAGCCAGGGCGAGTTCTGTAGGCAAGGTCCCTCCGTAAGGCAGGCCATGTGGCACCCCACCGCACCTCTGTAGAGTGCCAAGTACACCTAGTCATGCCCCTGTGTCATCCATGTATGCAGATGTCGTCCATAGCCTAGTAGGCCATTTCCCAGGAATTGAACAGTGGAGCCCAAGAGTGCGGCATAGTGCAGGGGGCTTGTGTGTCTATCGTGTCCGCCAACGGTAGCGGTAATGCGTGTACTCAACATGTCTTTCTTCTGTCGTCCCCCCCCTTTTTGTGGTGTCCCTGTTCTTGTGTGCATTAGCATCATCAGGCGGAGAAGCAGTGGCACCGGAGCACGAGGGGGCTGCATCCCACATGGCCACACTACGGAATTGGACTTCACCAGTGGGACGGAGGGTGAGGGGAGCTCCACTGCGGGGACAGGAGCTGAGATCAGTGACACGGACTCGTCCTCTGATGGGAGCTCCCTTGTGGTGGAGGCAACATCTGTGCCCCCCCCCATCTACAGGTACAGCCGCCACCCCCCTTCCAGCACCGCCCTCCCAGCAGCCCCTCAGCCTTTGCCCCGTGCCCGCTCACCCGGGAGGGTGGGCATCACCTTCGCCCCAGTCACCTCAGGCCCTGCCCCAGTCACCCCTGCTGCCCTCAGTGAGGAGGCCATTGACCTCCTCAGGTCCCTCACTGTTGGGCAGTCTACCATTTTGAATGCCATCCAGGGTGTAGAAAGGCAGTTGCAACAAACAAATGCATTCCTGGAGGGCATTCATTCTGGTCAGGCGGCCCTTCAGCGAGCTTTTCAGACTCTGGCCTCAGCACTGATGGCAGCCATTGTCCCTCTCTCTAGCCTCCCCCATCCAACTTCCTCCACCCAGACCCAATCCTCTGTACCCCAGCCTCTCCCAAGGACTCCTCTAGACCAACATGCACACACGTCAACACACAAGGGAAGCTCAGGCAAACATAAGCACCACACACCCCACAGGCACTCACGCAAGCATCACACACATGCAAACACACCAACATCCACTGCCTCCACTGTGTCCCCCTCCTCCTCGTCTCCCTCCTCCCTCCCAGTCTCGTCTACACTCACACCTGCATGCACTACCTCTACAGCCACTACTACCATCAACAGCACACCCACCACCACACCCTGCTTGAGTGCAGTCACCTCCCCCACTACCATTCACACGTCCCCTGTGTCCTCTCCCAGTGTGTCTGTGACGCCCCCTCCCAAGATACACAAATACAGGCACACACCCACCCAATAGCCATCCACCTCACGACAGCCTCCAGCGCATGCACCTTCACCCAAAGTCAGCAAACAAACACCTCCTACAACCACAACCTCTTCCTCCACTCCCAAACCCCCTCCAGCTACCTGTCCCAGTGTCTCCCAAAAACTTTTCCTGTCCAACCTTGACCTCTTTAACACACCTCCCCCACCCCGTCCGTCTCCTAGGTCCCGAACTAGCACCTCAGCCACAACATCTCCGGGACCAATGGTGCCTGTAGTCACCGGAATCTGGAGTGCACCGGCCACCAGGGCAGCCAGTGTGGCACAGAGCCACAGCACAGACAGTCCACCATCTGTCAAGCATCAGAAGTTGGCCAGTGCCCGGCGGGAGAGGGGGAAGACTCCAGCCACCAAAGCCGCTCCCAGGGGTACAGGTGGGAGTGTGGAGTAAGCTGCAACACCTTCCAAGGTGGGGAAGGGGCACAAGAAACTCAGCAAGTCTGGGAAGAGCAGCACGGCGGAGAAGACCGCCATCATCCCCGCTGCCCAGGAGGCCACCGCCACCAGCCATGCTGCCCAAGAGGCCACCGCCACCACCGCCACCAGCCCTGCTGCCCAGGAGGCCACCGCCACCAGCCCTGCTGCCCAGGAGGCCACCGCCACCAGCCCTGCTGCCCAGGAGGCCACCGCCATCATCCCCGCTGCCCAGGAGGCCAAAGCCGTCATCCCCGCTGGGACAGAGAGGACTGCCAGCGCAAGCCCCGCTTGGCCATGAAAGACCCCCAGCACAAGCCCCGCTGGGCTAGAGAGGACCACCAGCACAAGCCCCGCAGGGCCATGAAGGACCGCCAGCACAAGCCCCGCTGGGACAGAGAGGACCGCCAGCACAAGCCCCGCTGGGCCATGAAGGACCGCCAGCAGCTGAGTCACTGCAAAGGAGCCCGCTGCTCGAAGCACCGCTGAACAGGGCACCGCCGTCTCAAGCACCCCTGAACAGGGCATCGCTGTCTCAAGCACCGCTGAACAGGGCACCACCGTCTCAAGCAATGCTGGCCCATGAGCGCCAAGGGCACTGATGCTACTGAGTCCGTCACTGGCAGAATGAAGCACTCTGGGCACCATGCCCCCGTCCAGAACCAGTGGAGAGATCCATCCACTACCTCTGTCCTTAGCAGGATGAAGCACTCTGGGCACCATGCCCCCTCCAGAACCAGTGGAGAAAGGCATCCACTTTAGAGACTGTGGTTTTGCACTCCCCAGGATGGAACAGTGGGAAACCCACCCACTGTAGAGACTTGAGAGACTGTGGCTTTGCACTCCCCAGGATGGAACAGTGGGCAACCCACCCACTGTATAGACTTGAGAGACTGTGGCTTTGCACTCCCCAGGATGGAACAGTGGGCAACCCACTCACTGTATAGACTTGCGAGACTGTGGCTTTGCACTCCCCAGGATTGAAAAGTGGGCAACCCACCCACTGTATAGACTTGAGAGACTGTGGCTTTGCACTCCCCAGGATTGAACAGTGGGCAACCCACCCACTGTAGAGACTTGAGAGACTGTGGCTTTGCACTCCCCAGGATGGAACAGTGGGAAACCCACCCACTGTATAGACTTGAGAGACTGTGGCTTTGCACTCCCCAGGATTGAACAGTGGGCAAACCACCCACTGTAGAGACTTGAGAGACTGTGGCTTTGCACTGCCCAGGATGGAACAGTGGGCATGTGGCCCTCTCGTGGATTTGACGTCGTGCACTCAACCGGCTGAGGTGCCCCCCCTTTCCCTCCCCCTGAGGTGCCTGTTTAGTTGATCTCTGATGCCCCTGCAGTGTCCTCTCCGTCATGGTCCCCCGACTTGTGTGGGCCTCGCCCATACCGTGTGGACCAAGTGTTCCACTGACTTAATTGGAGCACTACCTGGACTACTATGCTTGGTGTATATTTTGTTAATGGTGTATATATATATTTTTGCCTATTTGCTTTTAATATATTACAATGGTTACACTAATTTTCTTTTGTCTTTGCATTCTTCCGGGGGGGTTGGGGGTGTAACTGTGATGTATCAATATGTATTAGTGTGTGTGTTGTCGTGGGTGAGGGTGGGGGTGGGAGCAGGAAGACTATCGCAGGGAGAATTTGGAGTTCCTGCTCCATGGTGTCCTGATTCCTTGTGGGGTGTGTAGAGGTGAGCATTTTCCCTTTGGAATCCTGTTTCCGCCGTGCTTTTATCCGCGGTGAATCCGCCCTGGAAAAGGTGGCGGATTGGTAGGTTGTGATACTGTGGGCGGTACTTTGTCCTCCGCCTGTCTGTTGGCGGTGACCGCCGCGCTGTTTGTTAGTACCGCCGTGGCGGTCGGAGTGTTAAAGTGGCTGTCTTTGTTGGCGGTTTCCTCCACGATCTTAATTGCAAAATTTTTACTGCCGGCCAGTTGGCGGTCTTACCACCGCTTTAACACCGACCGCCAGGGTTGTAATGACCACCTTAATATTTACATATTCCTGCACTGACCAGCCTCCAAAAAAGCAATTCTCAGTGTTAGGGCAGTAGCTGGTTCTCTGAAGAAAAATCTAAAGTAAATTTAGTATGTTAATTATGTATATTTGGTTTGGAATACGCTAGAGAATCTGTTCAATGGCTGTTTTAATATTTATTAAAAATTCAATTTAAGAGTGAAGTTAGATTTTTGATAAATATAAAGTCAGTGTAACTTTTAAAAATTATACTTTCCTTGCCTGAAGCCCCTGCAGGTTAATCGACACTGGCTTGCCTCCAGCTGGCTTGTCAGTGCTGCTTTGATGAGGTGTGAAATACTGGCCTAGGATTGGCACAATAGCTTGGGGAAGGAATGAGTTCCAGGTTAACCCAGGTAAGCAGTTTAGGAATATCCAGGAAATGTGCTAATTCAGGAAGGATCGGAGGAGCTCTCCTTTCAGAGTGTAATGATAATGGAAGCGTGGAGAAGAGTGTTTTATTATCCCAAAACACACATTATTCTCCAGGCTTTAGTTTCAGTGGAAGAGGTAGCGACCCCAAAACAAGTTTGGAGTGGTTGAATTAGAGGGGCCTGCTCACTACCTTAACACAGCCTAGATGGACAAACTCTCTCCAGGGGCAGAAACATTTTGTTATCTTGGAGCATACTGAAAATGGAGCAGTGTGAGATATTTTGTATTAAATGTGCTGCAAAAAGTTGAAGGTTTGCCATTGGGGACGTTTTGCCCATTCATCAGAGAGTGTCTAGGATTCACCCCCACTCACTGTCTAGCGAACTGAACGCAAGTTGCACCTACTCTATCACCTATGAAAATTTTCTGGACCTGTGCCAGAACAGAGTAGGACTGGACCTGCTGTCTGTAAACTGTGTGGGGATCTGAAGGACTGGGCCTACTCACACTTGTATCCACCCAGGACTATGAATTGGACTCAAGGGATCAGTTGGCTGATCTCCTGTTTGACTACATGGACAAAGCAAGCTTCAAAAAACCCTTTTCCTGGAGCAACCAGTTGACTAGTTACAATTGAAACTGGACTTTGGTACTGGCAGCCTCTACTGGAGTGTGGCCCCTCGGTGCTGTGCCTGAGGTCCTGAGAGCCTTAGAAGTGACTACAAGAACTGCTCCAGTACTGGGACTTAAAAATAATTTGGACTTCCAAGGTATTCGGATCTTCAGCAGGACCTCACACCAAAGTTTTCTGATTTTGGAAATCAGAAACAGCTGCAGGCCTGCCCCCTGGAAGATGCTAAGCTCCAAAAAAAGACTAAGGGGGTCATTACAACATTGGCGTTAAGTTAAAAGGCGCTTACCGCCATGCCGAAGACCGCCAACACACCGCCGCGGCGGCGGGAGCCCGCCACAGCTATTATGACACACATCACGGAATCCGCCGAAATTCAGACACCCACACAACACCGCCACACCAAAGGTCAGCGATAAACATGTGGAAACAAATCCTCCACCTCCACGCCAACAGAAACACGCTAATGCCATTACGACCCACGAATCCACGCAGCGGTCTTTCAACCGCGGTATTCCATTGGCGGTACACACCGCCTTGCTCAAAATACACACACAGCTCCAAAACACCGCCACATTGGACAATTCAAAATACACACACCTGATACACATACAAACAACACTCCCACACATCCAACACAATATAAAACACACACCCACAATACCCACAAACCCCTACGACCCACAATTAGAGAGAATGCCATAGAGAGACAGCACAGAATAGAGAACCCCATCACACAGAGGCACACTACACCATCACCCACACAACATCCACGCACAAAACAACACATACCACTACACTCACCACACTCATCAACACATACACCACCCCACACACCACCCCATGTCACGCCAAAGACACCCCCGCTTCTCTGAGGAGGAGCTCAGGGTCATGGTGGAGGAAATCCTACGGGTAGAGCCACAGCTATTCGGCTCACAGGTACAGCACACATCCATAGCCAGGAAGATGGAGCTATGGCAAAGAATAGTGGACAGGGTCAACGCCGTGGGACAGCACCCAAGAAATAGGGAGGACATCAGGAAGAGGTGGAACGACCTACGGGGGAAGGTGCGTTCCACGGTCTCCAGGCACCACATTGCGGTACAGCGGACTGGCGGCGGACCCCCACCTCCTCCCCCACAACTAACAACATGGGAGGAGCAAGTCTTGTCCATCTTGCATCCTGAGGGCCTCAGAGGAGTCGTTGGAGGAACGGACACTGGTAAGTCAAATCTTAACTATCATATCACCCACCTTACCTGCATGCAATCACACACCCCCACCCTCACACCCTCCCCTATCACCCTAACTCCTCACTAATGTACCCATAACACCAACCACCCATCCCAACCCCAAGACCTGCATGACACAACTAAGCATGGAAACCCATCACTAAAGCATGCCCACTGCACATACCCAGAACACCCCCCAACCTTCAGCACACACGCCCCCACACAGGAATGCCTGCACTGGGGAACACGCACACCCAAACATTGCACACCATGAAACACACACATGCAATAATCATGTACTTATACCCCCGCAGGAACCCGAAGGAACGTCACCACACCAGAGGGTCCAGACAACACCACTCCACCCCCAGAAGAGGCCCACAGTGACGACAGCAGCTCTGCCCTACTGGATCTTGATGACCAGCCCAGACCATCGTGGGCCTCAGGACAGTCGGTTCCCCTTGCCCAGCCACAGCCCAACACCGAACTTCCACCCTCTGGTAACACCAGCACAGCACCCACCCAGCGGGCCCATACCTCCCTACCCAGGACAGGTCAATCAGCGGTGTGTCCACCACTACAGGGCACCCAGGCTAACCCACCACCCCAACAACAACAGGGACCTGAGGGCAGTGGTAGTGGGCACACGGTCCAGGGGACGGAGCCACTGGAACACAGGGGAACTGGGAGGGCTGCTGTGCAACAGAGGGAGGACAGGCCAAGGGAACCTACTCTCCACAAGGCCCTCTCCTCCATCATGGGAGCATACCACCACTCCCAGGAGACGATGGCAACGGTCCTGGACAAGTTGCAGGAGACCCTGCGTCTGCAGGAGGAGCAGTATTTGGGGTTCAGGGAGGAGCTCAGGACCATCGCCTCCGCCCTGGACACCATTGTAGGGGTGCTGATGGACATTCAAAAGACTTTGAGGGACACCGTGGCACTCCAAGGGGCCCCTGACACTAGCCACGACGATGAAATGCCCACCACCTCCGCCGGCGCTAGTGGACAGGACGCCCAGCCATAGGACCACCACACCAGCACCCCACCCCCTGCAGATGGACAACCACCACGAAAGTGGTCCCTGAGATCCAGGAACAGGACAGAGCAAGATGGCAAGACCCCTGCCAGGAAATAAGACTACCCTGATTGTCCCCCCACTGTCCCACTTTGTTACCCTGTCCAGATTGGAACTGCCCCAGCTCCACTTCCAATGGCCAGATGTGCAATGTACCTGTGAGACTAATAGACTGGACTCTGCCATTGACATTCTTCCACCATAACCCATCCCGATTTCACAACCCCCCTTCATTTTTCTGCACTTAAATAAACACCCTTGAAACACTAATAAAACTGGAGTCAGTCTCTGATTTTGAACTTTGTATTGTCAATTACAGTGTCAAAAAGGGTTACCCATTGGAAGGCCAACATACCAATGTCACACATCACAAGCCTTGCAAGGGTGCAAGCTGTTGACACGTAGGTTACCACATTTGTGAAACTGAAATGGAAGGGTACAACTCAATTAACAAATAGTGAGTGAAATGTAGGTACAGGATAGAGGTAGACGTGTGAAAGTTAATGTAATGTTAAACCTGAAAATGTACTTACCTGTGTCTCACTGGAAATATTGCTGTATGACTGACTCCCTGTTGTCGTTTTCGTCTTCCTCAGCTTCATCCTCATCACTGTCCACAGGCTCCACAGCTGCTACAACACCGTCATCTGGATCATCCTCCTGCAGAAAAGGCACCTGGCGTCGCAATGCCAAATTATGGAGCATGGAGCAGGCGATGATGATGTCACACACCTTCTTCGGTGAGTAGAATAGGGACCCACCTGTCATATGGAGGCACCTGAACCTGGCCTTCAGGAGGCCGAAGGTGCGTTCGATCACCCTCCTAGTCCGCCCATGGGACTCATTGTACCGTTCCTCTGCCCTGGTCCTGGGATTCCTCACTGGGGTCATTAGCCACAAAAGGTTGGGGTAACCAGAGTCCCCCAATAGCCATACACGGTGCCTCTGGAGTTGACCCATCATATCAGGGATGCTGCTATTCCGCAGGATGTAGGTGTCATGCACTGAGCCAGGGAACATAGCATTTACCTGCGAGATGTACTGGTCTGCCAAACAGACCATCTAGACATTCATTGAATGATAACTCTTCCTGTTCCTGTACACCTGTTCACTCCTCTGGGGGGGGGACCAGAGCTACATGGGTCCCATCAATAGCATCTATGACGTTGGGGATATGTCCAAGGGCATAGAAGTCACCTTTAACTGTAGGCAAATCCTCCACCTCAGGGAAAATGATGTATCTCCTTACGTGTTTCAGCAGGGCAGCCAACACTCTGGACAGCACGTTGGAAAACTTAGGCTGGGACATCCCTGATGCCATGGCCACAGTAGTCTGAAATGACCCACTTGCAAGGAAATGGAGCACTGACAGCACCTGCACGTCAGGGGGGATTCCAGTCGGATGGCGGATTGGTGACATCAGGTCTGGCTCCAACTGGGTATATAGTTCCTGGATTGTGGCACGGTCAAACCGGTAGGTCACGATCAAATGTCTTTCTTCCATTGTCAACAGGTCCACCAGCGGTCGGTACACCGGAGGATTCCGCCATCTTCTCATATGTCCCAGCTGACGGTGTCTAAGAAGGACAACAGCGAAGAACCAGTCACTATTCCTCCAGGTATGTACCCACAGTTACACACAAGACTACACCACTCACAAAACCCCTTCCTGTATGTGTGTTGATTATAGGCCTAGCTATGTGTGACGCAGTAGTAAATGAAGCCATGTGGGCCCCTGAAATGGCGGCTGCCTGACCTCTAAAATGGGACAATGGAATTGTGGGGTAACTGCGCTGGCGTTGGACACCGTCGCGGTATGCGGTCGTAGGGCGCGGCGCAATGCTGCATTGGTTAACATTGGACCCTATGGGTCCCAGGAGCCAATGAACAGGTGCGCCGGCGGGGATGATGCGCCCCGCCGCGGACGTCACCGCCATTTTCTATCTCTTCAATCACTAGATACCTGACCTTCGACAGGAGAGGACCTACACTGCTAGTGCTGCTGTGACCTCGGTCTCGAAGCGACGATGGCTGCTGCGTCTGGGGAAAGGGCCCCTGCCTTCACTGCACAGGAGTTGGAGAAACTTGTGGATGGGGTCCTCCCCAGTACATGCTACTCTACGGTCCTCCAGACCAACAGGTCAGTACACAGGGAGCACGTTGGATGGGCTATGCCTGGGTGGAGAGGGCTGGTTGGAAGAGAGAAGGGTGCAGAGTTCATAGAACATAAATGCATGGGAATGAATGGGCCACATGGCCAGAGTATGGAGGGGGCCACTCACATTGACGGTGCAGTAGGTAATGACTGTTCCTCTTTCCTTGTGCATGTCATGTAGTTCAGCGCCCACCAGAAGAGGGACATTTGGTGTGCCATCGCCAAGGATGTCCGGACCCTGGGGGCCCACCAGAGACGGGGCACCCACTGCCGTAAGAGATGGGAGGACATTCGCCGCTGCCGCAAGAAGACGGCGGAGGCTCAGCTGGGGATGGCCTCCCAACGTGGGAGGGTTGCCCCTCGCACCATGACCCCCCTGATGTTCCAGATCCTGGCGGTGGCCTACCCGAAGTTGGATGGGCGCTTAAGGACATCACAGCAGAGGGGGTGAGTACAATCTCATTCTGTGGAGTTTGCATGCAGTGGAGGTGTCTGGGTGGGGGAGGTGGGCTGTGGGTGTCCCTAGGCCAGGGCGAGTTAGGTAGGCAAGGCCCCTCTGTAATGTAGGCCATGTGGCACTCTAACCCAGCTCAGAACAGTGGCAATTTGATGTATAGTTGCCCCTTTGACATCCATGTGCGCAGATTTCTACCATTGCCATGTAGGCCATATCCCAGAAATTGCATGTGCAGAGGGCAGGAGCACGGGTAATGCATGGGGCTGCTGCGTCTGTCTTGTCCGCCAACGGTAGCGGTATGCCATGCACTAAAACTCTCTTTCTTCTGTCTCCCCCCCTTTTCCTGCTCTCCCTGTCCTTTTGTACATCAGCATCATCAGGCGGAGGTACAGTGGCACCGGAGCACGAGGGAGCTGCATCCCACATGGCCATGGAGGGCCACACCACAGACTCTAAATGCACCAGTGGGACGGAGGGCGAGGGGAGCTTCACATCGGCCACATGATCACCAACCAGCAACACTGACTCGTCCGCCGATGTGAGCTCCCCTGTGGTGGCGGCACCATCTGTGTGCCCCACTTCTACAGGTACAGCCGCCACCTCCCCTACCAGCACCGCCCTCCCATCAGCCCCTCAGCCTTCGCCCCAGGCACCTCAGGCCCTGCCCCTGTCACCCCTGCTGCCCTCAGTGAGGAGGCCATTGACCTCCTCAGATCACTCACTGTTGGGCAGTCTACCATTGTGAATGCCATCCAGGGTGTAGAACGAGAGTTGCAACACGGTAATGCATTCCTGGAGGGCATTCAGTCTGGTCAGGCTGTCCTTCAGCGAACCCAGCAATCTCTGGCCTCAGCACTGATGGCAGCCATTGTTCCTGTGTCCAGCCTCCCCCCTCCAACTTCCTCCACCCAGACCCAATCCCCTGTACCCCAGCCCATCCCAAGCACACCTACAGACCAGCATGCACACAAGTCAACACCCAAAAGTAGCTCAAGCAAACATAGGCACCACACACACCACAGGCACTCACACAAGCATCACACCCATACAGACACAGCAACATCCACTGTCTCCACTGTGTCCCCCTCCTCCTCTTCTCCCTCCTCCCTCCCAGTCTCATCTACACACACACCTGCATGCACCACATCTAAAGGCACTAGGACTCGCACCAGGACACCCAGCACCACAAGCCGCTCACCTGCACTCACCACCCCCACTGCCATTTACACGTCCCCTGGGTCCTCTCCCAGTGTGTCTGTGACGCACCCTCCCAAAGTACACAAACGCCGGCAATCACTCACCCAACCTCCATCCCCATCACGACAGCCTCCAGTACCTGCACCTGCACCCAAAACACCTAAAGTGACACCTCCTACAACCACCTCCTCTTTCTCCACTCCCAGACCTCCTCCAACTACCTATCCCAGTGTCCGTCAGAAACTGTCCCTATGTCAAATTGACCTTTTTGCCCCCCCTCCAATTCATCAGTCCCGTCGTAGCGCCTCAGCCAAAAAGCCTCCAGTACCAGTGGTGCGTGTTCCAGGTTTTTAGAGTGCACCGTGTACCAGGGCAGGCAGTAGGACCCGGAGCCAAGGCACTGTCAGCCCACCCCCTGTAAAGTCTCCGAAATTGGAGAGTGGACGACGGGACCCTGTCAAGACTCCTGGTGGGACTACAACTGAAATGGGATCGAAGGCGATTGGTGAGTCAGCTGTAACTCCAAAAAAGGTGGGGAAGGTCCCGAGGAAGTCTCCCCAGCCTGTTGTGAGTGTCACGGCGGAGAAGTGCGCCATCATTTCCGGCGGTCCAGACACAACCGCCAGCACCGTCGTTACTGGTCAGGAGACCACCGCCAGAGTCACAGCCCAGGAGGGCCCAAGTATCGTTACGGGTCAGGAGACCACCGCCGGAGTCACAGCCCAGGAGGGCCCAAGTATCGTCACTGGTTAGGAGACCACCACCGGAGTCACAGCCCAGGAGGGCCCAAGTATCGTCACTGGTCAGAACACCGCCGGAGTCACAGCCCAGGAGGGCCCAAGTATCGTCACTGGTCAGGAGACCACCGCCGGAGTCACAGCCCAGGAGGGCCCAAGTATCGTTACTGGTCAGGAGACCACCGCCGGAGTCACAGCCCAGGAGGGCCCAAGTATCGTCACTGGTCAGGAGACCACCGCCAGAGTCACAGCCCAGGAGGGCCCAAGTATCGTCACTGGTCAGGAGACCACCGCCATAGTCACAGCCCAGGAGGGCCCAAGTATTGTCACTGGTCAGGAGACCACCGCCAGAGTCACAGCCCAGGAGGGCCCAAGTATCCACCGCCAGAGTCACAGCCCAGGAGGGCCCAAGTAACGTCACTGGTCAGGAGACCACCGCCAGAGTCACAGTCCAGGAGGGGCCAGGATGCCACAGCCCCGCTGGGCAATGATGGAACGTCATGCCACACACCAATGTCCAGTGTGGAGATCGTCATGCCACACACCAATGTCAGTATCAGAACCGCCATGTCAAAGCACTGATGAACAGTCCTGAACTGCCATGTCAAAGCACCGCGGAACAGTCCTGAACTGCCATGGCAAAGCACCGCTGAACAGGGCACAGACCGCCATGGCAAAGCACCGCTGAACAGGGCACAGACCGCCATGGCAAAGCACCGCTGAACAGGGCACAGACCGCCATGGCAAAGCACCGCTGAACAGTCCTGAACCTCAATGGCAAAGCACCGCTAAACATGGCAAAGACCGCCATGGCAAAGCACCGCTGAACAGTCCTGAACCGCCATTACAAAGCACCGCTGAACAGGGCAAAGACCGCCGTGTCAAAGCACCGCTGAACAGGGCACAGACCGCCATGGCAAAGCACCGCTGAACAGGGCACAGACCGTCATGTCAAAGCACCGCTGAACAGTCCTGAACCGCCATGGCTAAGCACCGCTGAACAGGGCAAAGACCGCCATGGCAAAGCACCGCTGAACATAGCAAAGACGTGTAGGTATGAATAGGCCGCCACATCAGGCATCCTTATCCCATGTGCATCTGGGACAGTGACAGGACAGGAACTTTCACGGGAGACTCATCCAGTCTGGGCACCAGTCCCACCCAGTACCAGTAGAGAACTGCATCTACTTGAGAGACTGTGGCTTTGCACTCCCCAGGATGGCACAGTGGGCAACCCACCCACTGTAGAAACTTGAGAGACTGTGGCTTTGCACTCCCCAGGATGGCACAGTGGCCAAGCCACCCACTGTAGAGACTTGAGAGACTGTGGCTTTGCACTCCCCAGGATGGCACAGTGGGCTAGCCACCCACTGTAGAAACTTGAGAGACTGTGGCTTTGCACTCCCCAGGATGGCACAGTGGGCAAGCCACCCACTGTAGAGACTTGAGAGACTGTGGCTTTGCACTCCCCAGGATACATCAATGGGCATGGAGCCCCGTCGTGGATCTGGCTTCGCATTCATGTTTCTGAGGTGCCCCCCCTTGCCTTCCCCCTGAGGTGCCTGTAGTGTTTCTATCTGATGCCCCGGCAGTGTTCTCTCGGATTTTGGTCAGGTATCTATTGTGGGCCTCGCCCATGCATTTTTGGACTGTTGGTGCACGGACATTGTTGTGTACATATCTGCACTACTTCTTGTATTGTATATATAATTATGACAGATTTCGAGATATATATCAGTATATTTTTGTATGTATATTGGCACATTACAATGTTTGACCGCAATTCGCTTTGTCTTTGCATTCTTCCGGGGGGATTGTGGGTTGTTCATGTGATATTTTTGACTGCATTGGTGTGTATGTTGTGTATGTTGTGATATGCGAGGGTGGGGGTGTTTGGTGGGTGTCCCCCTAACTTTTGCCTCCCCCCTCCCCTGTGTCGTAGGTGCAGTACTCACCGGTATCTTCGGCGCCTACGTCGCTGTTGGTCGTAGAGGAGCAGAAACACAAGGGCAGGTAGTATTTGGAGTTCCGGCTCCATGGAGTCGTCGTTCCTCGTGGAGTGTGTTGAGTTGAGCGTTTTCCCATAGCAAAAGCTGTTTCCGCCATGTTTTTATCCGCGGTGAATCCGCCCCGGAAAAGGTGGCGGATTGGTGTGTTCTGATACTATGGGCGGTACATTGTCTTCTGCCTGTCTGTTGGCGGTGACCGCTGCGCTGCTTGTCTGTACCGCCGTGGCAGGCGGTGTGTTAAAGTGGCTGTCTTTGTTGGCGGTTTCCACCAGGGTCATAATTCCTTTGTTTTTTGTCCGCCGGCCTGTTTGCGGTCTTACCGCCGCTTTAACACCGTCTGCCAGGGTTGTAATGACCCCCTAAGTCCGAAGGTAGTAATCTTGACCAGGTAACTTTTCACATTCTGAACTTTCCTGCCAAAAACAATGGCTTTAGCTGTGCCTCATTCAATGGCTATTTGGACTCAAAGGGACTTTGTTGGATTCCGTTTTTAACCTTGCCCTGCATGAGAATTTCAACTTCCATAACAAAGACTAAGGGCCTGATTTAGATATTAGCGGATGAGTTACTTCGTCCTGGGTAGCTGCGCGCCTTGCAAAAACATCAGAATAGAATAGAATTATTTTCTTCCCCCTCAGTCTCTCTCCTTATGTGCTTCCCTTCACCCACCCACACTTGTGTTGCTTTCTCTTGCCCTTGTGCTTCTGCCCAAGTTCTCTCTCTCGTTGCTTCTCACCTGCTTCTCATCCACGCACGTGTGGTTCTTCAACCCACCAACCCTTTTGCTTCTCCCCATTCTCCAACCCGCGCCCAACCTTCCAACTCATTTTTTTAAAGTACTTTCATGCTACATTTGAAAGCTACACTTTTGCAATACTTTTTTTTAACATTTATTGGATCAGGTAAAAAAGTACAAAGAGTCCTTTTGTAGGCACGAACGTGCATGTTGAACGTGCATGTGTCATTGTGACTTTGATGTATTTTAGCTATGATGCACCACAGCTACATTTCTGTACAGCATGGCTAAAATATCATCAAAACCAACGGGTCTTATAGTAGAAACCTGTTGGCTTTATCAATACTTGTTTAAAAGTAATGAGGACAGTACCCATATGCACCGACCCCACTTTTGGGCCCTACCTATAGGACTGGAACACAGTAGTGTACCTGCCATATGGCGTATAGCGCTTTCTATCCTGAGGGGGTGCTGAAGTGCTTTGTGGATGGGTAGCACCCTACTCTGTGTCATGCTTTGACTACCGAAACTGACCCTTGCCCAGTTCTGACAGCTTTAAATGACCCTGGCCTGCCTAGAATTCTTAGGGGCATATTTACAAAAAAGTGGTGCATCAGCCTTGATGCGACACTTTTCTTGCATCGCCCCTGTCCCACCTAATGACACCATGGTTTCACCATATTTACAGTAGGGTGCACAATGGTGGTTGTCAAGACAATAGCATCAAACTTTTTGACACTATTTAGGTGCTTTGATGCACTAGCGTCAATTTTTTTTACTCTAGCGCAGCAAACAACAGGGAGACCCATAAACTAAAATGGATTCGTCATCTTAACATCTGCTCTGAGCAGGTATTAAAACTGACAAAAAAATTGAGCAGTTAAATGTTGTAAATTTTACTGCGCATTTTTTTCGGGCCTCCCTGTGTCGGAACGCCCCCCCTTGCATACATTATGCCTGGCGCAGATATAATGTGGCGCAAGCATTGCGCCACTTTGTAAATACGGCGCAAGAGAAATGCCTCCTTAACGCCGCATTAGTGTTAAGAAAAAATGTCGCAAGTTGGTGCCAGGGTCTTGTAAATATGCCCCTTATAAGAAAGTGGCACATCGGTCCTGATGCTTCACCTTTCTTGCATCCCCCTGCCCCCCTAACAACTCTATGGTTGCACCATATTTACATCATGGTGCACCATGGCTGTCGTCACAACAGCAGCGTCAAAATTATTGGCACTGTTGTGGCGCTTTGCTGCACTAGCGCCAAAAATGTGGATGCTAGTGCAGCAACGCATAGGGAGGCCCATTGATTAACAAGCATTTGCAATGGAATGGGTCTCGCGTTTGCTCGAGTTAGAGCTATTAGCGCTGTAAATTGCTAACTGGACTTTTCTTGCCATATAAATTGAAAATGACAAGTAAAACAGTTGACATAAACAAGCCGATTCAAAGTGCCACGGCTGCCATGAGGATGAGGGCGAGGGAGGGACACAAAATGAAAAAGAAGATTGTTTTCGGTCAAACGTTTCAGCAAACGTGCAATTATCTATGTAACAGGGTCGATGGCCAAAGCGGTAACAAAACCGCACCAATGAGGGACAAACGTAAAGCATTTACCAATGATAACAAGGATTTTTGAAAGGCAAGCCCGTGAACGAGTGATAGTGATGGGCGTGCAGTGGGCGTGTTTAAAAGCCCACAGATAGATGACAACAGGTCAAAGCGCTTGCACACTCGACCTAAAAAGGATGCGTCACGAGCAGGAGTTAAAAATTACGTAAAAAATGGTGCAGTGAAATTGTGTAAATTTCACTGTGCCATTTTTTCGGGCCTCCCTGGAGGGGAATACCCCGCATGCATCCATTATGCCTGAAGCAGGCATAATGTGAGGCAAGGATTTACAAAATGGCCCAATGCAAGTATTGCACCACTTTGTAAATACGGTGTGGGAGAAAGGCCACCTTAACGCCGCCTTAGTGTGAAAAAATGAAGTTAGGGCGGGTCAAGGTGGCGGAAGGGGCTTGTAAATATGGCCCTTAATTTTTCTATGGGCCAGGGGGCATTCGTAAGTTAAACTCTAAGCTCTGTCTGCAGCCTAGATAAAATGTAAGATAAAATCACTGGGTCAGTGTTCTTAAAGTGCATCATTTCACCCCATTTTATATATTTTTTTAACTACCTTATTTTTCTAGTTTTATGATCTCCCATGGTCTGTCTACATCATGCAGAAGAGCTCAGTGCCTTCTATGCAATGAACGACCATGGGGAATCTCAGAGCCAATTTGCTATCATCTTTCCATCCCATAACCCGCAGTCCTGCAGAGACTTCTCGATGTCTCACACCCCATAACCGTGATGTGGCATCATGGGGGGCTGCTAAGGGCGGCCGCGCCCCTGTGTCCTGACGGAACCCTAACGCGGAATTAGGCATCCCAACTCCCAGATCAACGAGAAACTGGTCAGGGCGTCTGGAATGCGGTGCACCGGAGTCTACTAGTGCGCCATAAATCTCTGCCAGGCCCTAGCCTCCGAGGACTGCTCTCCCTCTGCGGTCCAGTTGATGAAGCAGAAATGAAGGTTTTACATTTATTAACGCATAAACGTAGTGCTGAAATAATCATGTGTGACTCTAACCGAACTAATAAAGATTGTACGGGGACAAAATGTGCCCTTAGAGTAGTTTGCCAACATTTATAAGCGTGCTTGATATAACGTGGTGTATTAGAATTGCACTAATCCGACATAATCATAAACGTATGCTACGATTTGCTTGTTTGAAATGTTTTAGCTTAGCATTACTTTAGTGCAGGCTTCGGCCTAGTTGCCTGGTCTCACGGTTTAGATGCTCGTATTTTTCCAATGTGCTATTAAACGTGTATTTTTGCTTGAAGCTGTACTTTTCCACGGAGATCGTTCACATGCTTATCTTAAGGTTTCGTGCCAGCCTGGCATATTTTCTCTTTACTCCAAGGTCAATCTGCAGGTGCGGACAATGGAAGCTCTGAAAGTGAGTTAATTGGTATAAAATGTTGCAACTTGCGTACCCATCTCCAAGGATAATGTATGCTTAAGTAAAAGCTCGAGAACTGTCGTTTTTGATTGGACAATTTGAAGCTAACCTATGAACCCTCCAATGGAAGACCCTACTGGATTTGAACTGTTGTCTATAAAACCCAGGTGCACGAGAGGAAAGTATCCATTTTTGCAGACTTCGTAGCTATTATGGCCCACCTTGCTGCGACGCCATTTTGAAAGAGACTTTGATGCTTTCTCTAATCGAGAGAAAGAGACTTTAAATGATTCTTGCCCTAGAGACTTTAACTTTGATCCCTTTGCATGAAGTAGTAGTTTTATTTTGCCGCCGTGAGGCATTTGCCCGTTCACCCCTGCCCCTTTGCCCCGTCCCATGCTGATCGAGAAACGGTACCTGTGAGACGAAGACTCCCTTGTATGCTGATCGTAATTGGTAAATATGAAAGGAAATTGTACAATTGCATTGTGTTTCTTTTAGGTAACCAACTGCTGATTTTTGACAAGATCCCTAGTTAGGAGTTTTTCCAAATTAATGTTGCTAAATTGTTTTGCATGAAGTCCCACATGCTGATGCTAATTTGAGGTTAGATGAGGATTCCTTTGTTGCACGATGCAATTTGAGACCTTGTTATGCTGACTAAATGTATGCAATTAGTTCATTACAGATTATCATATTAGTGATTTGCATTGCTATTATCGAATGCCTTGTTATTCAAATGCTACATAGATTGCACTTGTTTCGCCGCTATGGACAGCTATTAATGTTCATTTATGTTTATCATTTGGTGTTGAGACACATCTATATCGTGCTAGCTTTGTTAATATAGGGAAATAAATTCACTAACTTTGAATAAACTGGTGTGGTTATTCCTGACTGAAAGGTCAGGGTTCGCCGAAATGTATTCTGGATTAATTGTTAAGTGTTATGTTGATCAGGGTATTGCTTATGTCCGTTATTGATTATTGATTTGATGAAATTGATCGATATAGAGTACGGAGAGTTCCACTTAGTCAAAAGATTCATCGGCCTAAAGAGCGTCCGAATACAGGTAAATTATTAGTACGGAACGCTCTATCAGTAGATGGTAGCAGAGGACGGTTTCGTCTTTTGGGACCCTGTACTCTTAGAGTACATGGTGTTGAATTAACGAGCACTCTTTGAGACCCCACTCGAGAAGTTGAATTAGATTTTTCTTGGATAAAACAGATTGACAGAATGATGATGGGCTAGGTCCACCGCGACTTTCCCGGGATCTCGGAGCTTGCGAATGGAGAGAACGGAGGTGTGGAATCAGCGTTGGCGGTACTAGCGATGGTATGAGTGGAATTAGGGTTTTGCGCTTGCGCAGCTTATTGCCGCAGATTGGGTGAAAAGGTTGCGAGGAATTTTTTCTTTTTAGAGGATAGCGGAGGTGCGACTCCGAGTGTAGAAGTAGAGAAGTCGTCGAACTTCATAGAAATAGCGGAGGTGCGACTCCGAGTGTGAGAGTAGGGAAGTCGTCGAACTTCATGTGTGTGTGGCGCTTCGTGCATAAAAAGGTCCACGTGGTTGTTGTTGTTGAGACGGGCCCTGCGAGGTCAAGAGACTCCGGAGGATGTTGTTTTATGTTGTGGTCTGGGCGGTTTAGTAGGTTGATCGGGCGTGGTCAACGGGTCGGTACGTGTGTTAAGGGAGTGAAAGGAACTTCGACTTCGGGCTTTGACAAAATTCTAAGTGCACTAGAATAGATCATTGACAAGTTGAGAGCAGTCTGCGGGTCAGATTTGCTTGCGAACGTGGGGACCGAGAAAGATGGAATAACTGCCGAGGCTAGTGAAAAATCCCTAAGGTCCTGAAGCGACTGTGTTACCCTTCCTGTAGTAAACCGACAGATCTGTTTTATATTTTTGGTAGCTCGCGATACATGCAAGAAGTTGTTACGAGAGGAGCTGAGTGAAGGACGACTAGCCGCGAGGCTTTGTCAGCCGCAGTGTGTGTGAGTGTGACGTCACTAGGAGCCGCGCTGGGATAGGTTGGTTGCAGAGAAGGGTCGCGCACGGATTGGACGCAGTCCGTGCAGGGCTCGATTGGAAGGGGAAAGGCAAGCGAAGAGTATTCCGGGAATTAAAGTCACCTATTGATTACAAACTTTGTGAAATAAAAGACGAGAAAATGAAATTTTTTAAAGCATTAAGGAGTGCGATGAAGGGGGAGTCTTACATTAAAGCGAGCTTAGGAGAGGAAACGCCGCCCGAAGGTACACCAGCTTACATTGTAATGGAGGAAAAAGGGGTAGCTCCGTGCCTTTGGCTAAAGCAATGGCATAAACTGACAGAGAAACATGGGAGCGTAGCGTTCCCGATTCATGGGACATTCAATATAAGGATCCTAGAGAATTTGAGATTTACGATGTACGACATGAAGGTACCTCCAAGGCCAGCACAGTTTGAGGCTCTAGCGATTTGGGAACTGATGGCTAGACAGCAACAGCAAAATAAGTTCGAGAACAGGATAAGAAAAGTAGAAAAGACACTAGCGGACGCTAGGTGGGATAATGCACAGAAGGTGTGGAGGTCAGATGTATTGCAGGGGATAAAATTGTTTCCGGCAATTACTAAGGAAGAAGAGGAGACAGGTAAGAAAGCTACCTGTAAGACAGACAGGAAGTGTTCCAAGGATAGAGAGGACGAGGAAAAGTTGAGAAGAGAAGCGGAGTTAGAGGATGAGGAGTTGATAATGCAATTGCTGAACGACCGTCCACCACCTTATGCGGAGAGTGGACAAGGTCCAAGTACCAGTTCTGCCCCTCCGGCACCGGTACAGAACAGTGAAACCCAGAGTTCAGGAGCATCATCGGGATCTAAGGACCCGAGTTTACTGTTCACCCCGCAGATACCGCAGGTTAGGAGAATATATCCAGATGTGCCCATGTTGAAACCAGCAGAAAATGATCAGTCGCAGGTCCCAATGTACTATAGCAGCGACAATAGTACGGGAATGATTTTAGACCCAGCCGCAATGGGAGGACAGAATGGTTACAACCCAACAATGGCACAAGCTGAATCAACTCAGTTTTTGATGCCTCAAAAGCAGATACAGGGGGGAACAGCACATGCTCAAATGACGGGGAGCCAGATGGGCATGCCGGCAATGATGACCCATGGTGTGGGAATGAATATGCCTCAGAACATGGGAAATGGACAAAACCCAGATGCAATATCACTACCCATTACTGTAGGTCCACCAGTACCTTTGTATAGTCAGCCTAACTTAGGTATGAACGGTCAGGGATCAATGATGCAGAATGGGACAGAAAGAAGGTGCATAGAAAACACTCCAGGGATAACTCCGATAGCGGCTCAGCCAACTGGATCTGGGACCTTGATGGAGTTTAGTCCCATATGTGCTCAGTCGACACTGGTGAGGTCGAGTCCCCCACTGATAATACCTCTAACATCGAATACTGAAAATTTGCCGCAACCATCAATGGCAGTCGATGTGAATGCTACACTGATGGGGTTGAATGCGCAACAGCTGACACAATGGTTCAACAGTCTAAATTCCACACAAAGTTCAGCCAGTGGGAAGGGAGAAGACTATATGAATAGGGTCAGGTTGAACATGGAAGCACAAGTATTGGTGGAAGGGACTATGGGTGTGAATAGGTTAGAGTCCTACTCGGAAGAAGAGCTGAGATACTTATGTCCCAGGATTACGAAGGAAGTGAACAAGGTACATAAAAGCTTGCAGGAAATAGCCGACAAAAACGGGGTTGACATAGACAAGACAAAACATTTGAGCAGAAGCTACAGATTGGATTTTGGGACCACAGATTTTGAACACATGAGGTCAGCAGGCATGAAGGCGCACCTTAGAGAACTGCTACAAAGTGCACAAGTGTGGAGGTGCTTAGACAAGTGGGAAAGCAGGTGGGTAAAGAGAAAGGAAAAGAGGAGGGACAGTGCTACAGAGCTCAATGAGAAAAGACCACAGAGTAGCGAGGCAGTAACCATGTTACCAATGAGGGAGACAGCAGGGGGAAAATTAATACATGTACCATGGCACAGAAGCGACATTCAGTCATTTACGGATGATTTTCCCAAACTGAGAGAGAAGCCGATTGAATGGTATCAACAGACTGATAGGTTTGTGAAGCTTGCAAAATGTCTCTGGGAAGACCTGAACACTCTCTTTGAGATTGTGGTTCCGGCAGATTTGTGGGAGGATTGCAAAAGAGCTGTAGGTTGGCCGACAAGTGAACCAGAGAGAGACAGGGAGACGGGTGCACCATCACCTATGGTGATGAGCTTGTACTACAAGGTGATTGAGCATTTGAAGACGAAAGTTGCCGCGAAAAATGTGGATTGGCAGAAGATCGATCGAACGGCCCAAGAGGCTAAAGAGTCGATTCATAGTTACTATGAGAGGTTGTTGAAGGCGTTCAAAAACTATAGCGGCACGGAAACAATAGAGGCGAAGGATATGCTTCATTTTGTGTTCAGATTTGTGGAAGGGCTGAGACCAGAAATAAGTCAGATGATAAAGTCGCATTTGATTTGTTGGCAGTCGAAACCTATTGATGAGGTGTTAAATTATGCGAAATACTGTAGCGACGAAATTGAAGTGAAACAGAAAAGGTTGAAAGAGAAGGTGATGATGATGCAACTTAAAGCAGCTCAGACAGGTCTGCAAGGTTTGCAAGGGATGCAAGGGTTCCAACAGCAGGTACCGCAATCACCGCCGCAGTTGCAGGGAAATATGATGCTTCAGCCACAGGCCAGAGGCAGAGGCAAAGGAGGTTTTGCGAATAATGGTCCGGATCTGAACACTGTTGTGACTGGCGTGCAGGCAATGAAGAAGGTGATGCCGTGTCACGTGTGCGGAATTGTTGGTCATTGGAAACGCGAGTGCCCGATGGTGGTGCAGGAAGGTGCAGGTGCAGGTGTTGGTCAGCAAAACAATGATGTCAATGCATTTCAGACAATGAGGGGACCGAAAATGAGAGGTCCAAACCCAAATTTTCAGACCGTAAATCAGTTGCAAGGATTACAACCTATGCAGCCACAGCAGATGCAGATGCCTCGTATGCAGATGACGCAAATGCAGCCAATGCAACAGCAGTTTCACATGGTACCTAATCAGCAAATGCAAATACCTTTGGCACCAATGAGTCAGCAGCAAGTGATGGTTCCTCCACAGGTCTCGGGTCAGGTAATGAGTACAAATGGCACGTGAGAGTGGAATAAACAATGTATGGGAGAGTGAAAGTTCAGAAGAAGAAGGAGATTGTGTGCTTGCAGCATCCTTGGAAGTTGATCAAAAGGGTCCGTACGTAGAGGGAAGAGTAATGGGTCATCGTGTTTCATTCTTGGTTGACACAGGAGCCACACGTTCAACTGTTAAGAGCAGTGAAGTACCAAATTTGCCACTCTCAGGGAGGACAGTTCAAGTGGTGGGAGTAGCAAACAGGCACCTGACGAACCCAATAACAGATCCGGTACCAGTCAGCATCGGTAACTATCAAGGGGTGCATCAGTTTGTGGTATGTGACTCAAGCCCGATATCACTGTTAGGGAGAGACCTATTGTGCAAATTGGGTTGTTCGATCATGTGTTCGAACGAGGGAATAACAATCCAGACGAGCAGTGATGGGGAAGAAGAGGACAGTGTAGAGGGGGATGAGATGGAAACTGTTGATGAAGAGTATCCTCTGATTTGTCTTTTCCCGATGATAACTGAAGAAGATATTCCAGCCGAATTACGGGAAAAAGTCAGAAAGGAAGTGTGGGATATGACAGGGAAAGAGGTGGGATTGATGAAAGGAGTGGAACCAGTGAAAGTGACTGTAAAGCCCAATGCAATCTTTCCCCAGACCCCACAACACCACATGGCACAAGACACCCTCATGAAAGTTGCCCAACTTATTGATGAATTTGTAAAGCAGGGAGTACTGAAAGAAGTGTTGAGCAGTCCATGTAATTCACCAATAATGGGACTAATAAAGCCAAGTGGAAAGGTCCGACTTGTTCAGGACTTGAGGAAAATAAACGACATCATAGTCAAGTGTTGCCCTGTCGTACCAAATCCAGCTGTGATAATGTTTCAAGTCCCTTGCGATGCCGAATAGTTCTCAGTCATCGACTTGTCACAAGCATTCTTTTCTGTGCCTCTTCATGAGGACAGCCAATTTCTCTTTTGTTTCAAATTCCTAGACAGAGTATACAGTTGGTGTCGAATTCCTCAAGGGTTTTCTGAGTCACCGTCAATCTTCAATCAGATCCTAAAGAAAGATTTGGAAGCATTAGAATTGCCATTCGAGTCAACCTTAGTACAGTACATTGACGACTTACTGGTTGCATCAAAGACGGAAAGTGGCTGCACAGCCGATACCATTGCTCTGTTGAACCATTTGGGAAGGAATGGACACAAGGTGTCTCCTTCCAAACTGCAGTTCTGTCAGAAGAAAGTGAAATACTTGGGTCACCAAATAGAGAAAGGGTCACGGAGAATAATGAAGGAAAGAATAACAAGTGTACTTCAAATGAGTCCACCCAAGACAAGGAGGGAGGTGAGGAAGTTTTTGGGAATGGTGGGCTACTGTCGCCAGTGGATTCCCAACTTCTCGACTCTAGCAAAGCCTCTACTGAAGCTGACCCAGAAGGATGCCTTGGATCAAATTGAGCTGAAAGGAGATGAGATGGATGCTTTTGTTGAATTGAAAGAATGCATGTGCAGGGCTCCAGCTTTAGGTATGCCTGATTACACAAAGCCTTTCACATTGTTTTGTCATGAACGTGATGCATGTTCTCTGTCTGTCTTGACTCAGGCCCATGGTGGCGTAAACAGACCAGTAGCGTATTTTTCAGCTACTTTGGATCCGGTCGCAGCAGCACTCCCAGGGTGTTTGCGCGCCGTAGCAGCAGTTGGTATCAGCCTCACTCAGAGTGAAGGAATAGTGATGGGACACCCAGTAACAGTCATGGTCCCTCACTCAGTTGAGATACTTTTGACCCGCTCCCGAACGCAACACATGACCGGAGCAAGACTCACAAGGTATGAAACGATAATTCTGGGCTCACCGAATGTGCAGCTGAAAAGGTGCACTACGTTGAATCCAGCAACCTTACTTCCTGGTGAAAATGCTGAAGTTGAGAACGCTGAAGACGTCGAGCATGACTGCCTTCAGGTGACTGAATTTTGCACAAAACCTCGACCTGACATTAAGGACACTAAGCTTGATGAAAATGACCAAATTGTTTTTGTTGATGGTTCATGTCTAAGAGATGGGATGGGAATTTTGAAAGCAGGATATGCTGTATGTACTGTAACAGGTGTCTTGGAAGCGGCCTGGCTCCAAGGAGTCTATTCTGCACAAGTAGCAGAACTTGTAGCCCTTACAAGAGCATGTCAACTGTCTGCATTGATGAAAGTCACCATTTACACTGATAGTCAGTACGGGTTTGGGATTGTGCACGACTTTGGACAACTATGGTCACAGAGAGGTTTCCTGACTTCTTCAGGATCCCCAGTGAAAAATGGGGAAAGAATAAGGGAATTGTTACACGCCATTCAAATGCCAGCCGAAGTTGCAGTGGTAAAGTGTAGTGCTCATACAAAAGGACAGGACTATGTTTCTCTGGGAAATGCATATGCGGATCAAGTCGCAAGATTTTGTGCCTTGAACTGTATATTACTCAGGGATGAATGGAATTCGATAAGTGAGCCAGAACTCGAACCAGCTGAAGCATTCGCCTTGAAAGTTGTAGATACAATAGATGAACTAAAAGCACTGCAGAATAACGTCAGGGAAGATGAGAGAGATTCCTGGATTAAATCACAATGTATAAAGAGACTAGACGAGTTATGGGTTTCAAATGAGGGAAAATATGTTTTGCCAAACAGTCTCTTATCACAGCTTGCGCGGTTCTATCATGGGCAAGCTCACGTAGGGAGAGATGCCATGATACGATTGTTCAAAACTGATTGGTTTAACCCCAGATTTCGTCAAGCTGCAGAAGCAGTTTGCCATCGATGTGTCACTTGCCAGCAGATGAACCCAGGAAAGGGAACAGTTGTGAACGCCAGCCACATTGGCAGGGCCAGTGGGCCATTTAGTAGGATGCAGATAGACTTCATTGAGATGCCTGTGCATGGAGGTCTGAAGTATGTGTTGGTGATTGTGTGCATTTTTAGTCACTGGATTGAGGCATACCCCACACGTAGAAATGACAGCCTTACAGTTGCAAAGCTATTGTTGAGAGAGTTGATACCACGTTTCGGATTCCCGATCTCTTTAGAATCAGATAGGGGAAGTCACTTCAATAACGAGGTGATAAAGTTACTTTGCGAAGCGCTGAACATTGAGCAAAAACTGCATTGTAGCTATCGCCCTGAAGCATCAGGATTGGTGGAGCAGATGAATGGTACACTGAAATCAAGAATGGCGAAAATATGTGCATCGACAAATTTGAAATGGCCTGACGCATTGCCCTTGGCGCTAATGTCAATGAGAAACACCCCTGATAGAAAGACTGGATTGTCTCCGCACGAAATTCTCATGGGCAGGGCTATGAGACTTCCTGCAGTTCCCGCAAACGCGCTTTTGAATATTACAGATGATATGGTGTTAGACTACTGCAAAGGACTGGCTGACGTGGTTCGCTCTTTCTCTCACCAGGTGGAAGCAACCACCTTGCCACCGATCCAAGGTCCAGGACACGCACTGAAAGCAGGTGACTGGGTCGTGGTAAAGAAGCACGTGAGGAAGTCGTGTCTGGAACCCCGTTGGAAAGGCCCTTTCCAAGTGATCCTGACGACAACTACCGCTGTGAAGTGTGCGGGGGTTCCCAACTGGATTCACACCAGTCACACAAAGAAGGTGGTGTGTCCCACAGATGAGGAAGTTGAAGCGCTAAAACTACCAGTGCCTGATAAAACAGTGCTGAGTGCTGAGACAGAACAAAACCGAACTGAAAGCGAACAGGCAGAAGCAGGAGAGAGAGAGATATTATTGGAGGACGAAGAGACAGACTCACTTGGGGAAGACCAAGGAAAAAGTTCAGACAGCGACGAAGCAGCTGAAGGTGATAAAGAACCTGAAGCAGCTGAGGGTGACAAGGAACCTGAAGCAGCTGAAAGTGATACAGAGCCTGACGAAAGTAACGGTGACGAAGGGCTCGAAAAGGGTGAAAAAGCAAGAGAGCCTGATCAGAGGAGGGCTTTCCCAGAAACAGACGATACACAAAAAGAAAAAGAGAACGTGATTGATTCCCCAGAAGGAGGGGACAAGGCAGAACAGAACGGAACAGTTCAAACTTCTACAGAAAAGGTCGCAGGTCCAACAAATGGACATGGTGCAAAGAGGAGACTAAGTATATCACCAGTAAAACAAAGGACTGGAGAAGGTTTGAACGACGGAGAAAGGCCAAAAGTGAAAGAGAAAAGAAAAGAAGTGTCTGTCGTGGTACCAATCTCGAGTGAAGAAAAAGACTTGACAAAAGAGGAAAGTACCAGCGAGGCAGAATCGAAAAGAGAAGCAAAATTGAAAAGGAAAAGGATACCCAACAGGAGATATTCCGGTCCAGAATGGGCATATGCAGTCAATGACGATTGGACTGACGAGTTTGTATCTCTAAGCATCGAGAACGAAGAAGAAGAGATACCAATAGAAAAGAAAAGTTTTATGGACTCTGTTGATTGAAAGGGTGATAAATGATATCGCTTGCTACAATATAACGTGAAACAAACAACCAGCTGAGACATTGCTAAACCGGATGAGACACTTGCTGAACTGATAAAGACTGAGTTATTGCCGAATTGAGACAAATGCTGCTAACCGATAAGTGACTGGCCTCCTGAAGAAAAACTGTGTGAAAATTGCGCTCGTTCAGCTTTGTAACTGAATTGCTAAATAGCTTCATTTGTAGGTGCTTCTAGCTCTCTGATTCTATACAGATCATGGCTACGCAAAACAGTAGAAAGAAATATTGTAAATATGTGTGTATAGGCTTGGTAATTGCATGTGTACTAATAATAATGGCAATAGTGCTTGCAATGCATGGAAAGGGTAAGAATGAGAAAATTGACGCTTCTACTTTTGCTCCTGTTACCGTCACTGAACTAACCGCATTGAAAAGACTAGAAATAGATGAGAGACTCTTGTATGATAAGAAAGAGCTTTCGTATAATGTTTTCTATCGCTTGCTAACAGAATATGTTGAGACTATGGATGCGAAAGATTGTTATGTGTGTACACAGATACCGACATCAGTAAAGGAAGGGGTGACTTATCACCACATGCCTCTTACATACGGGATTACATGTAGTATAGTAATGTCTAGATTTTATGGTCAAACTAACATACAGTATTTTTACTCAAATTATGATGTTACTTTTGCATATGTTCCTATAATAGCGCAGCTAAGCCAGATTGCTAAAGATTGGGATGCTAAAATAATGAGGGACTTTTTCGAGCCAATGCTACCTTTTGAAACGGCTCACGCTCATAGGGAAAACCTTACCTGCTAGCTCTCTGCAGTAGAAATAAGCTTTTTAGATCGTACAGATGATAGAAGGGCACAAATGAATGCGAAATTAGAAAAGGAACTACATAAGAGGACTTCAGTAGATAATTATGATTTTGCCGCAATAAAGACACAAGGGAGAATTGCTTTAGATGCTTGGCATGTAGGGAAATTTTGTATATAGCGAGGTGAATCTTATTATGACAACATTTTCGTAGGAGCGAGTGAGTGTAAACATACGTTTATCTATAAGGCCAAATGGACATTCATGATGAACGGACTTGACCCTGTCATTCCAGGTGTATATTACATTTGTGGGTATAATGCCTATTATCGTTTTCCAAAGGGATGGTGGGGGAGATGATATTTGGGTATAGTGTTCCCAAAGGTTTATCAACTGGATGACCTATCGATGATTCAAAAGACATCTGGATCCCATCGTATCCAGAAAAGAGAGACCGCAGCTGCTGTGGTAGGAGATATATTTGGAGCCATGATTCCTTCATTAGGAGTTGTGTTGAATTCCATCAAAATACGAAAGTTGTCTACTATAGTGGATAACATGTTGACAAAGTTTTCAGGTGCTATAATCCTGATAGATGCTGAGCTTGCAGCGGAAAGAGCTATGACTCTTCAAAATAGGCTTGCTTTAGACATTCTTTTAGCAAAGGATGGCGGCGTTTGTAAAATGCTTGGTGCGCGCCACTGTTGTATATATATTCCTGACAACAGTGTGAAGATTAAGACTATGTTTGCTAATCTAACAAAAGAGAGTGCAGATTTGAAGGAATTGAAAGAACCAGGAGTGTGGGAGAAGGTTGGAAAAGGACTTGCTTCAGTGGGACATTGGCTTGGGGGAATTTGGAATGGAATATTAATGAAAATAATACAAGGAATATTAATTGTAATGATTTGTATATTTGGAATTTGGGGAATAAAAAGGGGAATAATAATGATTATGGAGAGAATTAAAAGAAGAAAGGAAGAGAAAATAATGAAAAGAATGGCGGAAGAATACAAAGCGAAAACTAGGGGAATTAAAAGGAAAAGAGAACTGACAGAATTTTAATGGAATAAAATTTGTGAGCATGATTTGGTGTGATGACAAGTAGTCATCAGAGGAGGGATTGATGAAGCAGAAATGAAGGTTTTACATTTATTAACGCATAAACGTAGTGCTGAAATAATCATGTGTGACTCTAACCGAACTAATAAAGATTGTACGGGGACAAAATGTGCCCTTAGAGTAGTTTGCCAACATTTATAAGCGTGCTTTATATAACGTGGTGTATTAGAATTGCACTAATCCGACATAATCATAAACGTATGCTACGATTTGCTTGTTTGAAATGTTTTAGCTTAGCATTACTTTAGTGCAGGCTTCGGCCTAGTTGCCTGGTCTCACGGTTTAGATGCTCGTATTTTTCCAATGTGCTATTAAACGTGTATTTTTGCTTGAAGCTGTACTTTTCCACTGAGATCGTTCACATGCTTATCTTAAGGTTTCGTGCCAGCCTGGCATATTTTCTCTTTACTCCAAGGTCAATCTGCAGGTGCGGACAATGGAAGCTCTGAAAGTGAGTTAATTGGTATAAAATGTTGCAACTTGCGTACCCATCTCCAAGGATAATGTATGCTTAAGTAAAAGCTCGAGAACTGTCGTTTTTGATTGGACAATTTGAAGCTAACCTATGAACCCTCCAATGGAAGACCCTACTGGATTTGAACTGTTGTCTATAAAACCCAGGTGCACGAGAGGAAAGTATCCATTATTGGACATCCCGCCATTTTGCAGACTTCGTAGCTATTATGGCCCACCTTGCTGCGACGCCATTTTGAAAGAGACTTTGATGCTTTCTCTAATCGAGAGAAAGAGACTTTAAATGATTCTTGCCCTAGAGACTTTAACTTTGATCCCTTTGCATGAAGTAGTAGTTTTATTTTGCCGCCGTGAGGCATTTGCCCGTTCACCCCTGCCCCTTTGCCCCATCCCATGCTGATCGAGAAACGGTACCTGTGAGACGAAGACTCCCTTGTATGCTGATCGTAATTGGTAAATATGAAAGGAAATTGTACAATTGCATTGTGTTTCTTTTAGGTAACCAACTGCTGATTTTTGACAAGATCCCTAGTTAGGAGTTTTTCCAAATGAATGTTGCTAAATTGTTTTGCATGAAGTCCCACATGCTGATGCTAATTTGAGGTTAGATGAGGATTCCTTTGTTGCACGATGCAATTTGAGACCTTGTTATGCTGACTAAATGTATGCAATTAGTTCATTACAGATTATCATATTAGTGATTTGCATTGCTATTATCGAATGCCTTGTTATTCAAATGCTACATAGATTGCACTTGTTTCGCCGCTATGGACAGCTATTAATGTTCATTTATGTTTATAATTTGGTGTTGAGACACATCTATATCGTGCTAGCTTTGTTAATATAGGGAAATAAATTCACTAACTTTGAATAAACTGGTGTGGTTATTCCTGACTGAAAGGTCAGGGTTCGCCGAAATGTATTCTGGATTAATTGTTAAGTGTTATGTTGATCAGGGTATTGCTTATGTCCGTTATTGATTATTGATTTGATGAAATTGATCGATATAGAGTACGGAGAGTTCCACTTAGTCAAAAGATTCATCGGCCTAAAGAGCGTCCGAATACAGGTAAATTATTAGTACGGAACGCTCTATCACAGTATTTATGGAATTACAGCTATTTTAAACAGTACTAGGAAATAATCTCTCCGAGTTTCACAGGGGACAGCCATAGGGATTCGATGCCTGTGAAAGAATGATGCGCGCGGAGAGGGGCATAATGGGGGTGGGTGGGGGTTGGAGTAATGTTCAAAGGAAGCGAGGGTGACGCATTCATTTATGCGGTTGGATAAACTAAATAATGCATTCATAAAGACAAGTAATGCTATATTGTGGGGCTCGAAATAGATCACACGTCTATGAATATCCTTCTCCCATCCTTGCTCTCTGGAAAGCGCTTTGGGGTCTTGGCAAGAGAAAAGCGCTACAGGTATGCTATAATGCAATACGTTGTTTGTCAGTGTTATCTTGCTGTTATCTCATTGTAACACAGTTTGCACAAAAGGGATGCCAATGTGATGCAAGATTCAAAGGTGCTGATCACTGGTGCCCCTGAGGTGGTACACAGAATTCAACACAAATGATAAAATCTAATACTATTAGTTCACAATTCATCAGGTGCAATAAATATCAGCTATCATGCATTTTTCCCTGTAGCTACCTGGTGTGAAAAAATGGCACGACTATATTACAGTGGCACATTCTACAGGTTGTACTACAAGGTTCCAGACATCAGGTCTTTTGTAAATTATAAGATTATTGAGTCTCTTCTGTTCTGTGAGCATCCTCTTGAAATAACTGCTGCTTTGAGAACGTTGCATGGGCCTCATTACAAGTGAACCATTCCTGGTGGCAACTCTCTGGGCCATTCCAACTTTCCTGGTGCCTCAGGGCCACCAATTTCTGGGCCTGCAAACTGTGGCCCAATAATTCCACGCCTGGAGACACCAGACTCAGACCTGCGTGCAGTGCTGTAGAGGGGCTGCAGGCAGCCCCTGCACATGCCCCCCCCCCCCCCCCACACACATCCTGCTCTTGAACAGCAAGGTGGTCTGTGAATGCAAGCACCGGCTCTCCCCTCATCTACTCTGGCCTTCTCCAGGCTAACACCACCAGCACCATAGGCCTCAAGAGAGTCCCTGCACACATTTACCACTAGCTTCAAAGAGGTGTGAAATTGATGCAGAATTGAACATGGTATATCTCCCAGGAAGGAGGAGAAATAGAAAGATTTGGACATTATAGACATAGTACTCACTGATCTACTAGTGATTCCCATTCCAAGGCAAATTACTTGTAACTTTTAGATTTAGGTGTTGGGATACTTTCTGGAATCATATAATAAACTCCCTTCCCCCATGTACCCTTGCACCTAAATCCAGGAAATGTATAACGAGGTCTTAAAGAGACTAACATACATTTCCACAAACAATTAAGCAAGTCATGTTCACAATGGTCACTATTTCCACCTTGCCTATCTGCTTTTAAACTTGTCAGGATGGTTTTCTTGCTGCAGACAAAGGTCCTTTCCCAGTGCAATAGTTGGGGACATTAATATTTTCTGAATATAAGTTTCACCTCATTAGTACCAGTACCTTTATCACCTTAATGCAGCAATTAACGACTGAAAGCTGACCAGGTACCTATTACGAAGTAAACTCAAAATAAAATGATGGACAGAGTGTTGAAACTTTTCAAACACTCACCCTCAGTCACAGATCTGGGTTTAATCCATCGTTCTGTTACTCGCCACTTCACCCCAGTTTGGACCCAGCTGTATGCAAATCAGTCTTGAACCTGCTCCCCATTGGAACAGTCCAGCTCAAACTGCCCAAACTGCCAAGCCAGGTCCTCCCTGAAGATTGATTTTCATATGGCTAGGTCCAAACTGGGGTGAAGTGGCGAGCAAAATACCACTGGATTAAACCCCAATCTATGACTGTGGGTGGGTGTTTAAAAAGTTTCAAAGTTCATCCGTTTATTTTGTGGTGTGTAGATTATCAAATCTCCATCTGTGGCTCTCCCTTCGCCTGGCCGCTCCTGATCCATTTCTTATAATTTCTCTCTCACTCAACTCCCCTTACTTATGATGATTACCAACAAAACTTAAATCCACCACCTGTGGTGGATACAGTAAATCTTGCGCCTGAAAAGGGCAGAGTGATCAGAGATATGCCTATATGCTCTAAGGCAAGGAAACAAATATATTTAATCTCACTTTTGAAAATGACAAGGGTAAGGGTCTTTAGTCTTTCTTCAATATATTTTAGAATACCCCCCTTTGGTAGCCGGTTTCCCCTTTTGAAAAGCAGAGTTTATTTAGAATAGCTGTACAGTGCCATAATATCACCACAGTGTCATGGGGATTGTCTGGCATAGACAACCTCAGAAGAGTTTAGCATTTATGGTACGCTAGATAGAGTTAACGGATGAGGCAGAAACGAGTTACCACTATAACTGTTGATAAGGAAGTGGAATGGAAACAGAAACTCCATAATAACCATGGCGCCAGATATCTTGAGATGGTCATGGCTCCCCTTTTTTGCCCTTTGACCTATAAGAGCTTGCCAGTGATACAGGACCAGTGTTCGATTCCCAACCAAGCAAACTCTGGTGGTGATAGCACCAGAGTAGTTATTGTTCGGTCAGAGTTACCGTTAGAAGGCATATTTGTTTTCTTATTAACTTTCAGCCATTCAACAAATCTGCACAAAAGTTTCCAAAAAAACATTTGAATAACCTTGGCTACTTCATTGATAGATTAGCACATACCCATTACGTGGGGGGGGGGGGCAAGAAAAAGGAAATGTCTCAAAACATCAATTTTCTAGATTAATTTTCATAGAAAAGTTTTCTCCCCAGAAAAACATCTGAATTGAATTATCCCAAAATAGACAGAAGGTTAAAACTTTATTCAGACAGCCTGCTTTTCATTATTTTGTGCAAATCCTTTCAGTAGTTTTCGAGAAATTTAGATTTAAAGAGATGTTCAGGTTGGGCACAAAGGGACTAACCTCCAGAAAAAGTTAGTGATATCTAGCCCGTTGGTGTCCAGATATGCTCTGATTAACCAGTTTAAAGGGTATTGGTCAGTCTAGATTGGTTGGCCATTACATGAACAATATGTTGTGGCAACTATTACAGGACTCAGGAACATGGTCCCTGTATCCTGAAAATGAATTAATGAGATATATAAGTGGGAGCAGTGAGCACACACTGACACCCAGTGGCATGTGACCTCACTCTCTTGATTCCTGCGGCTCATGAAATCAATCATTAAATTGTGAAAAAAACCTGCAGAAATCATAGTGGGCTTATTTACAAGAATCTGACACATCGTCATCGATGCGTCAGATTTCTTCTGCTGCCCTGTGCCCCCTAATGATGTCATGGTAGGGCTGTATTTAGTATACAGTGCTCCATGACACACAGTGTCCGTAGATGAGTCAGAAATTCTGACACATCTGTGGCGCAAAAATGTTGCATTGCTGGACTAGCATTAAAAAAATGACGCTACTCCAGCAATGCCAGGAGGCCTCCATTCAAAAAAGCCTTGCGTCAGTTTAACGCCTGCTCTGAGCAGGCATTAAAAAAGTAATGCTGTGAAGGCGCAGAACGATGCAGTGAAATCTTGTAGATTTCACTGCGCCAGTTCTGCATGGCTTCTAACAGGGAACACCTTCCTTATATCGCGCCAGTTTGTAAATGTGGTGCATTGGTGGGGACCTCTTTGCCCACAGTTGCGTGAAAAACATTATGTAAGAGTTGCGCAATAGGCTTGTAAATAAGCCCCATAATTCTTCTTTGGAATGCATCACAAGTGCTGTTGAATACTGTGCTGTTAAATACCAAGGCTGCCTATTCTTAATTCCAACTCATGCCTCTTTCTTCCACCACCCTACTCTTCTTGTATCTTTACCATTCTCTTGTGGGTTCTTGTTCATCTCTTCTTTCTCATTATTCAGTGAATCCTATCATTTGATTTCTCCTTCTTTCTCCCTTTTCTGCATTTCTCTCTCTTCCACAGGGACAAAGTCTGACGATGGGTGCCCACCTCCTGCATGAATGTAAGTACCGTAGGTGAGCTCCCTTGATGGAAAAACACTTTCTGGTACATCCCTGGCAAATTTGTGTTTGCCCCTTTTTCATGTTCCTATTTAACACCTGCTCACAGCAGGTGGCACACATCAGAAAAGTCCCTGGAATTACTGATAACCATGGGGTAAAGAACACAGTAAATTCGTGCATCCATGGTTATTTAACTTTCCGGGGGCTGCAGCTTGTCTTTGCACAATACAGGGATACATTTATCGGCCAGAATTTCTGATTCCGGCCTTGTGATCCGGCACCCCTTTTTACTGACTCCTCGGGACCTCTTTAACCGGTGCAGGGGCAGAGTTAAAGAAAGATTAAAAGTGGGAAGCTTAGGTTCTCCTGAGAAATAATAAATTGACGGAGGGACAGGCAATTCTGCATCTGATTCCCCAACAATTCCTCAACTCCCCCTGGTTTTCCACTGTGAGTTGTTGCCTGCTTGGAGCAGGTGAAATAATTCTCTTGGAGGAAAATGCAGCATTCGTGGTAAATCTGTAGACCTTGTACTTCCAGTGGTGCTGGTAAAGGAGCACTTTAAAGAGGAACTCGTAATAAACCGGCGCGCAGCTTTGATTAGTGGTACAGGGGCCCAAGGGTATGAGTGTCCCACTGCACTCTAAATACAGCTGTCTTATCTTACCCAATGGGCTCTTAGGGTGGTCCTCTCGGGGCCAAGGCACTCTTGATATGCCATTCGCAATGAGACCCTTATCTACATACTTACTGTTTTAATGTAGCCTTGACAACTCCCGGAGCACCGGTACCCTTGCAGTGTACAGCAGTATTCAAAGATTTCAAACTGCAAGGCAGACATTACAATGAGGCAAGGCCATGGGTGATGGGAGCGTCTTTTAGTCTGGTGTGTCTTTCTGAGTATCTTGCTGTGTGAAAGTTGGGGCTCTGCCTAGATCTCGGGTGGTCCACGGGCGAACCACGGAGGCCGGAAGGCCTCGTGATCCACTTTGTATAGTCTATGAGAAGCAAGTGAGGGGGAGGACAAACCGGTCTGGGAAAAAGACTGCCTGGTTTCTTCTGGGCAGAGGAGAGAGCCGTGTGGGTCCCAGACACTGAGCAGGCTGGAAAGAATTTTACTAAGCAACGACTGGGCTGTGGTGCCGAGCTGAGTCCACTTTCGCTTGCCTCCCCCTCACAATCTCGTTCCATGTGTCTTGTCTGTGCAGATATCTTTCCCCTCTTCCTGCTTTCAGGGGAGCCGCATGCTCTTTATTTATACACGCAAATTCCATAATATTTGTCAAACTCTCCAAGCTGAAACAATTTTCAATTTCTTTTTAAAAGCTCACCAAAGGGTTCTACGAAAACTACAAAGGATTATGTATTTAAAGATTGTACATTATAAGAATATTGTTAGTTACCGTGGGATTTGTGTCATATAAAGCACCATCTCTGTAATAATTCAGTGGTACTGGAATGATTTTTATAGCTCGGCTGCAGCAAGCACTTACATAAAATTCTAACTGTAACCCAGCTATAACAGCCCACCAAGAAACTTTGAGTCTAGGGAAGAAACTCGTGGTAAGTATTTTTCTGCACTTAGTGGGCTATTTGTTGGTAAAATACCGAAATGACAATGGGTATTTTACTTTCGAAGTAACAGGACCCGTCAAGGTAAAAGAATATTCAATGTTTTCTCTCTGGAAGTGCAGTTTTGTACCCAATCTGCTTTTCTTCAGAATGTGGTTGATCCTCTGAAGATTAGCTCTGATGTTAAATAAAAGTAGGTCAGTGGGTCAGAGGGAAATGTGGCAGACAAGAGCAGCATAGCATGGAATGGCGTGGAGTGGCATCGAGTGGAGTGGCATGTGTAGAGTGGTGTGGAGATAGCTTAGAGTGGTGTAGCGTGGTGTAGATTAGTGTGGAGTGGAATAGAGTGGAGTAGAGTGATGTAGAGTGCAGAGGAGTTGAGTGGCTTGAAGTGGCGAAGAGTAGATTGGCGTAGGGTGGGGAAGAGTGAAGTTGGGTTTAGTTGAGTGGTGTAAAGTAGAGTGTCATGGAGTGGTATGGAGTGGCATAGAGGAGAGTAGGCTGGCATAGAGTGGAGTAGCATAGAATACAGCTACATGGATTAGAGTGTGCAGAGGAGAGTGTGGTGGTGTAGAGTACAGAGGCATGAGTGGGCAGAGCAGAGTAGAGTGGTGTACAGTGCACTGGGGTAGAGTGCAGTGGAATAGAGTGGTATAGAGCAGAGTACAGTGGCATAAAGTGCAGTGGCATAGAGTTGGTAAAGTGCAGTGGCATAGAGTGCAGTGGCACAGAGTAGAGTGGTGCAAAGGAGGGTAGAGTGGTGTACAGTGTGTTGGCATAGAGTAGAGTGCAATGGCCTATAGTGCAGTAGTGCAGAGTGTAGTGGTGTAGAGTGCAGTGGCATAGAGTGGAGTATTTCATGATAGAGTGCAGTGGCATAGAAAAAAGTGGCACAGAGTGAAGTAGAGTGGTGTAGAATGCAGTAGGGTAGAGTTGTGCATGGAAGATTAGAGTGGCATAGAGTGCAGTGGCGTGGAGTGCATAGAGCTCAGTGGTGCAGAGTGGAGTAGAGTGGCATAACATGCATTGGCATAGCGTGCAGTGGTGCAGAGTAGTGTGTAATGGTGTAGAGTAGAGTGGTGTAGAGCAGTGCAGAATCGAGTACAGTGGCATAAAGTAGAATGGTGTAGAGTAGAAAGGAGTAGAGTGGTGCAGAATAGAGTGGTGTAGAGTGCAGAGGCGCAGAGTTTAGTGGCATACAGTGAAGTGGTGAGGAGTAGAGTACTGCACAGTGCAGTGACATAGGGTGCAGTCGCCTAGAGGGGTGTAGGGTAGACTGCAGTGGTTTACAGTGCAGTGATATAGAGTCTAGTAGCATGGAGTGCATTGGCATAGAGTAGAGTGTGCAGAGTAGAGCAGAGTGTTGTAGAATGCAGTGGCATAGAGTGCAGTGGTACAGATAGAGTCAAGTGGCATAGATTGCATTGGTGTAAAGTGCAGTAGGAAGGAGTGGAGAGGTGCAGAGTAAAGTGCAGTGGAGTATAGTGCAGTGACTTCAAATAGAGTGTAGTGGCGTGGAGTGCATTGGCATATAGTGCAGTGACACAAAGTATAGTGGTGCAGAGTAGAGTGGCATGGAGTAGAGTGCCATAGAATCTAGTGGCATAGAGTAGAGCAGTGTAGAGTATAATAGAGTGACATAGAATGCAGTGGCCTAGAGTAGATTGGTGTCATGTAAAGTGCAGTGACATAGAAGGCAGTGGCATTGAGTAGAATGGTGCAGAGTAGAGTGGCATAGAGAGCAGTAGCATAAAGCGTAGTGATGGAGCGTGCAGTTGCACAGAGCTCAATGTCACAGAGCAGAGTGGTTCAGAGTAGAGGGACATGACGTACAGTGGTATAGCAAGGTGCAGAGTAGAGTGGAATAGAATGCAGTGTCATAGAGTAAAGAGGTGCAGAGAAGAGCAGAGTGTTGTAGAGTGCAGTGGTGTAGAGTGCAGTGGTGCAGATTAGAATGAAGTGGCATAGAGTGCAGTGGCACAGTGTAGAATCGTGCAGAGGAGAGTGAAGTGAGGTAGAGTGCAATGGCATGGAGTAGTGTTCAGTGGCATAAAGTGCAATGTACAGGGTTGTGAGGGAAACGAAATAACATGGAGGGGGTAGGGGTAGGAGGGATTAGAAGCCAGATGGACAGGGATATGGGTAATGAACTGAAAGCACAAGCACTCAAACTGAGTGCTTCAACACAAGGAAAAAAGTAGCACCAAAAATGGGTGCAGTGGAGGGACATAAGTACTTGGTCGATGCTGCAGGAGAGGGCAAGCATAAAGGAGGACATAACAACCACATGCCGTGACAAACGGAGATGTAGAAAATGAGAGGGTTGTTGAAGGTAACAAATGGTAACCTATGGGTGGGCTGTAAGCCCTCTTTATGTAAACAAACATCTTGCAGAGACAGCAAATTCTATGTCTAGGAGAAACCTAAAAGACAAGGATTTGGTGCACTACGTAAGCTTAGCTGGGTCAAAATAAGAGCAGTGATTTTGATTGAAGACTTGTCCAAGCTGGCACGGAAGCAAAAGACACTGAGCAGTGAGAGCCCCATACTCTTTTACAAAAGTCTTACTTGGATCTTCTGTGTCTTTGTGGAGCTGTTAGGTGGACAGGTATCAGAGGACAGCTTCTGAAAATGGATGATAGCAATGCACTGCGGAAGTGGGCACAGCCTGGATGTTGATCAGAGGAGCTGTGCAGCAGCCCATTTCCCAGTCTGTGAAGGACATGCTATTGTAAATTTTACGTATGTCGTGCCTACTATTCCTGATGAGGTGTTGAATGTGATTTAGATGAAACATTTTCACAGTCAAGCACTGGCAAGGATAACCTGCCTGGGTGAATTATCATGCCCACTGCTACCTGAGAGTACTCCTTTTTGCGAAGCTGAGCAGAAGGATGCAGGAGTACTCAAAATGGTGTTAAGAGTAGGTAGCGCTGTGATATCACTGCTAATATCGGGGCAGCAGGTGCACGGGGCCTCAGGTTGGGGCTCTGAGGAGCTCACGCCCCCACCCTCCATCCCCAGTTATGGCTGTTGTTTATTAGTAAAGAAGTCCATTTTCCTTGTTTCCATTGGTGTCCATAATAACTTTGTCAGGCCACTGATTGCATTAAATCATTACAGGTGATTAGTGGCATACTTTTATTATCAAAGGCACACTCTAATATCAGAAAGTACCTGCAATAATAAAATAAAAGAAAGTATAATTGGCAAATTCTAATAAGGAAATGAACTCCAAGAAATTACTTTGCTAATAAGTGTGTTGTGTTATAATATAAATATTGACATTGTTATAATGTATATCAAACTGAATTGGCTCCCCATGGTTGAATTATATCAATTTTCCCCTTCATTCGCAAATTTATTAATGAGTTGGTTTGAGGAGACTTCGCTGCGGGGGCATGGAGCGGCAGACTGGCACACACATATCCTTTACTGGGGAAGATATATTGACGATTGTCTTCTACTTTGGACGGGGACCTTAGCAGATTTACACTCTTTTTCGACTATCTGAATAGCAACTCAGTAAATATGAGATTTACGTATAAGTATAGCGATAAAAGTACAGAATTTCTAGATGTAGAAGTGTTCGTAAAGGAGAACAGAATAGAGAGTAAACTGTACAGGAAATATACATCATGCAACTCATTGTGCACATCCAGCAAGTCAAATAAAGGCGATACCATACGGAGAAATGACTTGAGCGAGGAGGAACTGTAGTATGGATGAGCACTTTAAAGAATGCATTATTGATATGAAAATTAGATTCTTGAACAGAGGCTATCAAAAAAAGATCATAGATGACTCTATACAGAGAATTGAACACAAAACTAGAGACAGCATGTTAAAGGACAAGACGAGAGTAGGAACACAGGAGCAACAATTTCGGGTAATTTTAGATTACACAGATAGCTCCAGCTTACTATTGAATAGCATGAAAAAATATTGGTATATCTTGACACAAGATCTAATGGTAAACAAAAAAAATTGGATAAAAGACCCACAGTTGTATACCGCAAAGGTCAGACTCTTTGTAACATGCTATGCCCTAGCTATCCTCGAAAACATTTAAGTACAAATTGGCTAGATAGGGAAAACAAAGGATTTTACAAATGTGGTAATTGTAATATGTGTAGAAGGGCTTGTCAGGGACTGAAAGGTTTTGCTGGAATGGGAAGCAGTAAAAGATTCTTAATATTAATTGTAACACAGCGTATGTTATATACATGCTAGTATGCAAGTGTAATCGTATATACATTGGTAGTACCATCCGGCCACTTAAAGTGAGAATCGGAGAACATTGGCGTGCTATCAAACAGAATGGTTATAGATTCCCTATTGCCTTACACATGAAGGAATGTGAGGCACAAGGAGTGCATAAAGAAGTCAAATTCTTTGGGTTTGAACATGGAAAAATAAATCCAAGGGGAGGGAATAGGGAATTAACATTGAGAAAAAAAGAATCTTGCTGGATAATGAAAATGATGGCAGTAGAACATGGTTTGAATTCTGATTATGAATTGGAATATTTTTTGGGAGATTGATGTAAAGATTGAATAATGTACAGAGTAATGCTTATCACATGCACAGAGGAGTTTGATTCTCAAATCCAAGGACATAATTATTTGGACACATTGGGGGTCATTACAACATTGGCGGTAAAAGCAGAAGACCGCCAAAATACCGCCGCGGCCGCAGAATTCTGCCACAGCTATTACGACCCACATCTCGGAATCCAACAAAAATGCAGACACCCACACAAGTCCGCCACACCAAAGGCCAGTGATAAACTGGCGAAAACAAAACCTCCACCGTCACGCCAACAGAAATACGCCCACAATGTCACGACACACGAATCCACGCGACGGTCTTTCAACCGCGGTATTCCATTGGCGGTACATACCGCCGTGCTCAAAATACACACACACATACAAAACACTGCCACATTGGACAATTCAAAATACACACACCTGATACACATACACACACCACTACCACACACCCATTACAATATAAAACACACACCCACAAACCCCTATTACCAAAATCACAGAGAGAAAGCCAGAGAGAGACACCAGCATCCACAAACTACCATCCACAGGCACTCAACACCATCACCCACACAACTTCCACGCACAAAACACCACACACCACTACATATCACCACACTTATCACCACACACCCCACCCCACACATCACCTACACCGCCCCATGGCACGGCAAAGACACCCCAGGTTCTCGGAGGAAGAGCACAGGGTCATGGTGGAGGAAATCGTCTGGGTAGAGCCACAGCTATTTGGAGCACAGGTGCAGCACACCTCAATTGCAAGGACAATGGAGCTATGGCAAAGAATAGTCGACAGGGTCAACGCAGTGGGACAACACCTAAGAAATCGGGAGGACATCAGGAAGGGGTGGAACGACCTACGGGGGAAGGTGCGTTCTGTGGTCTCCAGACACCACCTGGCAGTACAGCGGACATGCGGCGGACCCCCACCTCCTCACCCACAACTAACAACATGGGAGGAGCAGGTTTTGGTGATTCTGCATCCTGAGGGCCTCACAGGAGTCGGTGGAGGAATGGACTCTGGTAAGTCAAACCTTTAACTACCATATCCCCCACCCTACCTGCATGCTATCACAGACCCCCACCCTCGCCCCCTCCCCTATCACTCCAACTCCTCACAAATGTACTAATATCACAAACCACACATCCCAACCCCAAGCCCTGCATGCAGCACCAACGCATGAACACCCATCACTAAAGCATGCACACTGCACATACCCATACACCCCCCTAAACCATTATCACACAAGCCCCCACACAGGAATGCCAGCACTGGGGTACAAGGTCGCCCACCCATTACACACCATGACACAAACAGATGCAATAATCATGCTTTTACACCCCTGCAGGACCACTACCCAATGTCACCAGACAGGAGGGTCCAGACATCTCCACCCCACCCACAGAAGAGGCCCACAGTGATGACAGCAGCTCTGTCCAACTGGATCCAGATGACCAGCCCGGACCATCGTGGGCCTCAGGACAGTCGGTTCCCCTCACACAGGCACAGTCCACCACAGACCTTCCACCTTCTGGTAACACCAGCACAGCACCCACCCAGCGGGCCCAAACCTCCGTCCCCAGGACACGTCAATCAGCAGTGTGTCCACCAATACAGGGAACCCAGGATAACCCACCACCCCAACAACAACAGGGACCTGGGGGCAGTGGCAGTGGGCACATGGTCCAGGGGACGGAGGCCCAGGAACACAGGGGAACTGGGAGGGCTGCTGTGTGACAGGGAGCGGACAGGCCAAGGGAACCCACTCTCCACAAGGCCCTCTCCTCCATCATGGGAGCATACCACCACTCCCAAGAGACAATGGCAACGGTCCTGGCCAAGTTTCAGGAGACCCAACGCATGCAGGAGGAACAGTATTTGGGCTTCAGGGAGGAACTCAGAACCATCAGCTCCGCCCTGGGCACCATCGTAGGGGTGCTGAAGGAAATACTTAACACCAGGAGGGACACTGTGGCACTCCAAGGGGCCCCTGACACTAGCATGGATGATGAACTGCCCACCACCTCCGCCGGCGCTAGTGGACAGGAGGCACCGCCACAGGACCACCACACCAGCACCCCACCCCCTGCAGATGGAGAACCACCCCGCAAGCGGTCCCTGAGCTCCAGGAACAAGACAGAGCACGATGCCAAGACCCCCACCAAGAAATGAGACCACCCTGATTGTCAACCCACTGTCCCACTTTGTCACCCTGTCCATATTGGAACTGCCCCAGCTCCACTTCCTATGCCCATATGGGCAATGCACCTATGAGACAAATAGACTGAACTCTGCCATGGACACTCCTCCGCCATCAACCCTCACCATTTAACTTCCCCCACCAATATTTTGTATGTAAATAAACACACCTAAAGCACCAAAAGATCTCGAGTCTGTCTGTGATTTAGAAATAGTGTATTTGCAATTACAGTGACAAAATTTCCAGGAAATAGTGATGTCAACATACCCATGTCACACAGCTCTAGTCCATGAGGAATGTAAGCAGCTGACACACGTTGGAAACCACACCTGTGAAACCGTAAGAGAAAGTGACAACTCAGTGACAATACACTGGGTGAAATCGACAGACAGGATAGAGGTAGAAGTGTAGTAGGCAGGAATGTATTCTCACCTGTGTTTCACTGGAAATAGTGCAGGATGACTGAGTCCCTGTTGTCAATGTCTTCTTCCTCTGCTTCCTCCTCATCACTGTCCACAGGCTCCACAGCTGCCACAACACCTCCATCTGGACCATCCTCCTGCAGAAAAGGCACCTGTCGTCGCAAAGCCAAGTTGTGAAGCATACAGCAGGCCACGATGATCTGACACACCTTCTTTGGTGAGTAGAATAGGGATCCACCTGTCATATGGAGGCACCTAAACCTGGCCTTCAGGAGGCCGAAGGTGTGTTCGATCACCCTCCTAGTCCGCCCATGGGCCTCATTCTAGCGTTCCTCTGCCCTTGTCCTGGGATTCCTCACTGAGGTCAGTAGCCATGACAGGTTGAGGTAACCGTAGTTCCCTAATAGCCACACCCGGTGCCTCTGGAGTTGACCCATCACATAAGGAATGCTGCTATTCCGCAGGATGCAGGCGTCATGCACTGAGCCAGGGAACATGGCATTCACATGGGAGATGTACTGGTCTGCCAAACATACCATCTGTACATTCATGGAATGATAACTCTTCCGGTTCCTGTACACCTGTTCACTCCTGTGGGGGGGGGGACCAAAGCTACATGGGTCCCATCAATGGCACCTATGATGTTGGGGATATGTCCCATGGCATAGAAGTCACCTTTCACTGTAGGCAAGTCCTCCACCTGAGGGAAAACGATGTAGCTCCGCATGTGTTTCAGCAGGGCAGACAACACTCTGGACAACACGTTGGTAAACATAGGCTGGGACATCCCTGATGCCATGGCCACAGTTGTTTGAAAAGACCCACTTGCAAGGAAATGGAGCACTGATAGCACCTGCACTTGAGGGGGGATTCCAGTGGGATGGCAGATTGCTGACATCAGGTCAGGCTCCAACTGTGCACACAGTTCCTGGATTGTGGCACTGTCAAACCTGTAGGTGATGATCAAACTTCTTTCCTCCATTGTCGACAGGTCAACCAGTGGTGGGTACACCGGAGGATTCCGCCATCTCCTCACATGTCCCAGCGGACGGTGCCTATGAAGGACAACAGCGAACACCATTTATCCACAAAATCTGGCCTGTATGTGTGTTGTGAGACTAGGCCTAGGTATGTGTGACGCAGTTGGTAATTAGGCCATGTGGGACCCTGAAATGGCGGCTGCCTGACCTGTAAAGTGGGACAATGGGATGTGAGATAACTGCGCTGGCGTAGTACACCGTTGCGGTAGGCGATCGAAGACTGCCACGCAAAGCTGCATTGGTTAACATTGGAACCTATGGGTCCCAGGAGCCAATGACGATGTACGCCGGCGGTGATAGTACGCACCGCTGAGGACGTGACCGCCGCGGACATGACCGCCATTTTCTAACTGTTTAATCACTCGATACCTGATCTTCGACAGGAGAGGACCTACAGTGCAAGTGCTGCTGTGACCTCGGTCTGGAAGAGGCAATAGCTCGTGCGTCTGGGGAAAGGGCCCATGCCTTCACTGCAGAGGAGTTGGAGAAGCTCGTCAACGGGGTCCTTCCCAGTACACGCTACTCTACGGTCCTCCAGACCAACAGGTAAGTACACAGGGAGCATGTTGTATGGGCTATGCCTGTGTGGAGAGGGCTGGTTGTAAGAAGGAAGGGACCAGAGTTCTGCGTGCATGAAAGACTGTGAATGCATGTGCCACATGGCAAGAGTAGGGATGTGGGCCTCTCACTTTGACGATGCAGTTGGTAATGACTTCTCTTCTTCCCCTGTACATTTCATGTAGGTCAGCGCCTACCAGAAGAAGGATATTTGGCGTGCCAGCACCAAGGACGACCGGACCCTGGGGGCCCACCACAGACGGAGCACCCACTGCCGTAAAAGATGGGAGGACATTAGCAGCTGGAGCAAGAAGACGTCGGAGGCTCAGCTGGGGATGGCCTCCCAATGTGGGAGGGGTGCCCGTCGAACCATGACCCCCCTGATGTTCCGGATCCTGGCAGTGGCCTACCCGCAGTTGGATGGGCGCTTGGGGGCATCACAGCAGACACAAGGGGGTGAGTACACTATCATTAAGCTGACTTTGCGCGCAGTGAAGGTGTCTTGGTGGGGGAGGAGGGTTGTGGGTTTCCCTAGACCAGGGCGAGTTCCGTAGGCTAAGCCCATTCGTAAGGCCCGTGGCCCGTGGCCCGTGGCCCGTGGCCCCCCACCCCACCTCTGTAGAGTGCCAAGTACAGCTATTCATGCACCTGCGTCATCTATGTGTGCAGATGTCGTCCATAGCCTTGTAGGCCATTTCCCAGGAATTGCACTGCAGAGCCCAACAGCGCGACGTAGTGCAGGGGGCTGCTGTGTCTGTATTGTCCACCAGCGGAAGCGGTAAGCCATGCACTCAACCTGTCTTTCTTCTGTTTACCCCCCCTTTTTGTGGTCTCCCTGTTCTTGTGTGCATTAGCATCATCAGGCGGAGGTACAGTGGCACCGGACCACGGGGGAGCTGCACCCCACATGGGCATGGAGGCCCACACTACGGACTCTGAATACACCAGTGGGACGGAGGGCGAGGGGAGCACCACGGCGGTCACAGGATCTGCAACCAGCGACACGGACTCGTCCTCCGATGGGAGCTCCCTTGTGGAGGTGGCAACATCTGTGCCCCCCAATTCAACATGTACAGCCGCCACCCCACCTACCAGCACCGCCCTCCCAGCAGCCCCTCAGCGTGTGCCCCGTGCCCGCTCACCCAGGAGGGTGGGCATCACCTTCGCCCCAGGCACCTCAGCCCCTGCCCCTGTCACCTCTGCTGCCCTCAGTGAGGAGGCCATTGACCTCCTCAGGTCACTCACTGTTGGGCAGTCTACCATTTTGAATGCCATCCAGGGTGTAGAAAGGGAGTTGCAACACACAAATGCATTCCTGGAGGGCATTCATTCTGGTCAGGCTGCCCTTCATCGAACCGTTCAGACTCTGGCCTCAGCACTGATGGCAGCCATTGTCCCTGTGTCTAGCCTCCCCCCTCCAACTTCCTCCAACCAGACCCAATCCCCTGTACCTCGGCCTATCCCAAGCACACCATCAGACCAGCCTGAACACACCTCACCACACAAGGGAAGCTCTGGCAAACATAAGCACCACACATCCCACAGGCACTCACGCAAGCATCACACACATACAGACACACCAACATCCACTGCCTCCACTGTGTCCCCCTCCTCCTCGTTTCCCTCCTCCCTCCCAGTCTCGTCTACACTCACACCTGCATGCACTATCACTACAGCAACTACGTCCCGCACCAACACACCCACCATCACACCCCGCTCACGTGCACTCACCACCCCCACTACCATTTACACGTCCCCTGTGTCTTCTCCCATTGTGTCTGTGACGCCCCCTCTGAAGATACACAAACGCAGGCACACACCCACCCACCAGCCATCCACCTCACGACAGCCTCCAGCGTATGCACCTGCACCTGCACCCAAATCCACAAAAGTTACACCTACTACAACCACCACCTCTTCCTCCACTCCCAAACCCCCTCCAGCTACCCGTCCCAGTGTGTCCAAACAACTTTTCCTGTCCCCCCTTAACCTATTTCCCACCACCCCCCTGTCCAACTCATAGGTCCTGTACTAGCACCTCAGCCACAAAATCTCTGGGACCAGTGGTGCCTGTTGTTACAGGTATGTGGACTGCACCGGCCACCAGGGCAGCCAGTGTGGCACGGAGCGACAGCACAGGCAATTCCCCCCCCCCTGTGATGCACCAGAAGTTGGACAGTGCCCGGCAGGAGAGGGGGAAGACTCCACCCAGCCAAGCCGCTCATAGGGGTCCCGGGGGGAGTGTGGACTCAGCTGTGACTCCTCCCAAGGTGGGGAAGGGGCAGAAGAAACCTCCAAAGTCTGGGATGAGCAGCACGGCGGAGAAGACCGCCATCATCCCCGCTGGCCAGGAGGCCACCGCCAGCCCCATCGTCACTGCCCCCAGGAGGCCACCGCCAGCCCCATCGTCAATGCCCAGGAGGCCCCCGCCAGCCCCATCATCACTGCCCATGAGGCCACCGACAGCCCCATAGTCGCTGCCCAGGAGGCCACCGCCATTCCCATCGTCACTGCCCATGAGGGCCCCACAAGCCACAGCCCAGCTGGCCAGGAGGGCCCCGCAAGCCACAGCCCAGCTGGCCAGGAGGACCCCGCAAGCCACAGCCCAGCTGGCCAGGAGGGCCCCGCAAGCCACAGCCCAGCTGACCCATGAAGGACCACCAGCCACAGCCCAGCTGGGCAATGATGGACCGCCATGGCAAGGACCGCTGAACAGGGCAAGGACCGCTGAACAGGGCAAAGGCCGCCATGGCAAGCACTGCTGAACAGGGCAAGGACCGCTGAACAGGTCAGAAACTGGCAACTCAAGCACCGCTGAACAGGCCAAGGACCGCTGAACAGGTCAGAAACTGGCAACTCAAGCACCGCTGAACAGGCCAAGGACCACTGAACAGGGCAATGACTACCATGCCAAGCACCGCTGAACAGGGCAAGGACCGCTGAACAGGGCAAAGACCGCCATGGCAAACACCGCTGAACAGGGCAAGGACCGCTGAACAGGGCAAAGACCGCCATGGCAAGCACCACTGAACAGGGCAAGCACCGCTGAACAGGGCAAGGACCGCTGAACAGGGCAAAGACTGCCATGGCAAGCACCGCTGAACAGGGCAAGGACCGCTGAACAGGGCAAAGACCGCCATGACAAACACCGCTGAATAGGGCAAGCACCGCTGAACAGGGCAAAGACCGCCATGGAAAGCACCGCTGAACAGGGCAAGGACCGCTGAACAGGGCAAAGACCGCCATGGCAAGCACCGCTGAACAGGGCAAGCACCCCTGAACAGGGCAAAGACCGCCATGGCAAGCACCGCTGAACAGGGCAAAGACCGCCATGGAAAGCACCGCTGAACCGGGCAAGGACCGCTGAACAGGGCAAAGACCGGCATGGCCAGCACCGCTGAACAGGGCAAGCCCCACTGAACAGGGCAAAGACCGCCATGGATGGAAAGCACCGCTGAACAGGGCAAGGACCGCTGAACAGGGCAAAGACCGCCATGGAAAGCACCGCTAGCCCATTTGTGACAGGGGCAGTGACGCAACTGGGACCGTCACGGGGTGAGTGCTGCACTCTGGCCACCAGTCCCCCTCCAGAACCAGTGGAGACATGCATCCACTCCGTCTATCCTGCACAGGATGAAGCACTCTGGGCACCAGTCCCCCTCCAGAACCAGTGGAGACATGCATCCACTCCGTCTGTCCTGAACAGGATGAAACACTCTGGGCACCAGTCCCTCTCCAGAACCAGTGGAGACATGCATCGACTTGAGAGACTGTGGCTTTGCACTCCCCAGGATGGTACAGTGGGCAAACCAACCACTGTAGAGACTTGAGAGACTGTGGCTTGGCACTCCCCAGGATGGTACAGTGGGCAAACCAACCACTGTAGAGACTTTAGAGACTGTGGGGGTCATTCCTACCCTGGCGGTCCGAGACCGCCAGGGTAGGGGACGGAGGAAGCACTGCCAACAGGCTGGCGGTGCTTCTGGGGCTATTCTGACCACGGCGGTAAAGCCGCGGTCAGAAAAGGGAAGCCGGCGGTTTCCCGCCGGCTTCCCGCTGCCCCTGTAAATCCTCCACGGCGGCGCTGCAAGCAGCGCCACCATGGGGATTCCGACCCCCTTCCCGCCAGCCTGGTTCTGGCGGTTTTCACCGCCAGAACCAGGCTGGCGGGAACGGGTGTCGTGGGGGCCCTGGGGGCCCCTGCAGTGCCCATGCCACTGGCATGGGCACTGCAGGGGCCCCCTAACAGGGCTCCACATTGATTTTCAGTGTCTGCTAGGCAGACACTGAAAATCGCGACGGGTGCAACTGCACCCGTCGCACACCAGCAACTCCGCCGGCTCCATTCGGAGCCGGCTTCCTCGTTGCTGGTGCTTTCCCGCTGGGCTGGCGGGCGGCCTTTTGGCGTTTGCCCGCCAGCCCAGCGGGAAAGTCAGAATGACCGCCGCGGTCTTTTGACCGCGGTACGGTCTTCTGGCGGTTCCCGTAGGAATGACCGCCTGTGTCTTTGCACTCCCCAGGATACATCAATGGGCATGGAGGCCCCTTGTGGATCTGGCATCGTGCACTCATCCGGCTGAGGTGCCCCCCCTTCCCTTCCCCCTGAGATGCCTGTTGTATTTCTATCTGATGCCCCAGCAGTGTTCTCTCCGTCATGATCGGGTATCTTGTGTGGGCCTCGCCCATGCATTTAGGGCCCAGTGGTCCACGGACTATGAATGATGCAAAACCTGTACTACTAATCGTGGTGTATATTTTGTTTATAGTGTATATATATATATATGTATATTTTTGCTTACTGAATTTTGATATATTACAATAGTTACACTAATTTCCTTTTGTCTTTGCATTCTTCCGGGGGGGTTGGGGGTGTTACTGTAATGTATAGATAAGCATTGGTGTGTTTGTTGTAGTGGGTGAGGGTGGGGGTGGGGGTTGGGGTGTTGAGTGTGTGTGTGTCTGTTTTTTGCCTCCCCTATGTCGTAGGTGCAGTACTCACCGTGGTCTTCGCCGCCGGCGTTGGTGCTCCTCATAGAAGAGCAGGAAGACTAGCGCTGGGAGAATATGAAGTTCCGGCTCCATGGTGCCCTCCTTCCTCGTGGAGTGTGTAGAGGTGAGCGTTTTCCCTTCGAAATTCCTGTTTCCGCTGTGTTTTTATCCGCGGTGAATCCACCCCGAAAAAGGTGGCGGATTGGCCTGTCATAATAGTGTGGGCGGTACATTGTCTCCCACCTTTCTGTTGGCGGTGACCGCCGCACTGTTTGTTTGAACCGCCGTGGCGGACGGAGTGTTAAAGTGCCTGTCTTTGTTGGCGGTTTCCGCCACAGTCGTAATTGCAAAAGTTTTACCGCTGGCCTGTTGCCGGTCTTACCGCCGCTTTAACACCGTCCGCCAGGGTTGTAATGACCACCAAAATGTCATGTCTGTTTAGGAATGTCAATTTATACTACATACACAAGTGCATTAGTGTTTTATGAATAAGTTAGGCTTATTATAGCGGAATAAAATACCATTGTATAAAATACCGTTGTTTTAAAGTACTTTTCAGGTTACTACTCTAGATTTATGGGACATTTTACTATGTGCTGAAATGCAATACCGGCTAAGAGTACACCTCCGCCTCTTATTTTTATTGATATATACTAACCGCATGGGCGGAGGAGTCCGTCATCCATGTTTATGGGTTAAAGAGAGAAAATACACGTCCGCTAGAAGGTATATTAACTTGAAATTTAATTAGCTCTAGACAAGTTTAGCTTCGAACAAGGGAATATCTTCTAGATTTACTCTTTACGGTTACCCGAATAAGAAGTAGAACACGTTATTGACATGAATGGTGAACCCTAGGACTAACACTAGTCTTCTTTCTAATGCCTTGTATACGGCAGAAAGAGACATATAGGCGGTCATTCTGACCGCGGCGGTCGGCGGTCGCCGCCCGCCAAGCGGTTCCCGCCGAAAGACCGCTCCGCGGTCAAAAGACCGCGGCGGCCATTCCGGCTTTCCCGCTGGGCCGGCGGGCGACCGCCAGAAGACCGCCGGCCGGCCCAGCGGGAAAGCCCCTTCAACAATGAAGCCGGCTCGGAATGGAGCCGGCGGAGTTGCAGGGGTGCGACGGGTGCAGTGGCACCCGTCGCGATTTTCACTGTCTGCAAAGCAGTCAGTGAAAATCTTTGTGGGGCCCTGTTAGGGGGCCCCATGGCACCCGTTCCCGCCATCCTGGTTCTGGCGGTGGACACCGCCAGAAACAGGCTGGCGGGAAGGCGGTCGGAATCCCCATGGCGGATTACCTGGGCCAGCGGGAAACCGGCGGGAAACCGCCGGCTCCCCTTTTCTGACCGCGGCTTTACCGCCGCGGTCAGAATCGCCCAGAAAGCACCGCCAGCCTGTTGGCGGTGCTTCCGCCGCCCTCCGCCATGGCGGTCATGGACCGCCAGGGTCAGAATGACCCCCATAGTCCGTTATTATGGTTTATTATCCAGAAGTATAAACACACGCTTTAGGACGCATGTATTCTTTTCGCGTACTCACGTTAAGACCGGAAGACAAGACGGAACTCGGATATCAAAGGTAACTCAGACACTATAACGATGTGTTAGTGCCTTACGAGATAGTTTTACACTATAAATCCTCAATGGGATTATCTTCTTGTTTTTAGAATCACGAACGAGAGATAGGAGATAATACTTTTGACCAACACACATACAGTTGGGTAAGTGTAATAGCATGAAATGGGATATAATTTGAAAGAACGGAGTTCTTTTAGACACTAGGTGGAAGGTTTAACAGGATTTATATTTTTAGATATACAGAATATTGATTAGGAGCTGAGACAAAGAAGGAAGCAACAGGTAAAATAATGCTAAGCACTTCATAACTAGTGTTAAGAATGAAAAGAGAGCACACTTTGGTGTTCCTGGTATTTGGAATCTCACACATGTGTGCATGTGTTTTGTCACAATACACGGGTAAAATAATATGTAAATAGGTGATGTAATGACTTTATCTATTAAAACACAGGGTGATTTCCACCTAAAATAACATATAAGCATTTATGAATAGTGGCATGTGGATTAGCATGACAAAATACTTATGTGAAAATTTAACAGAATTTTGGACTAATTAAGATACCATATATTATTAACAGTTATGAGAAGCCCTGATGAAGTCTGTGGGTAGATGTGAACCCAGACGAAACACGTGTTGGCTAGAAGTAGGCGCTAACAATGAGAAATATTTGATTTCTCTTAATATTCCACACATTGCATGTCTGCCGCACTGTACAATAAACCTATAATGTTTGGAATACATAAGAATTTGTCTAGGATACCTACGTGCAAATAAATTCCACCAACAATGAATCAGTTTCCTGAACAAATTTAGAAGGATCCTTTCAGGGCTACCTCCATGCTTAAAAATTCTCGGGTGACATAGATTCTGTAATGAACAAGAACCTTGAAACATATGGGGTTCTAATTGCTATCCCTGGCTAAAATACAGGGCTATCAGATTTGTTTTTTTTCCTTCTAACTGTGTGGCATATTGCACACCTGGCATTATGCTGAGAGCTTCTATGTCTACAACTACTCCCCCTAATATAACTCCCTTCCTAGACTTGATTATTTGTTTCACCAACAACTGACCTGTTCTGGGTCCTTGGGCCACACATACTGTCAAGCCCTTGTGCCAGGCCACTCTCAAATTCTATTCCGCATTGGGCGTGAAATCAAGGGTGCCCCAAGCATGTAGAAATTAAATGCCTGACTGTTGACAGCCAATGATTTCACTGAGGATGTTAGAACTTAAATCCAATCATATTTTGAACTTAATATCGGCTCTGTATTATCTAACTGCATACCATGGGAAGCCCTTAATAGGATGGCTAGGGGAAAGCAAAAGCATTTATTTCCCAAAATAATAAATGAAAGGAGCTGAGATCAGTAACAGTGAGGCAATCACTCTTAAATTTGAGAGAGGCTACCTGTCCAATAAGGAGGCCTCACTATGGCGGCAATTCAAGATTACAAGAGAATCCCTCCAAACAGTTTACTGTACTCACTGCCAGATTCACATGAATAGTGCCACAATGGAGAACATATGACAAAGAAGACACGTAAGGCAAATCTCTTTACTGGTTAGCACAGAGGGTGACTACCTATAGAATAATCCCTTGTATCTGAAATCAGCCAGAATACTAGAATGATACACGTCAGATAGCTACATCCGAGTGAGAGCAGTTGTCCTGTCTGATACAAAATCTCCTCCTCCAAAGACAATCAAATGAGGCCCTGGTTCATCTGATCATAAAAATGGATTAATGCCGGGTGGAGGGGCTAGACATTGCATTAGACAAGTACACAATTGTTGTTTATTAAAATATCGGCGAAAAAATATTGCCCATAGAAATATCACCAAAACAACATTGAGGAAACAAAAATTGACTTTATATACTTAGTATACAAAATCCAAAATATCAACAACATAAATATACAAGACCATAAAATCCCCTTATATATTGAATTATAACTACTATACACTATATTAACTTTAAAAATAATGTTGCATTTAAAAATATCTACTTATATAAAAAGCATAACTTGTGAAAATAATGTTATTTTCAGTGAATTTGTATGTTTTTTAAAATTCTGTTTCCTAACTATATTGTCCCTGTAACCTTTGTTTTTTTCTGTGAATTTCTATGGTCTTTTTAACCTATAGTAATTTTCATTACTGTACTTTAATCAAACCACCGCCCCAGGGCCTGGCCAACTCCTTATAAGCACTCAAACTTGCACCGTTCATGGCCTTTGCCTGTGCGCAGCAGGGGTTGCCCGCACCCAACCCCACTCAGCACATGGCCCTTTGGCCATGTGAGGAGGGAGTTGGCTGCAGCCTATCTCTCTGGGTGTGAGAATAGGTGTAAGAAGGTTTATCTGGAGGTGAGAGTAGCTGTGAAAGTCTCTGTCTGGATGTGAGAGTGCGTGCATTAGTGTCTTAGTGGGTCTTTCAGGGTCTGCGCAGGTCTGTGAGTTGGTGCATGAGGGTGGGTCTGTGAGTGGGTGTGTGAGAGTCTGAATGGGTCCTCGAGTGGCTGTGTGAGTGAGTGGGTCAGTAAGTGAGTGCGTGAGGGTATGAGTGGGGCTATGAGCGGGTGCACAAAGGTCTGAGTGGATCTGTGAGCGGGTGCATCAGTGTCTGAGTGGGCCTGTGAGTAGATGTGTCAGTGTCTCGATGGGTCTGTGATTGGGTGCATGTGGGTCTGAGTGGATTTGGAGTGATTGTGTGAGGGTCTGTATCGGTCTGTGAGTGGGTGCGTGAGAGTCTAAGTGGGTCTGTAAGTGAGTTTCTGAGGGTCTGAGTGGGTCCGTGAGTGGGTGCATGACAGTTTGAATGGGTTTGTGAGTGGGTGTGTCAGTGACTGAGTGGGTCAGTGAGTGGATGTGTCAGTTTCTGAGTGGGTCTCTGACTGGGTATATAAGTGTCTGAGGAGGTTTGTGAGTGGATGTGTCAGTGTCTGAGTGGGTTTATGAGTGGGTGCATGAGGGTCTGAGTGGGTCAGTGAGTGCATGCATCAGTGTCTGAGTGGGTCTGTGAGTGGATCTGTCAGTGTTTGAGTGGGTCAGTGAGTGGGTGCGTTAGTATCTTAGTGGGTCTGGGAGTGGGTGTGTCAATGCTTGAGTGAGTCTGTGTGTGTGAGCATGAGGGTCTGAGTGGGTGTGTCAGTGTCTGAGTGGGTCTGTAAATGGGTGCATCAGTGTCTGAGCGGTTCTATAGGTGGATGTGTCAGTGACAGAGTGGGTTTGTGAGCCAGTGCGTGAGTGTCTGAGTGGGTCTATGAGTGGATGTGTTAGTGTCTGTGTGGCTCTGTGAATGGGTGCATGAAGGTCTGAGTGGGTTCGTGAGTTAATGCAACAGTGTCCGAGTGGGTCTCTGAGTGGATGCATAGGGAATTGAGTGGATTTGTGAGTGAGTGCATGAGTGTCTGAATGGGTCTGTAAGTTGGTGCATGAGTGGGTCTGTTAGTGAATGAGTGAGAGTCTGAGTGTGTCTGTGTCTGAGTGGGTCTGTGAGTGGATGCATCAGTGTCTGAGTGGGTGCATCAGTGTCTGGGTGTGTCTGTGAGTGGCTGCGTCACTGTTTGAGTGGATCTGTGAGTGGGTGCATCAGTGTCTGATTGTGTCTGTGAGGGGGTACATGATGGTCTGAGTGGGCCTGTGAGTGGGTTTATCAGTCTCTGGGTGGATCTGTGGGTGGGTGTGTGTGAGGGTCAGAGTGGGACAGTGAGCGGGTGCATCAGTGTCTGAGTGGATCTGTGAGTGGGTGCATGAGGCTCTGAGTGGTCTGTGAGTGGATGTATGAGTGTCTCAGTGGGTCTGTGTGTGGGTGCATCTGTGTCTCACTGGGTCTGTGAGTGGGTGAATCAGTGTCTGAGTGGGTCTGTGAGTGAGTGCTTGACAGTCTGAGTGGGTCTGTGATTGGGTATTTCAGTGTCTGAGTGAGTCTGTGAGTGGATGCATAAAGGACTGTGTGGGTCTATGATTGGGTGCGTCAGTTTCTGAGGGTCTGTGAGAGGGTGCATGAGGGCCTCAACGGGTCTGTGAGTGGGTGCATGATGTTCTGAGTGGTCTGTGAGTGGATGTATGAGTGGCTCAGTGGGTCTGTGTGTGGGTGCTTGACGGTCTGAGTGGGTCTGTGAGTGGGTATGTCAGTGTCTGAGTGGGTCTGTGAGTTGATGTAGGAAGGACTGTGTGAGTCTATGAGTGGATGCATCAGTTTCTGAAAGGGTCTGCAAGTGGGTGCATGAGGGCCTCAATGGGTCTGTGAATGAGTGCATGAGGGTCTGAGTGGGTCTGTGACAGAGTGTATTGGGGTTGGAGTGGGTCTGTGAGTGGGTGTGGGAGCCTGAGTGGGTGAGTGAGTGTGTGCATCAATGTCTGAGTGGGTCTCTGAGGAGGTGCATGAGACTCTCAGTGGGTCTTTAAGTGGGTGCATCACTGTCTAAGTGGATAACGTATTTTTTGTTGTTGTTGCCACTATGTGCAAAGGTGTTGCAACAGTACGCTCATGAGTGCGGTTGTCAGCCACTGGCCAAAGCCCACACTACCTCTCTGGTGCGGGTCACGACCAGTGACCAACACCAGACAGGGGGGTTAAAAAATCCTATTTAATCCCCCATCGGGAGACATGGAAGAGCTTCTGTGTCTCCCCCCACACACCCCTTTGTGACGTCAGCATGCCAAGAGGCATGCTGACATCACAATCTGTTTTGTCCACCAGAGCAGGAAGCGGAGGTCAGGCTGCTTCCTGTTCCGGTGGGGAAAAGGGACCCAAACGGGCCTCCCCACCATTCGGGAAGGCCCCGTTTGAAAGGGGAGATTCTCCCCTTTCAAACAAGGCCTTCCTGAAATGGTTTCCTGGCTTTCCAGGAAACCCCACTAGACGCCAGAGATTTCACTTGGGGGGGTGGGGGGGGGGGTCAGCCCCCTCTGCAAACGTGCCAGCCCCACAGGGGCGTATTTTTTTTAAAAACGTAAGTTTACCCAGGGGGGGATAAAACATAAAAAATAATGGGGGTCATTCTGACCCTGGCGGCCGGTGGCCGCCATGGCCACCGACCACGGGAGCACCGCCAACAGGCTGGCGGTGCTCCCACGAGCATTCTGACCGCGGCGGTTCAGCCGCGGTCAGAAGCGGAAAGTCGGCGGTCTCCCGCCGACTTCCCGCTGCTCGGGGGAATCCTCCATGGCGGCGGAGCGCGCTCCACCGCCATGGGGATTCTGACACCCCCTACCGCCATCCTGTTCCTGGCGGGTCTCCCGCCAGGAACAGGATGGCGGTAGGGGGTGCCGCGGGGCCCCTGGGGGCCCCTGCAGTGCCCATGCCAATGGCATGGGCACTGCAGGGGCCCCCGTAAGAGGGCCCCACTGTGTATTTCAGTGTCTGCAATGCAGACACTGAAATACGCGACAGGGGCAAACTGCACCCGTCGCACCCCTGCAACTACGCTGGCTCAATTCTGAGCCGGCGTCCTCGTTGCAGGGGCATTTCCTCTGGGCCGGCGGGCGCTCTTTTGGAGAGCGCCCGCCGGCCCAGAGGAAATGTTTGAATGGCCGCCGCGGTCTTTTGACCGCGGTGCGGTCATTTGGCGGCGGTAGGTTAAAATCACCCCCAATATATATAAATATATATATATATATATATATATTTATATATTTATATATTTTTAGGAAAATAACAGGGGGTTGCCATTTAATATCACTTTTGTCAATGCGTCTGTGGTTTCCCTGGGGCCTGCGATCGCCCCCCAGAAAAAACAACACCCACATATAAAAGTGATCTCTTTACATATATATATATATATATATATATATATATATATATATATATATATATATATATATATATATATATATAAAAGAGTTTGTCATTTTCTATCTCGGTGTGGATGGCACTGTGCCAATCCTTTGCTTAAAAAGTTTGCTTGAAAAACAGATATTTGAGGTGAGCAAATCCAACGTGTCACTGGTGTTGCAGGGTGCTCTTTACTGGAGCTGCTCTCCACCTAAACTTGGGAACTACCCAGAGTTCTCTATCTTGTTTTGGATAATTTATGTGCCACTCTAACCCCAAAAAGGTTTTGTTTTGACTTACACTGGTTGCTCCCTTGTATCTGGACAAAGCTAAACCTCTCTGAAAAGATGTAATGACATTGAAACGTGTCAGGGGTTGCTTTTGCTTATTCCAGATTGGCTTGGATGGTATTTTATCAATCCAAAGCTGTAATACTGTGCTTGGAGTTGTGAAAGGCTTTTGTCATATTACATCTCGGCAAGGATAGCACTGCCCCAATCCTATTCTTTAAGATTTTGATGTACAAATGGCAAAAAATTTAGGGCCTGATTATGACCCTGGCGGACGGCGGAGGCCGTCCGCCAAGGTACCGCCGCTGAATGACCGCACCGCGGTCAAAAGACCGCGGCGGCCATTTAGACATTTCCTCTGGGCCGGCGAGCGCTCTCCAAAAGAGCGCCCGCCGGCCCAGAGGAACTGCCCCTGCAACGAGGACGCCGGCTCAGAATTGAGCCGGCGGAGTTGCAGGGGTGCGACGGGTGCTGTTGCACCCGTCGCGTATTTCAGTGTCTGCTTAGCAGACACTGAAATACTTTGCGGGGCCCTCTTACGGGGGCCCCGCGGCACCCCCTACCGCCATCCTGTTCCTGGCGGAACAGGATGGCGGTAGGGGGTGTCAGAATCCCCCATGGCGGCGCAGCAAGCTGCGCCGCCATGGGGGATTCTAAGGGCAGCGGTAAACCGGCGGGAGACCGCCGGTTTGCCTCTTCTGACCGTGGCCGAACCGCCGCGGTCAGAATGCCCTGCGGGGCACCGCCGGCCTGTCGGCGGTGCTCCCGCCGACCCTGGCCCCGGCGGTCTTAGACCGCCGGGGTCAGAATGACCCCCTTTGTCATCTTCTAGCTCGGCGTGGATGGCACTGTGCCAATCCTATGCTTAAAAACTTTGCTAGAAAAACAGACATTTGAGGTGAGCAAATCCAGTGTGTCACTGGTGTTGCAAGGTGCTCTTTATTGGAGCTGCTCGCCACCTAAACTTGGGAACTACCCAGAGTTCTCTGTCTTGTTTTTCATAATTTATTTGTCACTCTAACCCTGAAAGGATTTTGTTTTGACTGATACTGGTTGCTTCCTTATGTCTGGAAAAAGCTAAATCTTTGTGAAGCGGTGTAATGACATCGAAACACTGTGTCAGGGGTTGCTTTTGCTTATTCCAGGTTGGCTTGGATGGTATTTTATCAATCTGAAGCTGTAATACTGTGTCTGGAGTGGTGAAAGGCTTTTGTCATTTTACAGCTCGGCAAGGATAGCACTGCACCAATTCTATGCTTAAAGATTTCGCTGTATAAATGGCAAAAGACTTTGGGGGTGATTCTCATTGAGGCGGGCGGCGGTAGCCACCCGCCTCGCGGGAACCGCCATATGGCCGCTCCGCGGTCGAAAGACCGCGGAGGCCATTCAGGCTTTCCCGCTGGGCTGGCGGGCGACCGCCAGGAGGCCGCCCGCCAGCCCAGCGGGAAACCCCAACCCACGAGGAAGCCGGCTCCTAATGGAGCCGGCGGAGTGGGTATGTGCGACGGGTGCAGTTTGCACCCGTCGCGTATTTCAGTGTCTGCATTGCAGACACTGAAATACACAGTGGGGCCCTCTTACGGGGGCCCCTGCAGTGCCCATGCCATTGGCATGGGCACTGCAGGGGCCCCCAGGGGCCCCGCGGCACCCCCTACCGCCATCCTGTTCCTGGCGGGAGACCCGCCAGGAACAGGATGGCGGTAGGGGGTGTCAGAATCCCCATGGCAGCGGAGCGCGCTCCGCCGCCATGGAGGATTCCCCCGAGCAGCGGAAAGTCGGCGGGAGACCGCCGACTTTCCGCTTCTGACCGCGGCTGAACCGCCGCGGTCAGAATGCTCGTGGGAGCACCACCAGCCTGTTGGCGGTGCTCCCGTGGTCGGTGGCCCTGGCGGCCACCGGCCGCCAGGGTCAGAATGACCCCCTTTGTTATTTTCTAGCGCGGCGTGGATGGCACTGTGCTAATCCTATGCTTAAAAAGTTTGCTAGAAAAACAGATATTTGAGATGAGCAAATCCAGCGTGGCACTGGTGTTGCAGGGTGACCTTACTGGAACTGCTCTCCATCTAAACTTGGGAACTACCCTGAGTTCTCTGTCTTGTTTTGCATAATTTATGCATCACTCTAGCCCTGAAAGGGTTTTGTTTTGACTTATACTGGTCGCTCCCTTGTATCCGGACCTAAGCTAAACCTCTCTGAAGAGATGTAATGACACCGAAACACGTGGCAGGGGTTGCTTTTTCTTATTCCAGGTTGGCTTCAATGGTATTTTATCAATCCAAAGCTATAATACTGGTCTTGGAGTGGTGAAAGGCTTTTATCATTTTACAGCTCGGCAAGGATAGCACTGCACCAATCCTATGCTTGAAGATCTAGCTGTACAAATGACAAAAGACTTTGGCCCTCATTAAAACTCTGGCGGTAAATCCCGCTTACCGCCGTGAAGAAGACTGCCAACACACCGCTGCGGCTGCAGAATTCTTCTACAGCTATTATGACCCACAGCTCAGAATCCGCCATAATCCAGACACCCACACAAGTCCGCCACACCAAAGGTCAGTGAAAAACTGGTGATAACAAAACCTCCATCATCATGGCAACAGGAATATGCCCACACTATCACAACCCACAAATCCACGCGGCAGTCTTTCAACCGCGGTATCTGTTGCCGGTTCACACTGCCGCGCTCAAAATACACACACATTTACAAAACACAACCACATTGGACAAATCGAAACACATACACCTGATACACATACACACACCACACACCCAATCCAATATAAAACACACACCCACATCACCCACAAACCCTTACTACCAGAATTCTGATACCATGCCAGAGAGAGACACCACCAGAAACAACACCAGCATCCACAGACACATAACATCATCACTCACACCACATCCACGCACCTCAAACAACACACAACAACACATTCCCTCACACATCACAACACACACCACCTCACACATCACCCACACCACATCATGGCACCTCAACGACACCCCGGGTTCTCTGAGGAGGAGCTCAGGGTCATGGTGGAGGAAATCGTCCGGGTAGAGCCACAGCTATTCAGATCACAGGTGCAGCACACCTCCATTGCTAGGAAGATGGAGCTATGGCACAGAATCGTCAACAGGATCAACGCAGTGGGACAGCATCCAAGAACTAGGGATGACATCCGGAAGAGGTGGAACGACCTATGGGGGAAGGTGCGTTCCGTGGTCACCAGACACCAGATTGCTGTACAGAGGACTGGCGGTGGACCCCCACCTCCTCCCCCACAACTAACAACATGGGAGGAGCAAGTCTTGGCAATACTGCATCCTGAGGGCCTCGCAGGAGTAGGAGGAGGACTGGACTCTGGTAAGGCAAATCTTTACTACCTTATCCCCCCACCCCACCTGCATGCCATCACATACTCCCCCCCTTACCCTCACACCCATCACCTCAACAACCCACAGATACCCCACCAACACAACCCACACATCACAAAACCAAGCCCTGCACGTAACACCAATGCATGGACGCCCATCACCAAAGCATGTCCACTACAGATACCCACACAGACCCCAAACCAATTATCACACAAGGACCTAGACAAGAATGCAAGTACTGGAGTACAGGGTCACTCACCCATTGCACACGATGGCACACACAGCTGCAATAATCATGCCTTTACACCCCTGCAGGACCCCTACCCAACGTCACCGGACAGGAGGTACCAGACATATCCAGTCCCCCCACAGAAAAGACCCACAGTGATGACAGCAGCTCTGCACATCTGGATCAAGATGACCAGCCCGGCCCATCAAGGACCTCGGGACAGTCGGTTCCCCTGACACTGGCACAAGCCACCACAGAGCATCCCCCCTCAGGAGACACCACCACAGCACCCACCCAGCGGGCACATACCTCTGTCCCCAGGACACGTCAATCAGCAGTGTGTCCACCACTACAGGGAACCCAGGCAAACCCACCAAACCAAGACAATCAGGGACCTGGGGGCAGTGGCAGTGGGCACACGGTTCAGGGAACAGAGGAACAGGAAAACAGGGGAACTGGGAGGACTGCTGTTCGACAGGGTGAGGACAGGCCCAGCGAACCCACTCTCCACGAGGCACTCTCCAACATCATGGGAGCGTACCATCATTCCCAGGAGATGATGGCAACGGTACTGGCCAAGTTTCAGGAGACCCAGCGGCTGCAGGAGGAACACTATCTGGGGATCAGGGAGGAACTGAAGTCCATTAACACCACCCTGGTCACCATTGCAGGTGTCAACACTAGGAGGAACACTGTGGCACAACAATGGGCCCCTGACACTAGCCTGGACGATGAACAGCCCTCCACCTCCGCCGGCGCTAGTGGACAGGAGGCACCGCTACAGGAACATGACACCAGCACCCCTCCCCACCCCCTTCAGATGGAGAGCCACCCCTCAAATGGTCTCAGAGATCCAGGAACAAGACAGAGAACATTGCCAAGACCCCCGCCAGGAAATGAGACCCCCCGAATGTCACCCTTCTGTCCCACTTTGTCACCCTGTCCATCCATCAACTGCCCTTACTCCACTTCCTATGCCACCTGTGAAACAAATAGACTGGACTCTGCCATGGACATTCTTCCACCATCACCCCCGCCCATTTTACAACCCCCTCCACTTATTTGCACAGAAGTAAACACACTATCACAAAACAATCTGGAGTCAGTCTGTGCTTTTACAAATGTGTAATTGCAATAACTATGGAATATAGCAATGTCAATTTAATTGTTTACATACCAATGAAACACAGCTGTAGGGCTGGAGGAAATATAGCAGAGGGCACAAAGTGGGACCCCCATCTGTTAAAGGGAAAGGCAAAGTGACAAGTCAGGGTCCATACACTGAGTGAAAATGACAGACTTATGCTAGCTCCAACAATAGTATGAGATGTGTGAGTGACATCTTCTTACCTGTGTTTCACTGAAAGTATTGCTGGATGATGTTGTTTCTGTTGTCGATATCCTCTTCTTCTGCCTCCTCTTCTTCACTGTCCACAGGCTCCACAGCTGCCACAAGACCTCCAGCTGGACCATCCTCCTGCAGAAAAGGCAACTGTTGTCACAAAGGCAGGTTGTGCAGCATACAGCAGGCCACGATGATCTGGTACACCTTCTTTGGTGAGTAGTAGAGAGAACCACCTGTCATATGGAGGCACCGGAACCTGGCCTTCAGGAGGCCGAAGGTCCATTCGATCACCCTCCTAGTTCGCCCATGTGCCTCATTGTAGCGTTCCTCTGCCCTTGTCCTGGAATTTCTCACTGGGGTCAGTAGCCATGACAGGTTGGGGTACCCAGAGTCACCTGCAAATGTCCAGGGACAACTGTTAGACATACACTAACCCGTAGGGACAACCCCATACCCAGACAACTATTCACACTGTATAGGGTCCTTGTCCTCACCTATTAGCCACACACAGTGCCTCTGGAGTTGCCCCATCACATTAGGGATGCTGCTATTCCTCAGAATGTAAGCATCATGCACTGAGCCAGGAAATTCGGCATTCACATAGGAGATGTACTGGTCTGCCAAACACACCATCTGCACATTCATCGAATGGTAGCTCTTCCGGTTTCTGTACACCTGTTCACTCCTGTGGGGGGGGTACCAAGGCCACATGTGTCCCATCAATGGCACCTATGATGTTGGGGATATGTCCCAGGGCATAGAAGTCACCTTTCACTGTGGGCAAATCCTCCACCTGAGGGAACACGATGTAGCTGCGCATGTGTTTCAGCAGGGCAGACAACACTCTGGACAACACGTTAGAGAAAATTGGCTGGGACATCCCTGATGCAATGGCTACTGTTGTTTGAAAGGATCCACTTGCCAGGAAATGGAGTACTGACAGGACCTGCACTAGAGGGGGGATCTCTGTGGTATGTCGGATAGCTGACATCAGGTCTGGCTCCAACTGGGCACACAGTTCATGGATTGTTGCCCGATCAAGTCTGTAGGTGACTATTACGTGTCTCTCTTCCATTGTCGACAGGTCCACCAGCGGTCTGTATACCGGGGCATGCCGCCATCTCATCACCTGCCCCAGCGGACGTGCCCTATCGACAAGAACAGCGAGCAGAGAGTCAGCCAACACTGAGGTACCACAATGTGTTATTTGCAGAAACGTTATTAATCCGTAATGTGCCTGTTACTGTGTGCATGCAAGACCTACATTGGTGTGACGCAGTTAAAATTAATGGCATGTGGCCCCCTGAAATGGCGGCTGCCTGACCTGTAAGGTGGGACAAGGTGATATGAGGTAACTGCGCTGGCATTCTACAACGTTGCAGTAGGTGGTCGAAGACCGTGGCGCAATCCTACATTGGTTAACATTGGACCCTATGGGTCCCAGGAGCCAATGACAATGTACGCCGGCGGTGACGGTACGCACCGCCGCAGAAGTGACCGCCATTTTCTGTCTGTTCACTCACTTGATACCTGACCTTCAACAGGAGAGGACCTACACTGCAAGTGCTGCTGTGTCCTCAGTCTGGAAGCTACGATGGCTCATGTGTCTAGGGAAAGGGCTCCTGCCTTCACTTCCGAGGAGTTGGAGAAACTAGTGGATGGGATCCTCCCCCAGTACACACAACTGTACTGTCCTCCAGACAAACAGATGAGTACACTGTGAGCATGCTGCATGGGCAATGCCTGTTTGGAATGGTGTGGATGGAAGATAAATGGGGGGGGACTGAGGCCTGCATGAGCGGACGGTGAGTGTATGTGCGTCAGGGCAAGGGTGGGAAAGTGGGCCAATGAGTATGATGGTCCGGACGGGTAAAGATTTTCCTTTGCCCCTGTACTATTCCTCTAGGTCAGCGCCCACCAGAAGAAGGATATTTGGCGTGCCATCGCCAAGGACGTCCGGACCCTGGCGGTCCACCACAGATGGAGCACCCACTGCCGGAAAAGATGGAAGGACCTTCGGCGCTGGAGCAAGAAGATGATGGAGGCCCAGCTGGGGATGGCCTCCCAACGTGGGAGGGATGCCCGTCGCACCATGACCCCCCTGATGTTCCGGATCCTGGTGGTGGCGTATCTGGAGTTGGATGGGCGCTTGAGGGCATCACAGCAGCCACAAGGGGGTGAGTACGGTCACATTCAGCTGACTATGCGCGCATTACGAGGTGTCTGGGTAGGGGAGGTGGGCAGTGGGTTCCCCTAGGCCAGGGCGAGCTTGGTAGGGAAGGTCCCTTGTGAGGCAGGTTCAGTGGATCCCCAACCACACTAGTGGTTATTGCCATCTACACCTAGTCAGGCTCCTGTGACTTCCATGTGTGCAGCAATTGGGCTTAGGTCTTGTACCCCATGGGCATGTGCTAAAATCTAGGAACTATAAGTGCATGGCGTAGTGCAGAGGGCTGCTGTGTCTGTAATGTCCGCCAACGGTAGTGGTGTTGCATGCACTGAACATATCTTTCTTCTGTCTTATCGACCCCTTTTTGTGGTCTCCCTGTTCTTGTGTGCAATAGCATCATCAGGCGGAGGAGCAGTGGCACCGGAGCAGGAGGGAGCTGTATCTCACTTGGCCCTGGAGGGCGACACAACGGAGTCTGAAGCCACCACTGGGACAGAGGGCGAGAGGAGCTCCATGGCGGGGACAGGAGCAGAGACCAGCGACAGAGACTACTCCTCTGATGGGAGCTCCCTTGAGGTGGTGGGCCCCTCTGTCCCCCCGCAACTACAGGTACAGCCGCCAACCTCCCACCTGTCACGACTTACGTGTTGCTTAAACCTGGAGTCCGCAGATTGAGTGGCGTGGGTCTTGAATGTTCGGCCTTGGCCCAGGTAGGGGCGACTCTTTCTGGTAGCTACGGTGCTGCAGGCAATGGAAATGCCAAGAGCAGACCGGGCCCCTCAGAAGTAGCGCCAGAGGGGAAAAAACCCTGAAAAGGGGAAAAAAATCTCCAAACAGATAGATTCCTGAAACAGGAACAAAAGAACAGGAATCAACAGATGCAAAAATACAGGAAATATACTGGAACCGACGAGAACCAGCACAGGAAGGCAAAGAAACAGGAGCGAAGACACCATCCAAACAGAAAGTGTTGCAGCGCAAGGAGAGAAAGAATCACAGCCCTTAAATACCAACAAACAGGAGCGACCAACAGGAAGTACAAGGACACCATCTTAGATAGGGAAAAGATACATAGAATAGAATGGAATAGGAGGCATAGACAGCAGGGAACAAGGAATGCTGGGAAAAGAAGGGAAATTTGGAAAGGGAGAAAAAACATAAAGGAAGGCACTACCAGATAGCCAGAAAAAGCAGAAAAGAAAAGAACAGGTGAGTGGGGGGTCCGACCTGCCTGTGAGCGTGGAGTAGGAAAGGAAAATGAGGCCCCATGCCCAATTTGGGGCCTTCGGAGAATGCAGATCAGCCTTGGGGTGCGGCGCGTCTTGTGACCGCGTGCCGCGGCCCGAGACGAATGTTCGGCTCGAGACGCAGCGGCGGCGCAACAGTTTGTCCCCCCCCGAAGGTCCAGGTTTGTGTGGAAACAAGCAGTGAAAATGGCGAATCAGAAGAGGAGGTGAACAGAAGATGCATCTTCCAAAGAGCATTCACTGAGAGGATAACCCTTGCAATGAATCAGATACTGAAGACGTTTGTGAAAGATACGAGAGTCACAAATCTCTTGTACCTCATATTCAGGTACATCATCCATTAACACAGGAGGAGGACAAGGAAACTGACGAGAGTAAGGATCAGGTACGTAAGGTTTGAGCTGGGAAAAATGAAAGACCGGATGAATTCTCCAGTTCCGGATGAATTCTCCAGTTACGAGGCAAGTGAAGACGGACAGTGACAGGATTATTCAGCTGAAGGATACGGAAAGGACCGTAGTAACGAGGTGTGAACTTATTCTGAGAAAGGCGTAAAGGCAAGAATTTTGATGAAAGCCAGACTTTATCATGAAGGTGATATTCTGGAACATCCCTACGTTTCTTGTCTGCTATTTTCTTCATATATCTCTTGGTGTTCAACAAGTTAGATCAAATCAATCTATGGATCTGTAAAAGTTGTCTGGAAAAGGAAGTAACAGCAGGCAGAGGAGAGGTAGACTGAGGAGTAGTAGGAAAAGAGGTAGGATGATAGCCATAAGAACAGAAAAAAGGAGTGACCTTGGAGGCACTATAGACAATATTATTGTAGGAGAATTCAGCGATAGGAAGGTAAGTGTTCCAGTTGCTCTGGGTAGAATTACAAAAACGGCGAAGGTACTGCTCTAATCCTTGGTTGAGACGCTCAGTCTGTCCATTAGTTTGAGGATGGAAACCCGATGATAGTGCTATATTGATATTCAGTGTCCTACAAAAATGTTTCCAAAACCGGTAGATGTACTGAGGTCCTCTGTCAGATACAATGTTATGTGGAAGTCCATGGAGACGGAAAATATGATAGATAAATATCTGACTTAGTTCTTGGTATGTAGGTAACTTTTTCAGGGCAGTGAAGTGAGACATCTTAGTAAAGGAATCTATGGTGACCATGATAACCCGGTTTCCTGCTGATGGAGGGAGCGAACACATGAAATCAGTAGAAATGGTGTGCCAGGGTGCTGGTGGAACATGTAATGGTTGTAGTAATCCTGCAGGTCTGGTACGGGGAATCTTTACTTGAGCACATATGGCGAAGCCTGAACGTATCTTTTGACATCCGACTTCCAGGGAGGCCACCAGAAAGATCGTAAGAGAAGTTCTTGTGTGGCATGGATGCCTCTATGACCAGCAACTGGCGAATCATGGCACATTTGTAGTGCTTTTTCTCTTACTCCATTAGTAGGGAGGAACAACAGATTCTGATAATAATAATATCCTTGCCTTTTACATATAAGGGGGTTTAGTTTATTTAATTCTTGATCAGACAGGTTGGCATATACCAGTTGTACCTCATCCAGGAAAGACTGAGCTACTCCGATGATCTTACTAGGCTCAAGTAGATACTGTGATGGGGTAGGAGTACAATCTGGATAATGTTGAGACAGAGCATCAGCCAGAATGTTTTGGGATCCAGGAATATAGGTGACGTAAAAGTCATACTGACGGAAGAAAAAGGCCCAACGAGCCTGACGACTATTCTGGCATAAAAAAATACGTAAACATTGTAGATTACGATGGTCTGTTCTCACCTCGAAGGGCTCCTTGAAACCCATAAGAAACTATCTCCACTCTAGGCAGGCTGTTTTCAGAGTTAATAACTCTCTTTCTAGTACTGAGTAATGTTGTTCCGACGCAGAGAGTACATGGGACAAATAGAAAACAAGATTTTCAAGACCGTCATCTTCTTGTTCTTGGAGTAAGGCAGCTCCGATGGCTCTTTCGGAAGCATCTGTAACAACAATAAATAGTTTGTTGGTATCTGGGTATCTCAATATAGGAGCTTGAGTGAAAGCCTTCTTTAGACCTTGAAAAGCTATTTCAGCCGTCCTAGTCCAAACAAAGCCTTTCTTTAAATTCTCCTTCTTTAATGTTTGAGTTATGAGGCTGGTTTGTTTTGGAAAGTCTAAGATAAACTGCCGATAAAAATTTGCCAATCCTAGAAAACATTGTGTTTCCTTAATAGAAGAAGGAGAAGGCCAATCTAGGATGGCTTGTACCTTTTCTTGGTCCATAGCTAAGCCAGTGGAACTTAGATGATAACCGAGATATTTGACTTCAGTCTTGTCAAACTTACACTTTTCTGGTTTACAAGACAGTTGATGTCCCCGGAGTCTTTGGAGGACTTGTTTCACGTGAGAGGAATGCAGTTCAGGACGTCTAGAAAAAATAAGGATATCGTGTAAGTAGATGACAACCGTTTGGTTCAAAAGATCAGAAAACAGAGTCCATAAATCTTTGGAAAATGGAGGGGGCATTAGTGAGACCAAAAGGCATAACTCTGCACTCATAGTGACCAAATGGAGTCCTGAAAGCTGTCTTCCACTCGTCTCCTTCTTTAATACGTAAAAGGTGGTAGGCTCCACGCAGATCCAGTTTGGTAAATCGTTGAGCCCCTCTGACTGCCTCTAATATATCCTTGATGAGGGGCAAAGGATAACGGTCTTTTATAGTTATCTTATTTAGGCCTCGAAAATCCAGGCAGGGACGAAGATCCTTCATCTTCTTGGGTACAAAAAAGAGGGGAGCCCCTGCTGGAGAGGACGATGGTACAATAAGACCGCTATGTAAGTTTTCTTCTAGACACTCCTTTAGAACTTTCCTTTTGGGTTCTGTGAGTGAATACATCCTCCCAAAGGGAACAATAGTTCCAGGTTCCAAGGGAATAGTAATATTGTAATCTCGATGTGGGGGTAACACAGGTCTGGATGGTTTTAGGAACACATATTGAAATTCTAGATAGTGATCAGGGACTCCTTGGACTGTATTGATGGAACATCCAGTAGTAATTTCAGTAGACATCAATCTCTTAGGTGACCAATATGTGTCTGAAGCAAAGCAGTTCTCATGACAAAACTGTGAGGACAAGGAAATAGTCCGGGTTTCCCAATTTACATAAGGATTATGTCTTATGAACCACAGAATTCCTAAAATGATAGTGTGGTTGGGGGATGATATGAGATCAAAGGAGATGTGTTCTTGGTGGTTCCCAAATTGTAAACTTAGTGTCAGGGTGGTAGTATCAACTGGACCAGAGGATATTAAGGACCCATCCACTGTGTGCACTTGTTCTGGAATTTCTTTGGGTCGTGTTGGTATTTGTTGAGTAGTGGCCCAAGTCTTATCCATGTTTATGCCACTAGCACCACAATCAAGTAAAGCCATTGTTCTTTCTTGACGGCCGTCCGGTAACTGTAACATCACAGGTAACATAAACAAAGTCGTGGCATTGTCCTTGAATGAACTGATAGAAGGTATAGCCAATGATCCCGTCCCCTCCCTTCTTACAGAGGATGGGAAGTGGCGTTTCCCAATATCCTTTGAGGACGAGCGGGGCAGGTACGAAGTATGTGGCCGGCAGCACCACAATACAGGCACAATCCTTTCTTACGTCTGTCTTCCCGTTCGCTAACGGAAAGTGGGCCTCGAGTGGTATCCACTTGCATAGGTTCACCCTCTATGTCTCTGGCGGGAGGACGAGGTTCCTCGGAACGATGCAGAAAAACCCGTGAAGTGCTTGGCTGGGAAGATCCTCTATTCTTTCTCTTCTCCAATCGTCGTTCTTGGAGACGATGGAAAGAGCTTGATCCACCAGACCACGAAGATCTTCAACTCTGGTGGAGTGTACTAACTCATCTTTAATTTCCTCTTTAAGTCCTCTACGGAATAAAGTCACCCGAGTTCGTTCCACCCAGGTGGTCTCCGCCGCTAGCTGTCGAAAGCGTGTAATATATTGAAGGACATCTTGTGAGCCTTGTTGGATGTCACATAAGGCTTCTTCCGCAGAGGCCTCCAATCCTGGACGACTAAACATCTGTTTAAACCAATTCACAAAGGCAGAATAGTCCGACAATACCGGGTCATTGGATGATACCGTCGGGGTTGCCCAGGCCAAGGCAGGACCGGATAACGCACTGATAAGATATCCCACCTTTGTCCTGTCGTGGGAGAATTGGGTAGGTCGGAAGGCGAAATACACAGTTAATGCATTGAGAAATTCTCGCAGTTTAGTTGGTTAACCGGAGAAACGAGGAGTAGAGGTGGAGACAGTTGGAACATCGCCACTGCGGAAAGCCAAAGCCTGTCATAAAGCAGCATTCTCATTGCGTAATTGTTGCAGTTCCTGAGCCCGTTGCTGAATAGTTGCCAGAAGAGATTGATCAGGGTCTGCAGCAGCCGCCACTGTATCATCCATGGTGTTAGATGACGTCGGGAGAATTTGGAGCTGCAATCTGTCACGACTTACGTGCGGCTTAAACCTGGAGTCCGCAGATCGAGTGGCGTGGGTCTTGAATGTTCGGCCTTGGCCCAGGTAGGGGCGACTCTTTCTGGTAGCCACGGTGCTGCAGGCAATGGAAACGCCAAGAGCAGACCGTTCCCCTCAGAAGTAGCGCCAGAGGGGAAAAAAAACCTGAAAAGCGGAAAAAAACCTCCAAACAGATAGATTCCTGAAACAGGAACAAAAGAAGAGGAATCAACAGAGGCAAAAATACAGGAAATATACTGGAACCAACGAGAACCAGCATAGGAAGGCAAAGAAACAGGAGCGAAGACACCATCCAAACAGAAAGTGTTGCAGCGCAAGGAGAGAAAGAATCACAGCCCTTAAATACCAACAAACAGGAAGTGACCAACAGGAAGTACAAGGACACCATCTTAGATAGGGAAAAGAAACATAGAATAGAATGGACAAGGAGCCATAGAGAGCAGGGAATAAGGAATGCTGGGAAAAGAAGGGAAATATGGGAAGGGAGAAAAAACATAAAGGAAGGCACAACCGGATAGCCAGAAAAAGCAGAAAAGAAAAGAACAGGTGAGTGGGGGGTCAGACCTGCCTGTGAGCGTGGAGTAGGAAAGGAAAACGAGGGCCCATGCCCAATTTGGGCCTTGGAGAATGCAGATCAGCCTAGGGGCGCGGCGCATCTTGTGACCGCGTGCCACAGCCCGAGCCGAATATTCGGCTCGAGACGCGCGTGCGGCGCGACACTACCAGCACCGCCCTCCCAGCAGCCCCTCAGCGTGTGTCCCGTGCCTGCTCACCCAGGAGGTTGGGCATCTCCTTCACCCCAGGCACCTCAGGCACTGCCCCAGTCAGCCCTGCTGCCCTCAGTGAGGAGGCTATTGAACTCCTGAGATCCCTCACTGTTTGGCACTCTACCATTGTGAATGTCATCCAGGGTGTTGAGAAGCATTTGCAACAAACAAATGCATACCTGGAGGGCATTCATTCTGGCCAGGCAGCCCAACAGAGAGCATTTCAGGCTCTGGCCTCAGCACGGATGGCAGCCATTGTCCCTGTGTCCAGCCTCTCCAATCCAACTTCCTCCACCCAGACCCAATCCCCTGTACCTCAGCCTATCCCAAGTACACCATCAGACCAGCATGCACACACCTCAACACACAAGGGTGGCTCAGGCAAACATAATCACCACACATCCCACAGCCACTCACACAAGCATCATACCAATGCAGACATACCAACATCCACTGCCTCCACTGTGTCCCCCTCCTCCATGTCTCCCTCCTCCCTCCCAGTCTTGTCTCCACTCACACCAGCATGCACTACATCTTCAGCCACTACCTCCACCACCAGCACGCCCATCACCACACACCGCTCATGTGCACTCACCACCCCCACTACCATGTACACATCCCCAGTGTCCTCTCCCAGTGTGTCAGTGAGTCCTCCTCCCAAAGTACACAAATGCAGGCACACACCGACCCAACAGCCATCCACCTCACAACAGCCTCCAGCCCATGCACCTTCACCCAAATTCAGCAGACGTACACCTCCTACAACCACTACCTCTTCCTCCACCCCCAAACCCCCCCATCTACCCATCCCAGTGTGTCTAAAAAACATTTCCTGGCTAATATTGACCTCTTCCCTACACCTCCCCCCGTCCTTCCCCTAGGGCCAGGCTTTCCAGGTCCCAACCCAGCACCGCAGCCACCACATCCCCAGGCACAGTGGTGCCATCAACCGCGGGCTATTGGAGTGTGCCAGCCATCAGGGCTGCCAGTGTGCCACGGAGCAAGGGCAAGGACATTCTGCCACCTGCCAAGCTAAAAAAGTTGCCCACATCCCAGAGGGAGAAGCCGAAAACACCTGCTACCAAGGGGTCAGGGAAAATGAAAGGGGATAGTGGCTAGACAGCTGCACCACCATCAAAGGTGGGGAAGGGGCTGAAATGGTGGCACCGACTGAGGGACTAGTGTCACACATCCTGTCCACGTCAACACCAACCTATACGGCGGTGAAGACCGCCACCTGCACTGCCACCTGCACTACCGCAAGCACCGTTGCCACAGAGCCCGCTGCCAGCACCACTGCCACAGAGTCCACAGCCAGCACCGCCGCCACCTGCACCACCGCCAGCACCGCTGCAAGCACCACTGCCACAGAGCCCGCCGCCAGCACCACTGCCACAGAGCCCGCACTGCCCCTACAGAGCCCGCTGCCAGCACCGCTGCCACAGAGCCCGCAGTCAGCACTGCTGCGACTGACACCGCCACAAGCACCGCTGCCACACAGCCCGCCGGCCAGGACCGCTGCCACAGAGCCTGCCGCCAGCACCGCTGCCACAGACCCCTCAGCCAGCACCGCCGTGACTGACACCGCCGCAAGCACCGCCGCCACAGAGCCCGCCGCCAGCACCACTGCCACAGAGCCCGCAGCCAGCACCGCCGTGACTGACACCGCCACAAGCACCACCAGTGGCTCCACGACATCCTGAGCCAGTGGCACCACCACAGACATGGCTGCCATCCCCAGTGGTTAGTCGTCCGAGGCTGGTGGTGAGTTCCAGGAGCCTAGGCAGCTTCCATGAAGCATCACTGTCATCACAGTTGTCACCTGCATTTGAAATGCAAATCCGCAGCAGTGTGGGGTATGTCTCTCCCTCCATGGAGTATCATGCTACCTGTTCCAGGTACGTCGTGTTGCTGAGACACCCAGGTGAGACGAAGTCAACTGCCACGCCCCAGGTGCAGCATCACTAGGCACAAAGCCCCCTTCAGAACCAGTGGAGACTGTTATCCACTTGAGAGACTGTGGCTTTGCACTCCCCAGGATAAAGCAGTGGGCAAACCACCCACTGGAAGGACTTGTGAGACTGTGGCTTTGCACTCGCCAGGATAATGCAGTGGGCAAACCACCCACTGAAAAGACTTGTGAGACTGTGGCTTTGCACTCCCCAGAAATAATGCAGTGGTCAAACCACCCACTGAAAAGACTTGTGAGACTGTGGCTTTGCACTCCCCAGGATAAAGCAATGGGCAAACCACCCACTGAAAAGACTTGAGAGACTGTGGCTTTGCACTCCCCAAGATACATCAATGGGCATGGAGCCCCCTCGTGGAGCAGTGGTGTCGTACGTTCATCAGGCTGAGGTGCCCCACTCCCACTCCCCCTGAGGTGCCTGTATATTTTCAATGTGATGCCCCAGCAGTGTTCTCTCCGTTTCCAGTCAGGTATCTAGTGTGGGCCTCGCCCATGCTTTTTGGGCCCAGTGGCCCACAGACAATGATTAGTACACTATCTGGACTTGTGTAGTTGGTGTACATATTTGTATATACTGGCTTTTGACTTTTTACTAATGGATTTTTATTGATTACAATCGTTCAAATCAATTCCTTTTGTCCTTGCGTTATTCAATGGGGGGTGGGGGGTGTATATGTAATGTTGCAGCATGGATTTGTGTGTATGGTGTTGTGGGTGAGGGTGGGGGTGGGGGTGTTGCGTGTGTGTGTCACTCTCTTTTCCCTCCCCCCTCCCCTGTGTTGTAGGTGCAGAACTCACTGTGGTCGTCGCTGCCGTCATTGGAGCTCCTGATAGAGGAGCAGGAAGGCCATCGCCGGCAGGATCTGCAGTTCCGGCTCCATGGCGTCCTGGTTTCTCGTGGGGTGTGGAGAGGTGAGTGGTTTTCCCTTCTGTGTACTGTTTCCGCCGTGTTTTTTTTCTGCATTGGTTCCGCCCCGGAAAAGGTGGTGGATAGCCGTGTTGTGATAGGTTGGGCGGCACATTGTCTTTCGCCTGTCTGTTGGCGGTGTCCGCTGTGCTGTTTGTTTGTACCGCCGTGGTGTTCAGAGTGTTAAAGTGGCTGTCTATGTTGGCGGTTTCCGCCACAGTCATGATTCCATTTTTTTTCCGCCGGCCTGTTTGCGTTATTACCGCCCCTTTAACACCGACCGCCAGGGTTGTAATGAGGGCCATAAACTCTTGCTGCCATTTGTTCGTAGTTGCTTACGCCCATTCAGGACCTGAGTATCTTCGACTTGCTATTCTCTTTCATTTCAGTTTTAGTCACCATTCAGCTCTCCTTCACTTATGTCTTCTCTTCTTGTAGTGTCTATTTCTTCTTGGATTGTTGGTTCAATGACCACTTCCTTCCCTTTCTCTACTTGTGACTCCTGCCACTTATCTCCTTTCAGTGGACCCTTTGTCAGTGTTCTATTCAGAGTCGAACTTGAACCTTCTCCTTGTTCTGTGGTGTTTTCTCTTGATGGACCTGCAACCGGTTCAGGAGGAGTCAGATCACTTTGACTTTGATCCACCTCAACTCCTTCCCCTTCTGGGTCTGGCAATTGCTCTGTTTGTCTCTCAAGATCGTCTGCCTCTGGGAAAGCCCTCCTCTGATAGGCTCTCCTGCTGCCTCAATTGAGATGGGCTCTCCGTCGCCCTCCTGGAGGTCTCCTTCCTCGTCTCTCACAGGAGTGACTGAACCGTCCTCAACGGGCTCAGATCCGGTCTCAGTTCCACTTTGTTCTTCCAGCCCTGATACTTGTTTTGCTGTTGTTGGTACTCTCAACAACGCTTCTTAATGATTCAGTGGACATGCCACTTTCTTTGTGCAGCTTGCATGAATCCAGTTCTGAATTCCAGCACACTTCACAGCTGTGGTACTTGTCAAAACTACCTGATAATGTCCCTTCCAACGAGGCACCAAACACGTCTTTCTCACATGCTTTTGGATCACAACCCAGTTCCCAGCTCTCAGGTTGTGTCCTGGGTCATGAATCGGTGGCAGGGTGGTGGCTTCCACCTGCTGAGAAAAAGAGCGAACCACATCAGCCAGACCTTTGCAGTAATCCAACACTATATCATCTGTAATGTTGACAAGTATATTTACAGGCACCGCTAGAAACCTCATTGCTCTGCCCATGAGGATTTCATGCGGCGACAATCCTGTCTTCCTGTCAGGTGTGTTTCTCATTGACAACAACACTAAAGGCAATGCGTCAGGCCATTTCAAATTTGTGGCCGCACACATCTTTGCAACTCTTGACTTCAATGTACCATTCATCTGTTCCACTAGTCCTGATGCTTCAGGGCGGTAACTATAATGAAATATTATGTTCAATGTTCAATGCTGCATACACTAATTTAATTACTTCATTGTTGAATTGACTTCCCCTATCTGATTCTAAATGAGATCAGAAACCCGAAATGCAGAATCAGTTCCCTAAGCAGTAGTTTTGCTACTGAGAAACTATCATTCCTTCGTGTAGGTTATGGTTCAATCCAATGACTAAAGATGCAAACAATCACCAACACATATCTAAAACCTCCACATAGGAATCTCAATAAAATCCATTTGCATTCTGCTGAATGGCCCTCCCGCTCTTCCAATGTGGCTCAAATTAACCACTGTCCCTTTCCCTGCGTTTAGTCGTTGGCAAATGACACATCGATGGCAGACTGTTTCAGCAACTCGCCTAAACTTTGGTTTGAACCAATCATGTTTGAACAAACAAATCAATGCGTCCCTACCAATATGTGATTGACCATGATAATACCTTGCCATCTGAGACAACAGACTATTTGGCAAAACCAACTGACCCTCCTCAGAAACCCACTATTCATCTTTTGCTCCATGAACGTTTTTCCTCCCTGTCAATATTATTCTACAACGCTTTTAATTCTTCCAAAGTATCAATTATTTTCAATGCGTAGGTTGTACAAGTTTCATCTACTTCAGGTAACAGTTCCCACTTGTCTTTGAACGATATACAGTTCAATGTGCAAAACCTTGCTACTTGATCCGCAAATCCATTTCCCAATGATACATAGTCCCGTGACTTCATTTGTGCACTGCATTTCACCACAGCAATCTTTTCAGGCATTTGAATAGCATGTAACAATTCTTTAATTCTCTCATCATTTCTCACTAGTGAACCAGAAGAGGTCAGGAAACCTCTCTGTGACCACAACTGACCAAAATCATGGACTATTCCAAATCCATATTGACTATCCGTTTAGATTGTAACTTTCAGCTGAGCAGAAACATTGCATGATCTAGTAAGGGCTACCAGTTCCGCTACTTGAGCAGAATACACTCCTCGAAGCCAAGAAGCTTCCAAGGTCCCAGTAATTGTGCACACAGCATATCCTGCTCTCAGAGTCTCTGTATGGTCTCCTAGGCAAGAACTATCAACAAAGATAATTTGGTCATTTTCTTCAAATCGGGAATCTCTAATGTCAGGTCTCGGTTTTGTGAACAAGTCAGTTACTTCAAGACAATCATGCTCAACATCTTCCTCTTTTTCAATTTCAGCATTTTCACTCGGAAGTAAGGTTGCCGGGATCAGCACTGTACAACTCTTCAGTGACACATTTGGTGACCTTAGAATATCTAGTCAACCTCGCACCAGTCAAATATTGGGTTTTTGTCTTTGTAAGTAAAATCTCATTAGAGTGAGGCACCATTGCAGTCAGAGAATGTCCCATCACAATGCCCTCACACTGTGTAAGGCTTTGACCAACTGCGGCAACTGCACGCAAAAAACCCGGTAAGGCTGATGTGACTGGGTCCAAAGTAGCTGAAAAATATGCTACTGGGTGATTTACACCTCCATGGACCTGTGTCAAGACAGGGAAAGAACATACATCATGCTCATGATAAAACAATGTGAAAGGTTTCATGTAATCAGGCATAACCAACACTGGAGCCCTACACAAACTCTCTCTCAATTCAGTGAACGCTTTTATTTCATCTTGGTCTAACACTATGGGATCAGTGACTTCCTTATGAGTCAGCTTTTGCAGTGGTCTTGAAATGACTGAGAAATTTGGGATCCATTGACGACAATAACCCATTATTCCCAAAAACATCCTGACATCTCTCTGTTTAGTCAGGGGATTTATCTGCAATATTGTTGTAATTCTTTCTCTGGATACCTTTCTTGAACCCTTCTCAATCTGGTGACCCAAATATTTCACCACTTTCTGACAGTACTGTAATTTCAGCGGTGACATTTTGTGACCATTTTTCCCAAATAGTTCAACAGGGCAATCGTATCATACATACACTCGTCCCTTGTTTTGGACGCAATCAGCAAGTCATCAATGTACTACACCAAGGTCGATTTGAAAGGCAATTCCAATGACTCCAAGTTATTCTTCAAGATCTGATTGAATATGGAAGGTGAATCTGAAAGCCCTTGAGGAATTCTGCACCAGCAATAAACTCGATCCAGAAATTTGAAACAAAAGAGAAATTGACTATTCTCATGAAATGGCCCAGAAAAGAATGCTTGTGACAAATCGATTACAGTTAACCATTCAGCATCACACGGAATATGGAACATTATCACAGCTGGATTTGGCACCACGGGACAACATTTGACCACAGTTTCATTTATGTTTCTCCCAAATCCTGAACCATCTGAACCTTCCCACAGGGCTTCTTCAACCCCATTATTGGTGAGTTATATGGACTGCTCAATACTTCTGTCAGAACCCCTTGCTTTACAAAATCTGCAATTATCTGGGCTACTTTCATCATTACATCTTTAGGCATGTGGTACTGTGGAAGTTGAGGGAAAACTGAATTTGGCTTCACAGTAACTTTAACTGGCTCTATTCCCTTTATCAAACATACAATTTTCCTGTCAAGGTCCGACTCCTTCTCTTTTACCATTCCTTGCAAGTCAGGATGAAACTCTTTCACTGTGAACATCGGGAAAAATTCAATCAAATGGTACTCCTCATTTGTAGTTTCACACTCTATTTCTGGGGCTTGTTCTTCATCATCACTATGCATCTGAATCTCAATTCCATCATTTGAACAAGTAATCAAACACCTTCTTTTACACAACAAGTCTCTTTCCAGTAGGGATTCCGGACTTGAATTGCAGACTACAAATTTATGCAATCCCTGAAAGTACCCATTCTCAACTTGAACTGGATCTGTAATCAGGTTTGTCAAATACTGGTCCGCTACTCCCACAACCTGAACTGTTCTTCCTGAAAGGGGCAAATTTTTAACTTCTGCGCTTCTCACTGTAGAGCGTGTAGCTCTCGTGACAACCAAGAAGGAAACCTTGTGACCCATTACCTTTGCCTTCACATAGGGTCCTCTTTGATCTACTTCTAGAGAAGTCACAAGCACACACGGCTCCTCATCTGAACTGTCACTCATCCATTCATCATTCATTCCATTCTCACTGTGTAACAGGAATTGGTGCACTGTGTTACTGTTTCTGTTGTGCCTCTGACCTGTGATCTGTTGAGAAAGCATCATCTGTTGCTGCTCCATCGGGGCTTGAGGTATTTGAATCTGCTGTCTAGGTACCATGGGAACCTGCTGTTGCATCGGCTGCAACTGTGACACTTGTGCACAGGCATTTGAACCTGCTGCATGGGCTCAAAATGTTTCACTTGATTCACATTATTCAGAAAATTTGGATTAGGACGTCTCACTCTCGGTCCCCTCACATTCTCGAATGAATTGATGTCATTACTACGCTCAACATACCTTCCTGCACCATCATCGGACACTCCCGTTTCCAATGTCCAACAGCTCTGCAAATGTGACATGGCAATAGTTTCTTCATTTCCTGCACATCATTCTGAACTACTACAGTATTTAAGTCTGGACCACGATTCATATTGCCTCCACTACCTCTACCTCCCATCTGGGGCTGAAACATCATGTTTCCCTGCTGCTGTTGTGACAACTGCTGCAAAAAATTCCCTTGCACTATTGTTTGAGCTGCCTTCATCTGCATCACCATCGCCTTCTCTTTCAGCTTTTTCTGCTTCAACTCATTCTCACCACTACAGTATTTCGCATACTGCAACACCTCATCAAACGGGTTTGGTTGCCAGCAAATCAAATGACTCTTAATCATCTGGCTAATTTCAGGTCTCAATCCTTCCACAAATCTGAACACAAAGTGAAGCATTTCTTTCGCCCCAATTGTCTCTGCACCACTGTAATGCTTGAATGCCTGCAACAATCTCTTATAATATGCATGTATCGACTCCTTTGCTTCCTGAGCTGTCCTGTCAATCTTCTGCCAATCAATATTCTTAGGTGAAATTCTCGATTTCAGAAACTCAATCACCTTATAGTAATATTCAATTACTTCAGCAGAAGGTGAACCTGTATTCTTGTCTCTCTCTGGTTCACTTGTCGGCCAGTCTACACTCCTCTTACACTTGATCCACAGATCAGCTGGAACTACTATCTCTAGTAATGTATTCAAGTCCTCCCACAAACACTTCGCAAGTTTTACGAACCTGTCTGTCTGCTGATACCATTCTACTGGCTTTTCCCTAATTTGTGGATGATAATTTGTAAATGACAGAATGTCACTTCTGCTCCAAGGGATGTGAACAATATTTCCCCCTGGAATCTCCCTCATTGGTAAAATCTTTACCGGATCTTTATCCTGCTGCACATTTTCAGTCAGCTCCAGAGAATCAATTTTTCTCCTGTCTCTTTTCTTTACCCATCTGCTTTCCCATTTGTCTAATGCTCCCCAGGTCTGAGCACTTTGAAGTAATTCTTTAAGATGCGCCTTCATTCCGGCAGATCTCATGTGTTCAAAATCTTTAGCTTCAAATTCTAATCTGTAACTCCTTTTCAAATGCTTTGTTTTCTCTATTTCTATGTCGTATTTCTCTGCCAAGTCTGCTGATCTCTGATGTACATTACTCACTTCTCTTGTAATCTTTGGGCACAAGTATCTCAACTCTGCCTCTGTGTAGGATTCTAACCTATTCACCCCCATAGTTCCCTCAATGAGTTCACTCGCTTCCATGCCTAGCCTAGTATAATTCAAATGGTCCTCTCCTTTAGGGGCACTCTATGGGGGATTCAACTTGTCTAACCATTCAGTTAATTGCTGAGCTGTCAAACCTTATAACGGAATGTTACTTACTTGGACCGGTGGCACCTGCTGTGCAACGCATTCGGAGTCTGCGGAGTCGATATTTCAAGCTCTGGCTAATGTTTGGTCCTGTTACCATATCTGGAAGTGCTACAAATGGACTAAGGTCTAGCAATGATCTAGATCCATCAAAAGTCTTCCCCACAGGAGAGACTACCTGGATATGTTCATTATGTCCTCCCCTCATTAGATTCTGGGAAATTGTTCCCTGTTCTCCTACACTAAGTTTCTTCTGTGCAAATAATGGTACCGCTGGACCAAACAATAATAGGTAGCGATATAGCATCCACGGCTGCTCTGGCTAATACGCTCTGTGGGAGAGTAACTCCCATATTCTGATTTATCATCGGAGTGATGTCTGACTGTGTCCCTGTCACTGGCATAAATCTTGGCATTACCTGCGGCTGCACTTGGGGCAACAAAATCGGAGTCAGCTCAGTCTGAACCAGTATCGGTCTCGGGAAGACCTGTTCCGCTGGCACCACTAAGTTCGAAGTAATTTCCATAATGGGCACATCAGGATAAATTCTCTGAACCTGTCGCGATTGCATCTGGGTCTGCACTACAGGAGTTGTAGGCACAATAAAACCACTTTGCACCCCATTCTGTGTCAGGTTAGCATTAACCTGCACAGGACTCACTGTCCCATTAATCGGTGTCAGGGCTGTTGGATCAACACTGGTACTTGGACCACTCTCATGTACCGTATATGGTGGTGGTCGATCTCTCAATAACTGTGTAATAAACTCCTCATAGAAATAAATTCAATTGCACACGTGACAAAAATACAAAAAGAACCTAGTTTCAATGCAGTAATCAGATTATATTATGTACACATATTATACAGAAAGCAAATCAAAATAGTACAGTTGAAACATCCATCAAAAGCTACCCTATTACCTAGGTTCCCAAAATTCACCACAAACTGTATAATTTCTTTGTTGTCCTATCCAAGCCCAAAATTAATGTCCATCAATCCAAATTATATATCCTTATTTGGTTTAATTCCAAAGTTGCCAATTTGTATCCTTGTGTAATAGGTTTCGAAATTAACAATTCCATCCAACAGCTTCCTCTCTTCTCCCTTTGTCTTTAGTCCCTTTGTCAACACGTGTTTCATCCAGGGAGTACCCCCAGGACTTCATCAGGACTTCCTAATATAACTCTATATAGTATTTTGAAAATACTGAAGCGGTAAGACACGTGCAGTCGGCGTCTAAGCGTACTCGCAATATAAAGAATACAATCAATTGGGTATCAAGCTACAGAATCACACCAATTGAAGATATATGGGCTTCATGCAAAACAATTTAGTAACACAAAATTGGAAAAAACATCTGAGTATAGTAGAGCCATAGACAAAACAGTGCAGTTGGTACCTAGAAAGAAACAGCAAATATGCATAATAATCACAGTCTGGATATACTTATCCTCGGTGGATCAGCAAAGCAAAATCAGTCTTCATCCTCAGGAAATCAGTCTATCAGCAAGGCACCTGGCTTCAGCATCAGAATTTAAAAGGGCAAAGTCTTTAAGCATTAAAGTTAAGCACGTCTCTTTGTCAAGACGCATACGAAAGTAGTGACCTCTCGGTCAGGAAGAAAATGGGTATGTTCTCTCTGTGCAGTGTCGTTAAGTCAAAGTTACCTAAACTTCCACCCAAATCCCTATTGGTTCGTATGTTCACACTCTGTCCAATAAATCTAAAATCCCAAATCTATGAATTCTAATATTACACCATTCACATATCGTTGATTGGTTTGTCTTGCGATGTCCTCTTCATCCGGCTTGCCAGGGAACAATATTGTTGCAGCTTCTACTCTACTCAGTCTCACACACATTACACATAAAATGTTGCATTAGCAAGAACATCATCTCCTAGCAGTCAGTTCACACGAAAAGCTTCCGTTATGAGCACTTTTAAGCAATACAATAGGAATTCACAGTTTAACTTTCTTGGTCAGCTATTTTATTAAACGCTAAGAAATACGGGCCCATATTTATACTTTTTTAGCGCCGCATTGCACCGTTTTTGGACGCAAAATTTTTGCAAACTTACAAAATACACTTGTATTTTGTTAGTTTGCGCTGCTTTTGCGTAAAGAAATTACGCAAATGCGGCGCTAAAAAAGTATAAATAAGGGCCACAGTTTTTACATGAGACCTGGCAAGTAGGCCAAGACACTCGCTAAGTAAAGGCCTACAATTAATAAAGCTGAAGCTTACTGCATAACCGTTAATATGACATATTACTTCATTAGTCAAACATATATTCAACATTTCATATTATTAAATCATTGATTAGTAAATTTTGTTAACATTGGTGGCCATTCTTCGTAATCACATTTTCAAATGCGTGCATTATTTTTCTACATTATCATATTTTCTACACAACTTATTATTCAAGATACATAAACACTCATTAATAATTTTTATTAAAACACCTGCGCTAGCAGTGGCAGGGTGCACAAAGACAATGGCCATGTATGTGATTCTCTGGTTAATGCAGCGCCATATCTGCGTAGCATGCTCTGAATCTTAATTATTTGCGGGGGCACGACGAGCAAGCTAAAGAGGGCTTCTTAGGTTAGCCAGACAGAGATCTGGTGTGGCACTCCGCCTCATTGGGGCTGGAGGTTGTGTGGCGTTTTTCACTCCAGTGTATTGGGAGGACTAGTCTAGTGTTTCATTGGACTTACCCATTAGGGGTATGATACTCACTGTTGAATCTATGCCCAAAAAATGGGCATGCTCAACATTTAGTTGTTGCTTAATAGTGTTTACTTGGGGTGGGAAGTTGTGAGGGGCAGGCATCGGGCTGAAGGCTTTACCTGTTTAACATGTTTGGACCTGGAGACCTGATTAGGTGCTCAGTTTGTTCACTAATTACAACAATGCAAAGATTGGTAAGGCAAGTGATGTATGGAACCCTCCTCCTTGGGAGTGAGTGGTGGGGACATGAGCAGGGGGATGTCTACACACTACATACATGCAGACCTATGAAGTGATTACATGAAATGTCAGGAGCCTGGGAGGATAAGTGAAGAGGCATAGGGTACTGTCCTTTTTTAAAAGCATATGGTGGATGAGGTAACATGTAAACCGAGGAAGAAACAGAGAGGGCAGTTATTCTCTTCTACATACTCCTCCTATGCATTGGGCGTGTCAATTTAGGTGGTGCTCGGAGTGTCATATAGGCTATTCTACTCTGAGACTGATGCTAGTGGTATGTCCTGGTGCAGGGGGATGCTACATGGCGCCAGAGGTCTGAATCCTAAATGTGTACACCCTCAACATGGATGACAAGAACTTTATTGTGGACATTGAAACTATTTTGATTAACTTCACAATGACACAATTGTTGTGGGCAGAGGGCCTCAATTGTGTTTTGGATGAAGACATGGATAGGCTGCCCCCACAATCTCTACCAAACCCGGTATGACGGGCATGCTGTGCATAGCAATGCACAGTCTAGGTTGTGAGGACATTTGGAGGGAGATGTTCCCTGCCAAACAGGAATACTCGTGTCATTCTGTCACATTTGGCACATAGAGCAGGTTATATCAAGCATCAAGGATGGAAGATCTCAGGACTGTAGTACAGTCGGCTACATACTTGGGACACTATTTGTCAGACTACTCACCCTTAGTGTTAGACCTGTGTGGCACCAGCAAACTGGTGGACCCTCCTGCTGAAGGCAACAAGCTGATACTCTTCTTGACTTTGCATGCAAGGCAATGCTGGATGAGGCATTAATGGAATACCTGGTGGGTAACTGGGGATCCATGAACAGCAGGGGCACAGAATAGAAGATGATGAAAGCGGTCAGGAGCAAAGTGTATGGGATTCGGAAACAATTGCAGGCTGAGCTGGGAGATCTTGAGGGTAAACTTTCAGACCAGCAGAGACAGTAGACTGACTCACAGGAAGCAAGAAGGGCTCTAGTGGACATTAGGTGACTTATAAGGGACACATGGAACTCACTGGGCCGCTTCACCTGTAAGGAATATAGACAACGGTTACACTGGGTGCGGGATAAACCTGGAAAAACTCTTTGCCTGGCTGCTTAAATGCAAGATGCATAGGACCCCTATAATGGCATTGAGGCAACCTGACAGGACTGTCTCCACATCACAAATGTCTATTAATGCAATCCTCAGGGACCACTTAAGGGAATTGCATGGCAGGGTACTCTGGTAGAGCCAGAGGCCATAGAATTGTAACTGGATTGGGTGGAACACTCTGTGTTATCGCCACCGCTCAGGGACAAACTGGAGATTTACTTTACACTTGAGGAATTGAAGGCAGCACTAGGGAAGATGACTAGATGAAAGGCATTGCGCAAGGATGGCTTCCTCATTGAATATTATCAGGCTTTCATGGCATAGCTGGCGGAGCCACTGATGGAGGTGTTCAGAGAGGCATAAGGTGGGGGACCTTGTACCCTACCCAGAGCTAAGGAGTTATTTGCATGATGCCCAAACCGGGAGGCGATGGCATGAACCCCTCTTCATACACACCTCTTACCATGCTCAATGTGGATGCAAAGGTACAGTGTAAACTCCTATCTCAGCACCTCCAGGGTGTGGTGGGACATCTTGTACTTGAGGACGAGTGTGGCTTTTTACCAGGCCATAGCACAGCCATGAAAAGGAGAAGGCTGGCATGTGTTTTGCATACAGTGGAGCAGTGGCATGAGAAATTGATGGTGGCCTCTGTAGACATTACAAATGCATTTGACATGTTTGACTGGTCTTGCCTGATGCGGTGTTGCACTAGATGGGGTTTGGACCTAACTTCTGTACCTGGGTGAAGCTACTCTATAATGCCCCTAGAGCTAGAATGCTGAATGATGGGGTGGTCTCTGAGGACTGGGAGGTGAAGCTGGTGCAAATCAGAGTTCCCCGATATCCCCGCTGACGTTTGCCTTTGAGCTCGAACCCTTGGCTGTGATGCTTCATCAGGACATGACTGCCATTGGTATGAAGGTTAGAGACACAGTGCAACTAGTATCTCTATATCTGTATCACATGCTTTTCTACCTACGATTGCCTAGGGAAGCTGTGTCACCATTGCTGTCCTAGCTTGATGATTTTGGGGTGGTGACTGAGTTAAGAATTAACAGGCACAAGCCTCTACTGTTCCCAATGGGAATGCTCAGTGATATCCTGGAGGAGGTCTACTTGAATTAGGGCTATGATGGGAGACAGAATCCTTCCGATATCTGGGCATCATGGCTGCCCGCTCCTTGGAAAGGTAGCACTGTTATCATACAGAGCCTCTGCCGGGTGGGTTGACTCGATTGACACAGTTCTGAAGCACCCTATCACTCTTGGTGTTGGGGCAGATAGCTGTGGCAAAGATGGTGTTTCTGCCAGATGCCTGTACATAATTCAGAGTTTGCTATTCAAATTGCTATGCAACATTTTTAAGGCACTGGAAACCCTCTTGTTCTCCCTGGTGTCGGTGGGGAAAAAGAGTAGGGTCGCGCTTCCAACACTTAAACTGGATTTGGAGGAGGGGGATTGGCTTGCCTGACCTTGATCTCCACTGTTATGCCACCAAGCTCCACCGTGCAGCACAACGTGCGGCGGAGGATGACAAGTGGGAGAAACGCTTTCTCAGAGGAATACATGGCCCGCTGTTGCAGATGCAGCTGCTCATGAGGGGGTCAAGAGTACCTGAACACCTCCCATACATGGTTTGGAAAACTACTGAGATCTGGGTGAGGGAGATTAGTAGAGTGTTGAAGAAGTTCCCCTTTTCCCAGGAGCTAGTAGTATGGACACTATTGTCATTAGAGCAAATATGCTGATTGCACAATGAAAGGAGGGGGCTGCAAAACTCTAGGGGAATCATACCCTGGGAAGCAGTTCCTTACATTTGCAGAGGTTCACAAGGCTTTTTCAAAGGGGGTGGACAATTCTTAAAAATATGCTAAAATAGCAAATACAGCATGGGAAATTTGGGCATCCTTCCTGGAGAAACCTCTTCAGACGACCATGTTGGTACAGTGCTGCATATGGTGTCTTTGTTCTACAGGGTCTTTTAAAGTGACAGAACAAGTACTAACCCCAAGGCCCGTAAGACATTGGGGGAGGAGCTTGTAGATCCCCTCACAGGGGGTCAGTGGCAGAAGGCCTGCATGTTGATAAAAAGTTTCATGCAATGCCCAGTTTAAAATGAAACACTTTAACCACGTCCACCGAACGAACTTCACGCTAATCAACTGGGTACAATGTAGAGGGAAAAAACGGCTGATTACGCAAGGGTAGAGAAGATGGCACCACATTCTTACACCTGTTATGGACGTGCCCTGCAGTGTGTGCTTATTGGCCAGTGGTGGTGTCACTTCTGGGGGCAGTGGCAGACATTGCCCTAGATGAGGACCCAAAATGCTGCCTTTTGGGGATCGTAAAGCATCCTACGGGGACGGAAATGCAATGAAAGTTTTTGCAGTTGGCATTGGCAGGGGAAGTGGACTGAGTCATGGCAGTCAGTGGGGCGACTTGCAGGAATGCATGATCCGAGTTGGGGTCCCACGAGAACTAAGAAGCAATGTAGATGACTGTACACCCATAGAGGTGAGGGAGGGAGTGGGGATTCTGACTCAGCACTGATTATTGATGTAGCAATAAATTAACACTGAGCTGTTATGGTCGTTACTCTTATAATGCTTGTATGCACATGTGGGAGAAACTCAATATTAAAAATAAAAAGTAGAATCAATGTTGATTTTTTTATGTGAATTAAATGAAATATTTTATTATTGTGTATTTGCTTGATGAATGCTTGATGAATGCTTGTTTCTCTATTTTTGTGCATTTTTTGGTGTTTTTAATCATTGAAAATGCTTAGCCCCGGGATCCCTGGCATCCAGTAATGACTTAGGGTTGTTACAAGCATTCCAATAATGATTCAGTGGGGATGTCCAGGTTACAATAATGATTAACTGGGCGTTCACAGAAGTTAAAAGGTTGAGAGCCGGTGCTTTAGAAATTAAATTCCTTGGAATACACCCGGCACTAGACCCCACATGATGCTCAAAATTAAACCTGGTACCCTTATCAAGGGATTTCCTAAGAGATAAAGAGAATTGGAGTGAAATACCTCTTGGTGCACTCAGAGGATTTGCATTATATAAAATGTTTATATCTCCTAAACTTCTTTATATATTTCAAAACTACTCATATGCATTCCCTCACTGATACCTTAATAATCTTCTTTTGGGAAAACAAACCTCCCACGATCCCATTCGACAAATGTACAGGGTCAGTTTTTGAGGGGAGTTGGAATGGAAGAGATATACAGGTATTTTTAGGCTTCTCAACTGACCTTTATAAATCACTGGCTATTAGGTTATAGAAATGATTCAGCATTTCATATCTAATGCAATTTCCTGAAATAGCTGGGTCTGTTGTATCACCTATCTGGTTATCGCCCCCAAAACCTCCTTCCTCACATCACAATGGTACTAATATTCTAGAAGAAAGCCCATCGTTGGATGCATTGGGATGGCAAATTAACACTAAAAACACCTCTTTGCCATGGATCATACCCGAAACACACAATACATTTGGAAAGAGTTAAGTCATGGAGTATGATTGGCATTTTCCTGAAGGATGATATGTGTAAAGACTCCTGCATGAAGCCCTTCCCTACGCTCCAAACATAATTCAGACTTCATGAGACATAATTCTTTAGGTATCTTCATCTGCATCATGCTCTAGACATGAGCTCTCCCAATATGCCAGTTCTGTCAGACTATTGTTCTCCAGAGGCACAGTTGATTATTTAGAAACATTATAAGGTTGGTATGTCAAAAATATATTGCTCTTTTATTGGCAACATATCAGTTGATTTTGTTGGCATTGAGAGCTTGACAGGTGAAAGACTTTGTCCCATTGGAGAGATGTCCTTCTTGCTCCCTAAGAGTCAGCCATATCACTAAGCCTGAGTCTAATGCAAATCAAATCAGTATTTGAACTGCGTGGAAGACATTCTGTTTTGATTGTGAGTTTGTTCTTGAGACAGAAATTCCAGAAATCCTAGCAAGCACTTTGGACTTTAGTCCCTCTAATTTGTTCATGTAGAAGACTGCAGAGATGATGTCCTTTCAGAACAAGTTTGCAGAAATTTGACTTGTGACGCATAATGCTCTTCACAGTGAAGGTTCCAGCAAGATGTTCTTGGGAGTTGATGTGAAGGAAGGAATCCCGTTGAGAAATGGGGTCTCCTAAAGAGAAGTTCTGTGAGAGTGGTTTGTTGTCTTAAAGATAGGCATGGACAATATAGACTTAGAGAAAATCCCTCTGAATCTGCTGAAGCTTGTCTATGGGTAGTTTCAGGAGGCACTAGCAAATGTCCATGAGAATGCATAAGAAACTCATTGTTTGTGATAGGGAGTAGGCTGACTTCTCAAAATGTACTATTGAAGCTAGATAATGTAAATGATTGGTAGTGAGGGGCAAGGGTAGGAGAAAGTCATCGGGTTATTAAGCCATCAGAATAATGTTGGCTCAATATAGTATTGGATGGACCCATCAAGGTCTCAGGAAATACATAACTCTGAGAAGGAGCTGGTGAAGCATCAAAAAACTCAGGATAGTTCAGGGAAAAGGCAGCTGAAGTGCCAGAGGTGTCCATCCTATTGGAAGTTCAACAGATGTCCTTCAGATCCAGGTGAACCATCCAGTCACCAGATTGGAGGGTGCCCCACTGAAGGTGAATACCATCTTGGCATGGCGGAAAAGGATGAAGCGGTTCAGTACCTTGAGATTTGTAATAGGTTATAACCCTTTTAATTTTTCTGGAAAAGGAAATTAGAGCTTAGAATTCATCCTTGTGACTGAGCATGAGTAATGACTCCTTGCCGGAACAGTTCTGGGACTTTTTGATCCAATGTGGCAAACTCCTCTGGAGAAAAGGGCCGAGAAGAGGGTGGTGGGATTGGAAGGGAGGTTCCAGAAAGTCTACATGGTAACCCAGAGTTGTTGAAAGGAACAAAGGAACTGCTGAGCTGTTGCTCCATTTGAAGAAGAAGGAGACAATGTGATCCACTGAAAGAAAAATACGTGGATGATATGGGACCGAAAAGAGGAGACATATCTGAGGGAGGTTGAGCGGGCTGGAAGGTACCTCCTGTGCAACTGCCATAGGAATCACCTTTTTTTCCAAGAATCTTCCTCTTTATAGATGGGAGCTTTGGCTGGTATGGTCTTGTGGAAGGAAACAGTGGAAAGACTGGCCTCTGGGCACCCACACTATCAATGGTTGATTTAAAAACATGTCTTCTGAAGAAAACGTTTTTCATTGTATATTGGGTGTAATCCAGAGAGGAGAACACATTGTTATCCTTAGATATACCTCTGGGAAAGATTTGGTGACGAGAAAATCTCCAAGGGTATTGTGATACACTCATGTCAGCAATCTTAGGGTCCATATGCATAAGGAAGAAATGCTGTCATACTCTGGAGAGGATAGCATTGGTGTCCCCTAGAAGATACACTTCTCTGTGGCCCATCTCCTGAGTGAGACAAGGTCGGTCAACCCAGGAGTCGAGGCACAATGCTCCAACAAGTCTAGAGAAAGCAGTAAATGCCCTTTTTAGGATCACATCCAGAGTGAAGGTGGAAGGAAACTAGGTTTGGATCAATGTGTGATATAACGCAGTCTTTTACCCTTGAAGAGGGATTGCATTTTTGATTGTCAATTAATTTTGTAAAGGGTGAATTGCTTTATTCCATCTGGGAGAGGTTAAATCAGCTAGGGTTGGATCCTAATATTGTAGAGCTGCTCTGATATCTACATTCTGGGACGGTTGCAAATGTGAGGGTGGGGTCTAATGGGGAATGCTCAGAGGCTTTTAAGCTTTCAAGGGGTGTGCGCCAGGGGTGTGTTCTGGCTCCTACTTTGTTCCTTCTATATACAAATGGACTGTCTGATTTTTTGATGGAACATTGTAGGGATGTTCCAAAGGTGAATGGTACTGATATCCCTGTGCTGACGTACGCGGATGACGCGGTCCTCATGGCCCGCACTATGAATGGTCTCCGGGAAATAGTTAGAGCTTATGCCTCTTTTATGTCAGCTTTGGGTTTAGAGGTCAATTTTAAGAAATCACATTTTATGGTTTGTGGAAGACCCTTGAGCAGGGTGGGGGAACTAAAGTTGGAGGATCAAATTATTAGTAGGGTTCATGAGTTTCCATACTTAGGGATTATTTTTGATGAGAAAGGATCTTGGAAACCTTGTATTGCCAGAAGGGGTGCGCTTTTTCATGTAACAGTTGGTGCGACTTTTGACTGTACGGGTAGGTAGTAAACCTATCAAGCCTTTGCTTGAAATCTATAGGCGGAAATGCCTCCCTGTCCTGCTGTATGGTGCTGCACTCTAGGGGTATAGGTACACCTGAGCCTTTACAGTGGAAGAAAATCGGTTCTGTAGAAGGCTATTGGGAGTTGGACAAAATATCCCTGGTTTTACCCTTCATTTGGAACTGGAGCTTGAGTTTGTGCAGGACACTATTCAGTTGACTCCCCTTCTGCTATGGATCTCAATTTGGAGTAACGAACATGCCACTCTTAATAGGGATATCGTGAGGGATTGTTTGGCTTGTGACAATGTAAAAAATATTCCCTGGCTGATGCACATAAGGAAGATGGCTCATGATTTGGGGCGGCCTGAATTGTTTGACTATCCTGAGGGCCTGACCAGTTGTGATAAGAAATGGGTTAAGGATAATTTTTTAAGAATCCAGGAGAACAGGAGGGAGGGGGAGGCTTTAGGGAAAAAATCAATCAGGGAGTTCATCATGTTAAAGATGTGGGTAGGCCCTGAGCACTATCTCTTAGAGATAAAGGATGTGAGGGAAAGGTCTCTTATAACCCGTTTCCTTTTGGGGATCATTGGAAGTAGTCTGTGTTTCCCGTTAGGTCAGTATGGGGACAAATGTATTAGACCCTGACCCTGTGATGGGGTGTCCCAACAGATCTTGTCCCATTTTACATTGTTTTGTGTTTTTTATGCACCATTTAGAACTCGATTTTTATTACCTCTCCTAAGGCCCAAGGGTTTCGTGCAATATCGTCCTGCTTTTATGTGGTTGCAAATGGCCTCAGATGAATTGGTGTGGAAGGGGTTGTGATCATTCCTGAAGGGAGCTATTACTTGGCGTAATAATGTTGAGTTTTTAGAATGATTTTTTTTTCTTTTTTTTTTCTATTATATTGCTTCTATGAATGAGGTTATATATGTTTATATTCTTGATGGGTGTTTTTATTATATATGGTCTTATTGCTATTTTTAACAAATGTATTGGTGATTAATTGTTGTAATGGATGAATTTTTTCATACCGAATAAAAGTTATTATTATTTATTCCATCTTTATATCATTTCACAAATCCATTCATCAAATTTTATAAGTTGGATACTTCAGGTTGTTTCAAAACAAGGAAATATGTTGCTCCGGCAATTTTGTACCATGCATTAAAAATTGATCAGTGTTGTTGTTCAGTAATGCTGACATATTATTTCTGTTGTTGTTTTATTAAAAAATCCACTATTATACTCATTCTAGAAAAACATGTCTTAAATAATTTTCTATAAACCTACAATTTGTTAGAAAATGCATTACATTTACTTAAATCTGAACTAAGCTGATTGTCCCATACCTATATTTTTTAATGCTGTCTGGTGTAAAATAAAATTGATACAATGTAAAATTGAGAAACATCTAACAATTTTTTTTTAAAGATGAATCTTCTAAACTCAAAACTTGTGCACATCCACAATAAACTTAGCAGGTGGTATAGTGCATCATCGCCACCACCATTTGTTGAATGCCTGAAACCTGTGGAAACTGTGTGGAACTTATGTAGCATATTAGATTCAGCACTATCCAGGATGCCATCCTCTGGAGCAGCTTACTCTTATTCATCATAACTAAACAAAAGCTGTTTAGATTTAAGAAACTTCTGAAGACATGGCTCTTCTCTCAATAACTACAAATTTCTATCTAAGCCATTTAAAGCGGCCTGATATAGGATTCATTGTTTAGCAGTAGGAGAGTCTGTTCATGAGTAACAGTGTGTTTTACAAAAAACACAAAATAAATTAAAATAGGAAGGTAATCTTGAGCCAAATTGTATAACTCCACAATAAGTTACAATTTCTCTTTGCAATATTACTTCTCATTTACACACTGTTTCATTCATCATAACATAACGTAACATAACATAACACAGCATATAAAGCATTTTGTGAAAATCTGAATATGGTGTCTAGAAAGTAAACGTCATAATAAATGCATTTTTCATTCAGTCTTCACAGTTCCTATTCACCTTCCCTATGAATTCCTTCACTCCTTGATATCTCATAAAATATACCTTACTCTGTATCTATATCATTTTATCTATGAAGGTAAAATAGTATAACATTTGAACACATAAACAGACATCTTCTAGTGCATCTTTAGTGATTATCCTATTACATAAACTTTATGCTGCAAATATGGGAGAAAGTTCTGTATGTTGTCATGGGGTATGGAAACAAAAAACATTCTTTTAAATTTCATACAATGCTAACCATTAAGACAAAATAGTCTTTGGTAGGCTCTTTTAAAAAAGCTTTGGAGATTAAAATATTTCCGCATTATATCTTAATTTCATTCCTTATATCTAAGATTTAGGACCTGATTCACAATGGTAAACTTACACTTTTGTGTAACTTTACAATTGTTTGCTATTTACAAAGGGATTTAAGAGTAGTATCTTTACGAGTGCATAGTCTCGCGCATGATAAGGTAGGTCTTTTTATGCGCGGAAGCTCCGCACTTTTAAAGATACTACTTGTAAATCCCTTTGCGAACAGCAAACAATTGTAAACTTACACAAAGGTGTAAGTTTACCTTTGTGAATAAGGCCCTGAATTATTAAAATGTCAATACTGAGTCAAGTATAGCAAGACAGAAAAAAATATAATTTAATGATCTTGAGAGCACATTGCTCCTATAATGTGGGCATCAGAACATCTCCCAAGTAACTTTTATATTTTGTAATACCAAATAAAATACTTTGTTAAATAATGCATTTGAGTTAAATTGTAATACAATGCTTTTAGTTATAACGATTGGGAAAAAAGAGTTACCATACAAATATCATAGTTTCAACTAGATAAAGTATCTGTGTTATGTAAAATACAACCTATCCCATTTTAGAAGATACCTTCTGACATCAAAACATAGTTTGCCCTTATAGAATGTAACTATTTTTTTATGACTGTTTAAATTATCTTTGCCAATAGGTAGCTTTTTCTTTTGAGAGGGATGTGTGTTAGTACATGCATTTTTATTGCTAGTTTTCCAATGGTAAGCTTAATACATGAAAACATGGGTTACATAATTTATTAATGTATAGAAAAGTGGGTATGCTACCTTATAAACTAGAGATACCCCTATCATGTTATCTGCTTAGGTGGGCGATGTTGTCTTTCTTAAACTCGCCATCTGTTCTCTGTATACATACAAAAGTGTTCAGCTGAAAGAGAAGGATTTTATTTTGTTTCACTGTGTCAAAGAGTGCCATCCATTTGTTTCTCCTAAAATGAAAGTAAAAATACCAGTCATTCATTAGAATGTTTTTTTTGCAATTTAAGTAGTCAAAATCCATTATGGCAATTGCAATAAAGCTGTTTGTATCATTTATATGTTTGTATCATATTAATTGTATTATTTATATGTTTTCCCATATTTGTCAGTCCATGGTTTCCCCATGTTTTCCCTGCCTGCTGGTAATAGTAAAGATGATAGGAAAAAATGTAGACTTGGATGCCTCCAACATCAATAAATTTTGAAGTGAAGGCTATCGTGAGTGGGTTTCTGGAATATTTCCCCCTTTCTAGGCATACAGTATGCTAACAGTTTATGATTAAGAAACTGTTTTGATTGTGTTGTAGCCGTGGAGCACAGTTTAGGGGGGTACATGCCTAGAAGTGCACTATAATGTTTTCCTACTTCTCTGAATTGCATTTTCATTTTAATACTTACAGGTGCGTCCAGTGGGCCTGCATTACATGTTTGCCACAGGCCTCACAAAGCCTTATGACATGCCTGAAGTTAGTGATTTTGCAGAGGCTGCTGCCAAAAGCCTTAAGGGTAAAAACATATCAGGGTCAGATAGGAGGTCCAGTGGCTGTTTAGGTACAAGATGTATTGCTTGAAATGTATTTATGTTGGGGAAGTAATTTATAAGGATCACTTCATTTTCTGTGACCAGTGTTTCAAAACCTCACAAGGTGAGGATGATGCTGCCAGTCAATGAGGAAATGTGAATTTGAAGCATGATTCAGAAGAAAATCAATTGGATGTGCATATGGCCACTTGAGTTGTGAATTCATTAGCAACTGAAAATGATGATGTGATTTGAAAGGGTTGTTAGTGTTCAGAGCGGTGGCTTGTGAATTGTCACATCTTTGCTTTTTGGGGTGGTTTGCAGAGCACAGCTGAAAACAAGATAGTTTCTTTCCAAACTGTGAAAGTGGTAGTGATGGCCATTATTAACAGTAATAAATAAATTATGCATCCCATACTAAAACATACAGGCTGCAGGAGGAACGAGCATGAGGAGAGCATGGAAGTCGTTTTGAAATATTTGGGAGCCATGGGAGAGAAGGATCTGGCACTCAAAATTGTTGTAGCCAATCTGACACAGATTGCCTGCTGCAGCTAGTGGTTTTGTCTTTACTGAATGCCAGCTGGTGAAATGCGTAATAGAATTCTAGATCAATGAGACAGAAAGAAAGGGAAGAGTAGTGATAATAGTAGACTAACAGAGGTAGATTAACTATGTAGACTATTGGGACTACATCATCAAGGCTGATCATCTAGATCTGAGAAGTTATTTGCAGCAGTGAACATATTTTTGTGGGCATTCATGGTTTTTGAGCTGTAGAAGAGGTGAGAAGGAGGAAGGGATTCCCCTGTCACATGTAGAATTGATGGAGTGGGAGGTATTTAGCTTGCCAGGACAACAATGGACCAGAAAGGGCTGCCTTTTGGGTTCCCATGAGGAGTTCTGATGTTGAAGTTCTCTGGTCGGAAATGATGGCTTAATAATTGCTTAATGTTTGGATACAGAAAAGAGCTCTTTTTTCATATGCATAGATGGATCTCAATGGTGATTACTTGGGTTTTGATTGTGGTATGAAAGAGGCTGAGCTAGCTGAGGGTGTAAAATGCAATGGAGACACGCTTGATTTGGATATGGGGCAATGTTGTGGCCGCTAAGGAATGTGTAAAGGATCAGAGACTGGCAAGGGTATGCTGAGTAAGGTCAAAGGCTATGTCCGATCTACTTTGGTGGACCTTTTAAGGAACGTGTATACATTTTGCATGAGTCACCTCTTCGGACCAATGCCAAGTGGCCCAGAGAGAAAAAAGAAAGAATTTATTTTTTGGAAACTCAGATGTGAAATGGGTCTGTGTATGAATTGAGGAGAAGGCATCTGTCATCAACTGGGATTCAGATCAGTGAGATGGAAGTGGAATTGTCGGGTGTGGGGCTGCAAAGGGGAAACAAATGTTACATTGTTTGAACTAGAAGGCTTAGGGAGGATTTTATATCCATTGGACTTACACACCAGGATGTACTACCTGGAATAGAAAACGGATTGGAATTGATAACGAACATTAAATGGGGAATGTAGTCCAGGAAGAGTTGTACCGGTGTAAGAATTGACAGCTCTTGCATGTTAATTTGGAGTTTGGAGGAGATCTAACAATAGGCAAAAATTTATGAGGGCTTGTAGTAATACTAAAGGGAAAGTAATTTTTTTGCATGGAGGTTGATGGTTGTTTTTTGTGCACCCATACCAGGTAGCCAGTTGCCCCAAATTGTTTAGACAAGATGTAAGGCATCTTTCCTTCTTTGGTTCATAAGCGTTTATAACAATGCTACCTGTGGTCTCTGGACATTTTTGAGGGAATGAGAAGAATGTTATATCATATTTAGAGGGATTTTTCTCGACTCCATACAACTCAGCTGAGGAAGAAAGTTGGTGGAGAATGGAATTTAATCCAAATTGGCGTTTTTTGCCTTTTTTCTGGCTATAGAACTCTGGGCACTTTACCTCTGCTAACCAGAGGTAAACTATTTGTACTCCTCCTTTAAACATGATGAAACTGGTATACACCTGTCGTGGCTGTACGTATGGAGTTTCCGTTTGTGAAATAAAGAGGGATCACGCAATTATTTTAGAGAATATAAGGATATCTCCTTTATTATGGTTTATCAGCTGCTTAGTTGTTTCTGTTCTCGTTTGTCCTTTTTTTCTTTCTTGTCTCTCTCTCTCTCTCTTTTGTATTTCTTTCTGGTTGATTTTCTTTTCTGAGAGCCTCTTTCTGGGACCGTCTTCCTGGGTTGTTTATCGTTGTTTTGTTTTTCTTCTGGTAGGTATCTCCGGTTTTCAGAGGCACTGTTCCAGAAAACAAGAATGTCAGAGGGAAAATCAAAGAAGAAAAAAAAAATAGGGAGTAGGTAAGTATAGTTTCTCTCACTTTCGGGTAATATGATTGTACCTGTGGGGAGGGGGAGGGAGAAAAAAAGGGAGAGTGGGACTGGTGAGGTCTGTGACTAAAAGTGTAGGTCCTAGCCCTTTGCAAGTGTCCAAGTGTTCTTAGTGCACAAAAAAGGGAAAGGAAATAATGTTAAAGAAGTCCCCACTTCTTTCTATGCTTCAGATTAGCCTTTTCACTCCCTCCCCATCCTTCCCACGTTTAAAATAAGTACATGGGTTTTGCAAATAAGCCCGTACCTATAGTAGCCACGTCCCTCTTGGGACGTACGTGACAGGTGGTTACAGCGTCCTTCTTTATCGCCTCGGTCTCGGCTGGGGACTCTGTTTCCCGAGCCTTTTCTGCCACCGTTGATTCCTCGTCACTATCCTCCGATTCCGTGTCGCTATTCTCCCTTTGTCCGTTATTGGGACTCCTCGCCTCTTTCCACCTGTCCGTTCTTCCGTCTTCCTCATTCCCCGGTGTCTTCTTCCTCTCCACCCTTTGGGCCGCGTTACAACCTTCTTCTTCCGGGTTCACGCCTCCCTTGAACCAGATGTTCTTATTCAGAGTGCCCCCAGGGTACTCATTTAGCAGCCCCACGCGATTAGTGGCTTCGGTTGTATCAGCCACTCTGTTACATACGCTTCCCCCGAAAGAGGGCTGATCAAGTCCTGAATCCAAGGGATATTTGGATAAGTAATCTGCAGGGACCATATGTTTTCCTGGGCTATGCTGTACCTGAAACATAAAAGGTTGCAGTTCCATGAACCAATGTAGATTTCTCGAGTTTGTAGCCTTATTTTTAGCCAGCCATATGAGAGGAGCATGATCGGTGATTAGGACAAATGGATGTCCAAGCAAGTAATATTGTAAAGACTCAACAGCCCATTGTATGGCTAAGCACTATTTTTCAATCACAGGATAATGTGTTTCCCGATGTAACAGTTTTCTACTTAGTTTGCTCGTCTTCATCCTTCTGGGACAGGACTGCCCCAATGCCTACATCCGATGCATCCGTTTGTACATAAAAAGGTTTCGTAAAATCAGGACAACGTAACACCGGTTTGGTGGTTAAACAGCGTTTGAAGGACTCATAACTCTTAAACTCTGTGATAGTAAGATCTTCGAGCTTATTGGGTTCATCCTTTTTCAGTAGGTTGGTCAACGGGGCTGTTACGGTAGAATAATTAGGGATAAGTCTACACTAGTATCCAACCAACCCTAGAAAGGAACATATTTCTTTTTACGTTTGTGAGAGAGAAACTTTGAGAATAGCTTCTATTTTATCGATCTGTCACTGGATATGTCCTTTTTCAATGATATAACAAAGATATGCAATGGATTCCTTGACAAGATAAAAAAATTCCGGATTAGCAGTTAATCCTGCTCCCATTAATGTACGGAAAACACCTGATAAGTGATTTAGGTGTTCTTTCCACGTCTCACTATATATGACAATGTCATCTAAATAGGCAGCGGTATAACCTATATGTGATCATAACAATTTGTCCATTAGACGTTGGAAAGTAGCTGGAGCCCCATGTAGTCCAAATGGGAGAACAGTGAACCGGTATTACCCTGAAGATGTAGAAAAGGCTGTCTTCTCCTTATCTTTGAGATTTAAGGGGATTTGCCAGTCTCCTTTAGTTAGATCTAAAGTGGACATATATTTGGCTTTCCCTAGTTGTTCAATTAACTCATCCACTCTTGGTATTGGATAGGTATCAAAGTCTGATATGTTATTCAATTGTCTGAAATCAATACAAAAACGAACTGTACCATTGGGTTTGGAGACCAAAACCACCAGAGAACACCAGGGACTGGTGGAGGGTTCAATGATACCCATTTGTACCACAGGGGGTCATTATGGACATGGGGGTGAACACCGCCGTGTTCATGCTGGCGGTCTTTCCATAGACTGCCAGCCCCCTTGAGACCCTGCTGGCCGCATTACGAACATTCTGCTGGGCCCGGACATTGCCGATGGCTCCACATGGAGCCGTCGTCAATGACTGAGTGCGGCAGGTGCAGCAGCACCTGTCACGTGGATCACTGCCTGTAAATCGGTCGGTGTTTTTAATAGCCGCCAGAACGACAGTTCGTGGCTTGTTTGACGTAGAGTGGTAATGAATTCCACAGTCTAGCTCCAAGATACAATATTGATCTTCCTCCCCATTTGGCCTTTTTTATTGGGGGAATGACAGCTAGGGTCGTGGAGGATGATCTAAGATGTCTGGTAGGTTTGTAAAAAGAAGCCAGGGTTCGCAATATTGGTGGGCCTTTGTCATATAGCGCTCTATGAATGTAACATAAAGATTGAAATGTTATCAGTTGCTCCAAAGGAAGCCATTGCAACGTTGATAGAGCTGACCTGGCCGATTCATGCCTTGGTAGATTGAAGAGAAGGCGGTCAGCAGCGTTCTGCACCAACTGCAATTTCTTCATAACATATTTTGGTGCACCAAGAAACAGGGCGTTCCCATAATCCAGCCGAGAGATTATTAAGGCCTGTATGATGAGCCTCTTTGCAATGAATGGAAGTATTTTGAAAATCTTTCTAAGAAGTCTGAGTATGCCAAAACAGGAGGAGGATATTTTTTTCGCTTGATGATCCATGGATCAAACCATACTCCCAGACTCTTAATGCTTTCTTTGGGCAATGGAAGATCTTCTAATGGTTATAAAACTGGGGAGATTAAGTTTGGTTTTGCGTGGTGACCCAGAAACATAACCTTTGTCTCATCTCCGTTCAACTTAAGTTTACAGCTGGACATCTATTTGGAGATTGCCTGTAGGCAAGGAATTAGGCGAGAATTGGTTGAGTTCTGATCAGTAGAAAAGGATACCACAAGCTGGGTGTCATCTGCATATGACACTACAGAGAGTCCATAGGGCTCCACTACTTTTGCCAGAGGGGCCATATAGATATTAAATAACGCGTAGGGCTCAAAGAAGAGCACTGAGGCACCCCCCACTTACTCTTAAACAGCTTGAATTAAAGGAACGGCCCAAAACTTAAAATTATCTTGCTTCCAAGAATAAGGCAAACCAACTCAGGGCATTGCCTGAGACTCCACTTTCCCTCATTCTTTGGAGTAAAATATTGTGCTCCACTGTGTCAAAGGCGGCACTAAGATCGAGAAGCATGATTGCCAAGACCAAGCCCTGATCTACACGTTTCCTAACTTCTTCAGTGACTACGATTAATGCGGATTCCGTACTATGTAATGGTCTAAAGCCCATCTAAGAAGGATGGAGAATGTTATTTTCCTCAAAAAAACTTGAAAGATGAGTATTGACATGTTTTTCAAGTACTTTGGCAAGGGCTCGCACCATAGAGATTGGTCTATAGTTGCCAGGGATGAATGGATCTAGGCTGGGCTTCTTAAGCAACAGCTTCACAATTGCATGTTTCCATTGTGGAACGGTGCTGACTGATAGTGACATGTTCAACAGCTCAGTTACCACAGGGACTATTATTCAAGCCCCTTGTCCTGAGATTGAAGGAGGGGCCGGATCCTGGGGAGACCCTGATTTAAGGGTGGTCAATAGTATAGAGATCACTTCAGGAGAGAGGGGAGGAATATATGTAAATCTTACTCCACCCTTGGAACACTCCTCATCTACCGCTTAGGGACTATGGGTATCTATTTGTGCATATTTCCTCTAGATGAAGGGGTTACTGGTCCCACTAGATCCATACCCCCCTAGAAAAGGGTATATCGATAACTCGAAAAGGGTATAAGGTGGCTTTCCTGACTGCCTCTGGGTTAACTAGTTGACATTTCGGACATTGTGCGCAATATTTCCGTATATCTGAAAAAACTCCGGGCCAATAAAATCGAAGGAGTAGATATTCTTCAGTTTTTTCTCTTCCTTAAATTCCACTCCCTACTTGAGCATGGGCTAAATGTAATACCTGGTTGCGATAATGGTTGGGTACCACTAGTTGAGTCTTCTCCATTTTATTATGTCGTGTCACCCTATACAGTAAACCATTTTGAGTTACAAAATAGGGAGCTACCTGTCTGTTTTTCTCAGTAAGTGCAGAGGCCCAAGCATGTTGTAAAGTGGGATCTTCTCTTTGACTAGCATGGAAGGGTGGCATGGAAGTTAGAGGTTACACGATATAGGGGGTCATTACAACATTGGCGGGCAGCAACCGCCGCCCGCCAAGTTGTAACCACTGTGAGACCGCCAATGCGTCCGCACTCCCGCGGTGCCCATAATGACATCCCCGCCGGCCCAGTGGGGATGTGGGCCGCAACATGGGAGCTGGCTCCAAATGGAGCCGGCGGTGTTGCGGCTGTGGGACGGGAGCAGTTGCACCCGTCGCGCTTTTCACTGTCTGCGTAAGCTGCACGGGGCCCCCAGTGGCCCCACGACTCCCTGTACTGCCAGCCTTTTCCTGGCGGTTCAAACCGCCAGGAAAAGGCTGGCGGTAGGGGGATTCGTAATCCCCTGGGCAGCGCTGCAAGCATCGCTGTCCTGGCGGATTATCACCGCCGGAGCAAATGTGGTGGGAAACCACCGGCCCCGGCGGTGCGACCGCGGCGCTACCGCTGCGGTCGTAATCCCCTCTGAAGCACCGCAAGCCTGTTGGTGGTGTTTCAGCCAAAACAGCCCTGGCGGTCTTGGACCGCCAGGGTTGTAATGAGGGCCATAATCTTTTTTGTTCCCTTTTTTCAGATCTACTCAATTGTACCTTTTCTTTACCCATACTAAGAAATGTCTTAGCGAAAGGGGCTTCTAATAACCAGGGGTCCAGCTTCTCTTTTTGTCTTATGGTGTACAATACATCCGGAAAAGCACTGTAATCTGTTCCTATTATAACCTCCTCTACGAGGTGTGGTATTATTCCTACTCAAAGAGCTTCCTTTTTTCCTCTCCATTCCAATTGAATTTCAGCTACGGGATATTGTCTCATGTCACCATGGATACAGTAAATGCAGACGAATGTATCAGCTTTCATTTTATTCCTGGGCTACTAAATCTGCTTTAATTACTGATTGACTACATCCAGAGTCCACTAGTACTCTAGTGGGTTTCTGGTTGACTAATATCTCTTTCATATAATGGGATATTCCTCTGGCTGTACATAGTACGCTTCCTCTTGTAACGCCTATTTCCATTGGTACAGGCTTGGATACTCTGTGGGGACAATTACGAGCGATATGGCCCCATTCCGCACAGCTATAACACTGAGGAGCCTGGTTAGGTTCCCTATCTGATAGATGATTACTGGGGCCCTCTTCAGTCTCTCTCATCACTCGTAGTTGGGAAGAGGTCCTTCCCCCAGGGGCAGGTCCCTTTTGATGACTAACCCTAAAATAAGGAGCTCTATGAAATGCGCAGGCTAAACCTATGGCTGTGGATGTATTGACATTTGGGTGCTGTTTTATCCAATTACGAGTTTGTAGTGGAAGGGCCTCTTAGTACTGCTCTAACAATATAGTTTGTATGACTTCCTCTCTATTTGTTCCATGTGGACCTAACCATTTTAATCCTAAATTCTGCATTCTATAATAAAGAGTTCTAGGCTTCTCCATAGGAATCCACTTCGTTTTTCGGAACTTCATTTGGTAAAATTCTGTATCGTAGCCTACTTATTATAAAATAGCCTTCTTTGTCTCCACATAGGGAGTTGCACCTCCAGGATTTACAGCCTGGTAGGCGGATTGTAAAGTCTCTTTCAATAGGGGGGCTGTGTATTGACCGCATCGGTCTTGGGGCTAATTAGCAGAAGTTACAACCCTTTCAGAATACGTGAAAAACGCTTTGGGGTCTTCTCCTTCTTGAAATTTTTGTAACAGTGAACTAGGTACATTAGGGTGTACTCTAGTGGTAGCAATGGTGTCTGTTAGCTTTTGTAGAGCAGTCTCATGTACTAACTGATTATTAGCAATAATGGTTGCTTGAATCTTTAACGCGTTTGGCAAAGTTTCCCTATCGCTCCAAGCTTCTCGCACTTGTTCCTCCCATACCATCTGAAGGTGTCTCTGTCCTTCTGCAAGTTGTTGGATCATATCTTCTAGAGAAGGTTTTGTCTCCATCATCCCACTTCTGACACCACTATGTTGTGGGTGTATGTCTAGAGTTTCCGTTTGTCAAATATAGAGGGATCACGCAATTCTTTTAGAGAATATAAGGATATCTCCTTTATTATGGTTTATCAGCTGCTTAGTTGTTTCTGTTGTCTTTTGTCCTTTTTTTTCTTTCTAGTCGCTCTCTCTTTTTTTTTATTTCTTTCTGGTTGCTTTTCTTTTCCGAGAGCCTCGTTCTGGGACCTTCTTCCTGGGTTGTTTATTGTTGTTTTGATTTTCGTCTTGTAGGTATCTCCGGTTTACAGAGGCACCATTCCCGAAAACAAGAATGTTGGAGGGAAAATAAAAGAAGAAAAAAAATAGGAAGTAGGTAAGTATAATTTCTCTCTCTTTGCGGTAATATGATTGTACCTGTGGGGAGGGGGGGGAGGGAGAGTGGGACTAGTGAGGTCTGTGCCTAAAAGTGTACGTCCTAGCCCTTTCCAAGTGTCCTTAGTGCAAAAAAAAAAAGGGGGAAAGAAATAATGTTAAAGAAGTCCCCACTTCTTTCTATGCTTCATATTAGACATTTCCCGAGCTCTTTCTGCCGCTGTTTATTCCTCGTTGCTATCCTCCAATTCAGCTTCACTATCCTCCCTTCGTATGTTATTGGGACTCCTCGCCTCTTTCCACGTGTCCTTCCTTCCATCCTCCTCAGTCCCTGGCGTCTTCTTCCTCTCCTCCATTTGTGCCGCGTTGCAACCTTCTTCTTCCGGGTTCGCACCTCCTATGAACCGGATGTTGTTATTCAGAGTGCTCCTGGGGTACTCTTTTAGCGGCCCAACGCGATTAGTGGATTTGGCTGTAACTGCCACTCTGCTACAACACCTCATTCTCTTATGTATTTTATATATAAGTCCCTAGTATGTTGTATCAAGGAGCAGCCAGGGACTGTAAGTTAAATGTCACACATGCACAACAGCACCTACTGCCCATTCACTACAGTGACAATGTAAACATGGCTGCAGACCTGCCACAAGTAGCCCGGCTGTGCAGAGTTTGCCTGCAAATTCAACCTGTCAAAACAATCCCTTTTGATAAACCTAAAGCTTCATTTAAAGTATTAATCAGTCACCCTAAGTAGGCATCATTGCCAATAAGGCAGGGTGTGTGGTATTTGCAAGTAGCACATGTAAAAGTGTGATGTTAAACATGTCCTTAGATCGAAAAAGCCCTAAAAGCTATTTTCACTTTAGCAGTATTGACTATTCCACAGGAAAGCACTAGGATGCAATGTTGAAAAAATAATACTGTATCTTGGGAATGGGACTAGCTAGAAAAATAATTCAACTACTATTTAAATAGTTATTAAAATAACAATTTAGGTGAAAAGTCAGATTGTTTCTAAATATTACAGAAAAGTTACTTTTAGAAAGTTACCTTTACCCTGGCTGAAGTCACTATAAGCTAAATCTAAATTTTTGCTTTCCTATATTGGTCAGCCAGTATTAGCATTTAATGTGTGAAAACGAGGTGTCAGCTTGTTCCCAGGAACAAACAAAAGGCTGAACTGCATGGCAGAGCTGATCCTTCTGGTACTGACAGAATACAGCTTTGGCTGGGAGGATCCTCTTTGATATTAAAGTGTCAAGTCCTGCTTGAATGTCACATCCTGCTTGACAGCCCTGCTGGTGGTTTTCATGAGATACGTGGGCGTACTTCAAAGATGCTTCCCTGTCACAGCTAGCTGATGCTTGTGCAGGGCCCTTCATTCCCTCATCCTCCAGCCTGTCAGGCCCTAATCAAAGCAGACCTCCTTTTGACAAGTCTGCTGGGTTTGTATATAACATTTGGGACACACTTTGAAGGAGGGAAACGGAATGTCAAAAAAATTTGTGTACATCTACTGTCATGTTGCTGAAAGCACAGCTTTCATTTACCAGATATTTGTCTCTATGTTTGTTGGGGATTGCCTGAAACTGGATTGTAGTGTTAGATGTGGGAGGACACTAGGATTACTATACTACACTGCTCAGATATAGCTGAGTCTTCAACAAGCTAAAAGAGGCCTTTTTCCTGCAAATGAACAGCTGACCAGTGCCAACTGGACCAAGGCTGGGCTCTCCTGTTGGCCTCTGCCTTCCACCTCATGAGTCTCTAGGTGCGTCCCCTGAGGTCCTGTTGGCATTAGAAGTGCACTCCTGATGTGGATTAGGACTTAAAGGGCTTAAGTAAGAAGGTAACATGTTTGACCAGGAACAACCTGGTTAGTATATCCAACCCGAACTCCATCATGGTCAATGTCAAGGTTTGGTTCTACCATAAACATTGACTATCATTTGCACTTTCTGCTTCTTGCCATTTTGTTTAAAAAAATCATATCTCCGGTTTCCCCCATTGAAATTTTGTCATTTTTGTATTAATTTCTTTATTACATTTTACTCTATTTTTTGATTGTTTTGGCATTAGTATTGTTTTACATTTCAACTTTATTACTGTTTTAGTTTACTACATAAATACTTTATACATTGCCTCGAAGTAAGCTTGTCTGCCTGTTCCATAAACCAGAGGGTTAAACTTTGGTTTATTTTGTGAATTTAGTTGTTCACTCTGACATGAAGTGTGATTATTACTTAATTAAAACCTCAATTTCTTACAATTGACAAAGACAATAGGTCTCCGCTTTTGGACCTATTTGCTTTGGCAATACTCTTTGCTAAATGTTGCATGAAATAGGCCAAAAAAGAAGAAAAAAGGTGTGATGGAGTAGCTGCAGTTGCTGGTATCATCATTCTGTATGGGCGTGCTTTCCTGGTAACATGTGCCCACCTGAAGAATTGCGGTGCACCATTTTCCTTATTCTTCACAGACCATTCTAAGATGGAAGATGGCGCTTATATTGGTAAATAAAAAAATACTATGTGTGAGAAAGTACTTTTGTTACATGAGGACGCCTGGTAGCTACATGGCAGCTGCAGGGCATTCCAAAAAAGTGAGGTAAAACATTTTTTGAAATGTCTGTCAGGGATGGGAGAGCAATAGAGGAGCAGGAGGGGGAAAGGAAGGAGGGGACAGAATAAAAATAAAGGTGAGTGGGTAAGGAGAGGCAAAGCAGCACATGATGGAGAGAGCAACACAAAGAGTGGAAGGCAGGGGAGAAGCAGGCAAGAGAGAAAGACCAGCATACACGGGTGGGAGCAACACAGAGCATGCATGAAATTGAGGGTATTTGGGAGGGGGAAACTGTCAGTAGGGAGAGTGCTAGAAACCACAAGCACTCTCATTGGGTGATTTGAAAAAAAGAACACAAATAGATCCCTAAATGCGAAAATTAAGATAATGCAGGCCACCCAATCCAAACGATGATAATGTGGCAATGCTCTGGGAGTGTGGCTAACAAATGAAGGGGAAAGCAAACCATCAAATTAGAATCTAGCAAATGAAAATGACAATAAAGTCAACCAATAATAGTAAGTGGTTGGGCGCTAAGCCCAGTGTAAATTTTTGTAAGCCCACAATAGGTCTTTTGCAACCAGAAGGCTTACGTTGTCCGGTAGGCAACACACAAAAAAGGGAGACACTAGTAACTCAATGGTTACCCTATCTTTGGGTGGGAAAATGGCTGGCTATAATGCGTGGAAATAGAGCTTAACAAAAGGATAGTTGAAGTAAGGTATTACTAGCCTGAACCAGGAGTCTGTGAGGTCTGAGATGGTTAAAGGAAAGTTATTGACAGGGCTGGTGCAATGATTTTTCTCACCATTGGTATAGTGACATTTTGATGTCTTCAATCCTTCCCAATTCAGTCAAACTTGATTCTTTTAGTGGTAATATCCTGTATTGTGCTATTGGTGGCTATCTAGTATCACCACAAAGTAACAGCAAGACCTTTGGAAGGGCAAGGAGAAAGTGAAAAGGGGCTGATAGACTAATTATTTATGAGTGGGTTTTTACGTTACACTGGTGTATTAGAATGTACAGTACATTAAAGTATTTGAGTTTGCAAAGCAGTGGGGAGGGCTCCATCTTGTAAACCTGTGGGCTTATTTGCTAAAAGCACACATTGGAGCAAGGCAAGCAGCTGCAGTGCATTGTTTAAGCTAGAAAGAGCTGAATGGTAGGATATTTTCAACGGTATGGCTTTCCTCAGCCCTACCCCGGCTCTGTGTCACTTGTGGTTCTCTATCACCAATGCAGGTATACTTGCATCATATCACACGGGTGCATGTATTGTGGTAAGGATTATTTTTGTGCAGGAAGTAATACCGCACAAAAACAATCCTCACAGGCATATTCCTCTTTCTATGTGTACTACAGGTTTACTGCCTTTAACTAATCTGGGTTTGCATGAAAATGCATGGGTGGATACATGGGAACGCCCATGCTTCACTCATGTAACACCTACTTGATGCAGTGTAATGTCAATGCCAAATCAGCATTTGTGTGGCTTTACAACTCTTGACTAGCGTTTTGCGTTGTGGCTGCACCAAAAAAGCGACGCAAGCTTGATGCAAAATGTAAGTAAATCTGGGCCCGGTGTGATGCTCCAGTAAATACAAGGTTCTCACATCTTGATGTCTATTTCCATGTTTGTCGCCATATCCAAAGTAGCCTTTGGGAAAGGGAGAACACCTCTTCCTGCCTCTGAAACAATTAGGGCAGAGGAGAAGGCCATGTCATGATATTCACTGGGCCCTAGGGACGTAGGTTTCATCAGTGCAGCAGTTGCAGTGGCACCAGGGGCCCAGAGGCCTAACTACCCACTGAATCCCATTGTTGCTGCTGTATTTTATAATTTAAACAATAGCTAGAACGTCCATTTCCTTCCTTCCACTAGGGCCAGTGACACACTAGTTAGGCTATTTTTTGTCCCGTCTGTTTGTTCTGCTCTGTCTGCTCAGGGTCACACTTGGAGTGAAGCTGGATGGAAGGTGCTCAGAGCCCTGACTCTCACATTGACTGTGTATGGCAAAAGCCTATTTATACACAGACTATTTTATCTCAGATTTTAGAGGTGTCCACAGTGGGATGACATTTTGGGGGAGTTGTAGAAAGAAGTTGGAATTATTATTCGGGGTCCAAGATAAATGGCTGTGGTATAATGTGTGGTTATTGCATTTAAGGAGGGAGCTGTCATGTTTACGTATCTCCTTAAATGAGGGAGAGGAATTTAATATGGGAGAGAATGGAAAATAAGTGGACGACCTAGAGGTAATTGGTGCATAGCCGCCTAAAGTGCACCAACATTGGGGAGAGAAGAGTAAAACAGAGCTATGTTTCAGTAGATACATTTAACAAACAAAGGGCCTCATTTACGAGGCCCTAGCAGCACACTGCACCACCAGTGCATCATGTTTTTGAAGCTCCGGTGAAGCAGTGTGCCAGCTCATATTTACAAAGCCATGCAAAGTCACCTTGTGTGGCTTTTCATGGCCTTGTAAATATGAACCCCTTTAAGGCATAATACTGCGTGAAAGGGGCGTTCCATGGAGCCCCAAAGGAGTCTGATGCATTCCCAGATTTACAAGTCTGGGAAAGTGTCAGATTCCTACGCCACCTCAGGGGTGGTATAAGAATGATGCGACAGGGGGAAATATATTTATTTCTCCCCGTTTTTTCCTCTATCTGTGCTGCATTTTGCAGCACACATAGAAAGAGGAAAACACCTCTTGTGATTGTTTCTGTGCAGGAAGGTGTACCTTCCTGCACAAAAAGAATCACCCCCGCAGTGAAGGCATCCTTGCATCATGGTGCAAGGGTGCCTGACTTGGCGCTAGGCAGCAATTTGTGCGCCAGCACAGGGGGAGAGGACAGAAGTGTGCCGTATCTTGTAGATATGGTGCATTTCTGCCCTTTCCCTGTGGCACAGGGTGGCCCATCAAGGCACTTGCTGCGCTGACCTGCACACAGGCCTCGTAAATGAGGTCCAAATATTTTAATAGCTATGGGGTTCAGTCGCGGCTCGCGGTGTTAAAGGGGGTGGGGCGGCGCGGGCGGAGGAGGAAGAAGCAAGGAGGGTGGCAGGGTGAGAAAATATTTATAAAATTAAATTTAAAAAAATAAACTTACCTGAAAGCCGTGCTGCACTGCATCCCGCTCCTCTGCTGGCTGCAGGCAGGCACAGGCTCCCAGCCTGCCCTGTGGCCAATCCTGATGCTGCTCAAAGCAGCATTAGGATTGGCTGGGAGCGCTGGGCTGGAGAGAGCCCTGTGTGCAGATGTGTTTGGCTGGCCCGAGACAGCCAGCCAAACAAACATGTACTCTGAGGGAGAGTGCTGAGCACTCCCACTCACACTCGTCACCACCGTGGCCTCACCCCCTTACAAGGAAACAATAATAAAGACTGCTTATTATTGTTTCCTTATTTAGGTTTTGCAGCTGCCGCTGCTGGCAGGGGGTTGGGCGACGCACCTCTGCCCTCATGGAGGAGCCACCCCTGTGGCCCTATTGCTCACTCTCCCTTTGGCGCAACACATGGCAGCAACTCTAATTGTAGTCAGGGCCAGCCTTAGCACTGGTGGTGCACTGTGCAACAATGTTTGAAAGTGCCCACCAGTGACTATCTCTGCCAAGGATTCCCTCACAATCACCCTCCAGCAGTGCTTCTCAAGTATCCATAACCACACTCTCTCAGATGCATTTAATTAATTTTGCAGTGCCATTCATTCCAGTGCAGGGTGTCAGAGCACTTTACATTGCACACACATTACACAGAGACAATCAATTATACATGTGTAAATCAGTGTATAAGAAATGTTACATAAGACAGAGGACTGCACAGTGTAGGAGTCACATCATCCATACTGGTAAGCAGTATAGTTTAAGAGTGCTTTGTCTGGAGAAGCACAAACTCATCATTTAAAATGTAACACCATTGTTGGGGGTTCTCTTTAATAATGAGAATTGATTTACACCCAATTAAACCCTTTCTGCAACATTGGGATAATGAAAGACTGGGGAAAAATAATATCACTCTAATCTATACCTTATGGAATACATGCAGTTCTTTGAAGACAGGTAATAGTTTACTCTTCTATATTAGGATTTGAACTTATAAACAGTAAGTAACAAAAGGACCTCTGACAAAAGCAGTAACCCACTGACCTGTTTGCATTATATGCATTGTGTGATCTGCATGGTACATGTTCTGTGAAGAAGGCATATTAACCCCATGTGCTACCATAAATCTTCCAGGAAATACAACTCTGAACTATCTCCAGACAGAACATTAATCACCAGAGTTATTGTGACATTTTTACTGTTGCTGAAAATTGCTGGAGGCAAGGATCGCTGCAATAGAGGCTTTTAAAACGATATTATACTTTCAAACAGGGCCCCCCCTCCCAAAGTCAGCACCCGGTGCGGTGGCACCAGTCGCACCGCCTTAAAGCCGGCACTGATTGTAGTGCTCCGTTTGTCACATTTTAGTAATCATGTTTTCCACAGCAGGCGGCGTCCCATCTTTCGAAACTTAAGTTGCATCCTCGAGCCACTTACTGGACACAGAAACACAGCCCTAGCCTCCCAGTATGCAAAAGGAGAGACCATCCCAGAACTTTCACAGGCCCGGTCACCACCGCGCTGCGGCCTATGTCTGATTCATAGAGTGGTTTGATGCGTTTTCCCTTTTGTGACTCCTACAACACATCAAAGGCTGCGTTCGCAGCGAAGTCAACAAAATTCCCCTTAGGAAAGTGATCCTCTCCGCGGCGAGCAGCCTGCAGTCCGGGACAGCTCACGCTCTGACCGCAGCCCCCCATCTGCACCATTTGATGAGGGGTGATGTGTCACGATGGAGGCCTTGTGGGCCTGGGAGAGCTGGCGAACCGAGACCCCATGACCTGAGCTGGACCCACAGGGCTTGGTGCGCCGAGTTCCGTGGAGCTGGGGCAAAGGGTGATAGCAGCTGACACGAATTACTCCAAAAAGAACAGTTCAGCAGCCCATCAGCAGTGCCTTTCTGTGTAATGCGAGCAGATTGTATCGTATTGTATTGTTACTGAATTTACATGTCGCTTTCGACCCCTGACGAGCTGTAAACGCTCTTTATGGTAGGTAACACGGTATTCCACAACTCAAAGTTAGCAGTAAGTCACTTGGTTATTAAGTATTGTTGTAAATGTGTGGGTCATTGAGTTAGCCTTGTGCTGTGAGAAAACTGAAGCAGTTTCTCTAGCTTCTGGTGGTTGGTTATGTTATGTTATGTTATGATTGATTTGTATCGCGCATAGTTGCACGAAGGCTTTCCAGCGCTTTCGATAGCAGTTACTGTCCCTTAGGCAGAGGAGAGGCAAGTGGTACAGGTGTTAAAACAGCCAGGTTTTTATGAGGCGACAGAATGTTAATTCATGAATAATCAACCGGAGGGAGATAGGTATGGAGTTCCAGAGTTTAGCTCCCAGGAACAACATCGACCTTCCACCCTACTTGATATTATTTATGGGTGGGATAACTGCTAGGGCGGCTGAGGAGGACCTGAGAAGTCTGCTAGGCTTGTAGAAAGTAGCTAGGGAGTGGAGAAGCGGAGGTCCCTTAGCGTGGAGGGCTCTGTGAAACTAGCAGAGTGTCTTGAACTTTATGCGTTGCTCCATGGGGAGCCAATGGAGGGCCACAAGGGCTGATTTAGCCGACTGGTATCTGGGCAGGTTAAAAAGAAGGCGCGCTGCAGTTTTCTGGAGCACCTGTAGTTTTTTCACAACATATTTCGGGGACACAAGAAACAGAGCATTTCCATAGTCTATCCGGGAGCTGATGAGGGCCTGTACTATAAGCCTTTTCGCAGTGAATTGAAGAATTTTGAAGACTTTCCTAAGCAGTCTGAACATCCCAATACAGGTGGAAGAAATTTTCTTTACTTGATCCACCATTGAGAGCCAAGGGTCAAGCGAGACGCCCAGGCTCTTAATATGGTTTTTGGGTGCTGGGAGTTCTTCTAGGAGTTCAAGAATCGGTGTTACTTGAGGGGGGATTGAATGGTTTCCCATGATCATTAACTCCGTTTTGTCTCCGTTCGACTTAGGTTTGCAGTCCTCCATCCATTTAGAGACCGCACATAGGCAGGGGGCAAGCTGTGATTTGAAGGAGTGTTGGTCGGAGGAAAAGGAGACCACAAGCTGGGTGTCGTCTGCATAAGACACCAGCGAGAGCCTGTAAGGTTCCACAATTCTAGCTAGTGGGATCATATATATATTAAAAAGTGTCAGACTTTGTGAAGAGCCCTGGGGAACTCCCTACCGGCTCTTAAAAATCTCTGAAAGAATGGACCGATCAAGGACTTGAAAAGTTCTGCCATCTAAGAAATGAGTGATCCATCTGAGGGCTTCGTCAGAGACTCCAATTTCCCTCAGTCTATTGAGTAGGATCCCATGATCGATAGTATCAAAAGCTGCGCTAAGGTCGAGCAGGACAATTGCGGAGACCATACCCACATCCATGCGTTTTCTGACTTCTTCGGTCATCCCTATTAGAGCTGATTCCATACTGTGCGATGGTCTAAAGCCTATCTGGGAGGGAGGGAGAATATGGTTTTCCTCAAGAAACAAGGAGAGAGGTATGTTTACGTGTTTCTCCAGAATCTTTACAGCAGAGGGTAGCATGGAGATAGGTCTATAATTATTTAGAATCGATGGCTCCAAGTTGGGTTTTTTAATCAAAAGTTTTACTATTGCATGCTTCCACTGGGGTGGTAATGTACTACTAGTAAGAGATAGATCCAATAGTTCTGTCAGGGTGAGAACTATAATAGGGTCTCCTTGAAGTAGAATAGAAGGAGTTGCTGGATCTAAGGGAGATCCAGATTGATGGAATTTAAGTTTGTCAAGGTTGTATCCGTAGACAAAGCCAGAAACTTTGTTAACCTGGCTGTATGAGTAGCATTAATGTTAATCTCTTCCTGAGTGTTGTGGGGCTGATTAGGGAAAGCTGCATAAATGCCTGAGATTTTATTTTGGAAAAACGAGACAAGCTCGTTGCTGTGTTTGGCGGAGGCCTCAACATCTCCTGTATGATCATGGGGATATACTCATTCCCTAAGAATCCGGAATATTTCTCTGGGTGAGTTTCCAGTTTGTTCTATCTTCATAGTATAATAACTGCTTTGCACTGCTTTAATTTCAGAATGAAATAGTCTAATGGCATTCCTATATTCTTTTTTAAGGGAGATGTCATAAGATTTCCTCCATTTTCTTTCAAGGCGCCTGCAGTGCCGTTTTTGTGCTTGAAGCTGAGGGGTGAACCACGGAACTCTTGTTTTCCGGTTTCCCACTTTCCCTGCCCTGCAAGGGAGCACGGAATCCGAACTATTGGTTAACCAATTGTTGAAGGCAGCCTCTGAGTTTACAATATTTCCCTGCGGCGAGGGTATGGATTGTTTAAGTGTATGGGTCCATTCATTTACATTCAGTATATGCCATCATCTATACTATTCTGACCTAGTTGGGGGGAGGAATTGCATTTTTTTGTGAGAGTCGAAGTTCAGGGAATTAACATATGGTCTGACCAGACTAAAGGGGATGGTGGAAGGGCTTTTAGCTCCAAAGAGTTACTAAAGACCAGATCAATTGTATGTCCTTTGTTGTGTGTAGGCCCTTGAATCAATTGACTGAGATCTAGAGCTTTCATATCGTCTAGCAGCATTTTAGCTGTAGTGTTTAAGGTTTCCGCATGAATATTAAAATCTCCAAGGATCGTGAAGTTTGGTCTAGAACAAATAAGTTCAGCCACCTTATCTGGGAGGGCGTCGAGGAACTGTTGAGCCGGTCCTGGGGGATGATAAATTAGGACCCCAGTTAGTGTAAATTGGGGGCTGAAGCGGAGAGAGAAAAAAAGACTCTCACAATCAGGGAGGGGGAAGGGATGCGTAGAAACTTTTACGGTGTCATTACAGATAATAGCAATTCCTCCTCCTTTACCCGAGGATCTGTCAAGTCTTGTAATTGATTATGAGCTAGGCAGGGCCAACGCTATATCGGGCCCGAGCTCTCATTAAGCCAAGTCTAGGTTAGAAGTAACACTGAGGGTTTTTTTGTGGTAAGCAAAATATTAACATCTAATTTGTGTGCTATTAGCGACCTGCAGTTGGCCAATAGGAGGATGCAAGTTGTTATATTCTGATTATGGTATCTTTCCTTCCCCCTAAGAGCTCCTCGTGTTTTACTTCTGATAGGTCCTGGATCAGACACGGCAGGTCTGCAAGAGTGAAGGAAGTTAGCATTATGAACAATTCTCCCCTGTTCAAAACGGACAGGGGGGCTGGCCCATGAATCCGTTCAGGCGCGGACGGGTGCAGACCGGCTTGCCTTGAGCACGCCAGCGGCGCGCCCACTGCGCGCATCTGCTGCGCGTCTGCACCATAATGGGGTTAATATAGGTGGGGAAGTCAGCTACTAGCAAGCAGGAGGAGAAATGGAGCCTGAGTAAAATCGGCTGTGCCAGCCACTGAACACGGACCGGACAGAGCTGAATAAAACCACAAACAGTCACAGTAAAGACAATTATGGGGAAATAAAAGATAAAACCAAGGTAATTTTATAGTGCTAAAAATGAATTTAAAAGTGCTTTAATAGCTTGAGCGTTACTTCAAGAGCATTAAAAAACACACAGCAGCCAAAAACTACCTGCCCTCCTCTGGGTTAAACCCTTCGCTGCCAGGCCTTTTCCCTTCCTGTGCCTAGCCTTCTTTTTGCTATTTGGGGCAGTTCGCGCTTAGGCCCTCAAAACATTTTGTCCACATAAGCTACCCACGCCAAATTTGCGTCCTTTTTTCCCAACATCCCAGGGTTTCTAAAGGTACCCAGTGTTTGTGGGTTCCCCTGGAGGAGACCAAGAAATTAGCCAAACTACAGCTAAAATTGTATTATTTTTTTTTAAACGGGGAAAAGGTGCTGCAGAAGAAAGCATGTGTTTTTTTCACTGAAAATGGCATCAACAAAGGGTTTGCTGTGCTACAATTACCATTTACCCCGCTTTCAGGAACAGGCAGACTTGAATCAAAAAACCACATTCTTCAACACAGTTTTGGCATTTTACTGGGACATACCCCATTTTTAGGGATGAGCCTGCGTCGCATGCGCTTGCACATACGTTTCTCTTGCGAGACGCTTTAGGAGTTAGAAAAGGGCTCGAAGCCCTGTTCACGTCACGTCAGTTGTCTTTCATTGGTTCGTGGGCTTGCCTGTTGAAATGTGCTTGCTTTCATTAGTTGAAGGCACGTATACGTCATGCCTTTTCCTGTGGGTAGCCCTCCTCAAGCGCAGTGACCAAGTACTGAAAACATGCGAGGCTCGCTGTTTCCAGTCCGGTTTGTGGACTACTTTTTATCTTTTGTTCGTAGTGCGATCTCGCTTGGCAGAAGTCGAGCGCTTTGCATAACATCGACCCTGTTACATAGTTAATTGCACTTTTGCCGGTTACGTAGATAATTTTCGCCCTAGGTTTCATTATGAGTGAACTGTAGCAGCACTGGTTTTTTTTCTTTCAATGTGGAAAGAAAAATCCGGTTGGGAGTTTACAACTGCTAATAGCTGTAACTTGGAGAAATGCGAGACCCTAGTACATTGCAAATGCTTGTTACTATTCTTTGTGCTTTTAGCCTCCTTCCAGTTAGTGACAGAAATGGGTGTGAAACCAATGCTGGATCCCAGACAGCGAAAGATTACTGAAAAGTGGACAAAATTCTGAATTCAGCAAGGGGTCATTTGTGTAGATCCTACAAGGATTTCCTACAGAAAATAACAGCTGGGATAAAAAAAATATTGGAATTGAGGTAAAAAAAAACAGCCATATCTCTCCACGTTTTACTCTGTAACTTTTTCCTGCACTGTCAGATTTTCAAAAGTAATATACCGTTACGTCTGCTGGACTCTACTGGTTGCGGGATGTATAGGGCTTGTAGGTTCATCAAGACCCCTAGGTACCTAAAGCCAATAAATGAGCTGCACCTTTCAATGGGTTTTCATTGTATACTGGGTATACAGCAATTTTTTTGGTAAAATATAGAGTCAAAAATAGGTATCAAGGAAACCTTTGTATTTTCAAAATGGGCACAAGATAAGGTGTTGAGAAGCAGTGGTTATTTGCACATCTCTGAATTCTGGGGTCCCCATACTAGCATGTGAATTACAGGACATTTCTCAAACAGACGTCTTTTTTACACACTGTCTTACATTTGGAAGTAAAAAATGTAAAGAAAGACAAGGGGCAATAACACTTGTTTTTCTATTCTGTGTTTCCCTAAGTGTCCCGATAAAAATGGTACCTCACTTGTATTGGTAGGCCTAATTCCCGCGACAGGAAATGCAACATGGACACATCACATTTCTACATTGAAATCTGACGTATTTTTGGGAAAATGCCTAGCTTTAGATTTTGGCCTCTAGCTCAGCTGGCACCAAGGGAAACCTACAAAACCCTATGCATGGTGACTTGTGGAGCTCTCATCAGATTCTGTTACCCAGAATCCTTTGCAAATCTTAAATATGGAGAAAAAAAACACCTTTTCCTCAAATTTCGGTGAAAGAAAGTTCAGGAATCTGAGAGGAGCCACAAATTTCTTTCCACCCAGCATTCTCCCCAAGTCTCATGATAAAAATGGTACCTCACTTGTGTGGGTAGGCCTAGTGCCCGCGACAGGAAATGCCCCAAAACACAACATGGACACATCACATTTTCCCAAAGAAAACTGATCTGCTTTTTGCAAAAGCTGTGGATTTTGGCCTGTAATTCAGCCGGCACCTAGGGAAACCTAGCAAACCTATACACTTTTTAAAACTAGACACAGAGGGGAATTCAGAATGGGGTGGCGTGCGGGGCTCTCACCAGGTTCTGTTACTCAGAATCCTTTGCAAACCTCAAAACTTGGGAAAAAAAACACTTTTTCCTCACATTTCGGTGATAGAGAGTTCTGGAATCTGAGAGGAGCCACAAATTTCCTTCCACCCAGCATTGCTCCAAGTCTCCCAATAAAAATAGTACTTCACTTGTGTGGGTAGGCATAGTGCCCGCAACAGGAAATGCCATAAAACACAATGTGGACACATCACATTTTCCCAAAGAAAACAAACGTGTTTATTGTGAAGTGCCTGGCTGTGGATTTCGGCCTTTTGTTCAGGCGGCACCTAGGTAAACCTAGCAAACCTGCATAATTTTGGAAACTAGACACCTAGGAGAAACCAGGATGGGGTGAATTGTGGGGCTTTCACCAGGTTCTGTTACCCAGATTCCTTTGCAAACCTCAAAGTTTGGCAAATAAAAACACATTTTCCTCACATTTCGGTGATGGAAAGTTCTGGAATCTGAGGGGAGCCACAAACTTCCTTCTGCCCAGCATTTCCTCAAGTCTCCTGATAAAAGTGGTACCTCACTTGTGTGAGTAGACATAGTGCCCGCAACAGGAAATGCCCCAAAACACAATGTGGACACATCACATATTCCCAAAGAAAATGGACATGTTTTTTGTAAAGTGGTTAGCTGTGGATTTTGGCCTCTAGCTCAGCCGGAACCTAGGGAAATCTAGCAAACCTGTATAGTTTTGGAAACTAGACAACTAGGGGAATCCAGGATGGGGTGACTTGTGGGGCTCTCACCAGGTTCTTTTACCCAGAATCTTCTGCAAACCTCAAAATTTGGCAAAAAAACACCTTTTCCTCACATTTCGGTGATGGAAAGTTCTGGAATCTGAGGGAAGCCCTAAACTTCCTTCTATCCAGCTTTCCCAAAGTCTCCCGATAAAAATGATACCTCACTTGTGTGGGTAGGCCCAAGTGCCTGCAACAGGGAAGACCCAAAAACGTGTAGCGATTGAGGGGATAGCACAGCGAGTTCATAAGCCAAACTTTTTTTATTGCACATTTTTAGGCTGACTCGGCTTTGGGGACCCACACAAGTGAGGTATCATTTTACTTGGAGACTGAGGGGAATGCTGAGTGTTAGGAATTTTGTGCCTGCTTGGTGATCCTACAAAGAGAAGTGAGGAAAATGTGATTTCTTTTAAGCAAGTGCACTGTTATTAACTGAAAGGCCAAAAAACGGAACCAATGACTCACAGCACGTGAGCTGTAAAGCCACGTAAAGGCACCAACCGCTTTACAGTCCATTCACACACCTTTCATACGTGACATGCACAAGGCCATTCACGCCTCCAGCCACAGGCCCAGCACATTACGACACTAACATCAACAGAAAGTGCCATTCAAGGAGCCATCACTTTCATATGCCCCCATGTCTGATATAGCCGTCACACCAGCTGATGGGAGTCTGTGGACTGGGGATTGGCTAGCAGTGTGTTGTAGTGGCCAACAGCAAGTCACTATTTACACTGCCAGCCAAGTGCCACTCCATGCACACTGCCAGCAAAGCACCACTCCACGCATACCGACAGCCAAGCGCCACTCCATGCACACAGTCAGCCAAGCGCCACTCCACGCACACCGCCATCCCTTTTTTTATACTACAAAGAAACCACTAACTAATTATAAATAAGTAGACAACTACAAACACAAAAGCTCTAAATAAATACATGACAGTAATGCCAACCGTGAAACTGAACATATCAAAATATAAAACAGGCAGTTTACACTCACAGTAGTTCCCAGTAATTCTTTTGGGTGTGGTAACTCCTGAAACAGCCAGCCACACACAGCCCAGGCTTTGAAGGACAATTGGGGCAGTAGATCTGAGTCTCCCTCCAGATACCTCTTCGTGCACAGGCTCCACATTTCTTAGTGGAAAAATCTTTTTTGGGAGTGGGAGGAATGTGATCAGGAAAGTGGCGATCTTTCAATCTAGCCACATCCTCCACCATTGTTCTCTAGGAACTCTTGCCTATTCCACCACAACAAGGCTCTCTGTGACAGACTCCTGAAATTTCACAGATGTCATCCTTGACTCTGGAGAACTATTCTTGAGCACAACAAAAGCTGCCAAACGGAAAAGGTGACTAGCTAACTGCTTATACCAAATGTAATACTTACGAACAACAATGTAAGGTTCCAACCTCTGATCAGTTCTATTTACACCTCCCATGTGCTTATTATAATCTAAAATGCAGACAGGTTTGCGCACTTCAGCAACCTGACCCCCAACAGCCACAGGGGAAGTCCGCTCATCATGGATGGTAGTCGGCATGTACACATCCCTCATGTCTGCAAATTTCAGAGCTAGCAGCTCATCATTAAGCAAGGCACTGCACTGTCCCCTCTCAAGTCTTTTACAGACAATCTCCCTTGGATGCCTTTCCGGTTAGAGCAGATTGTGCCACAAGAAACAGTGTCCACTGTGAACAATACCCTGAACAACTGGACTTCAGTATAGAAGTTATCTAGGTACAAATGGTGACCTTTGTTAACCAGTCGTCTACCAAGTTACCACACAATTTTCTCCCTAACTCCAAAAGTGGGCGGACAACCAGGGGAGTCAATACTGGAATCCCTACCAGTGTAGACCTGGAAATTATAAACATATCCTGTACTACTTTCAGTCAGCATATAAATTTTAATTCAATACCGTGCCCTCTTGCTAGGAATGTAGGGCCATATGTATGAAAACTGGGGTCTGCGAATCGCAAAATGCGATTATTAAGAAATCGCTATTTCCGAGTCGCAATTGGCTATGTAACAAAATTGCGATTCGGAATTAGCGATTTCTTAAAAATCGCTATTTGTGTTTTGCGAGGCCCATTTACCGAATCGCAAAATGCGAGAAAGTTCGAGAATGCACACCTGGAGGAGCCTGATGACATCACCAGCAGGAAATGAGTCATCCCAGGCAGTTTCAGGTGCCACACCCAAACCAGCATCCTGAGAGAGAGCAGCCCAGCCCAGCCACATAGAGCAGCACTCAGCAGGAGCAGCAACACCTGAGCCAGAATGGAGCCCCAAGGTACATCACAGGAGAAACATGAGAGGAAGCGCAAACTCAAGTTCAGTGAACAGGAGCTGGAGGTACAGACAGAAGAGGTTGTGAGGAGCCATGACCGCCTGTTTGGTAAATCATCACTCCAGGTCCCTGAGAGCGAGAAAAGAAGGCTATGGCTTGACATCCAGGGAAAAATCTGCGCTATTGGAATGGCACAGCGCTCCATTGAGGAGATTAAGAAAAGGTGGTACGACCTGCGGTCCCGGGCAAAGGAGAGGGTGGCAAGGAGACTTGCAGAGGCCAGGGGCACAGGTGGCGGACCACCAACCGAACCACCTGCCACACCATTGGAGGACCTGGTGGAATCCACACTCCTCCCTGAAGCTGTGACAGGGGTCACAGATATCGACACCTCTGCTCAACCGAGTAACAGCCAAGGTAAGTGCAATGTTGTTGTGTGAACCCAATATGTGCATGCATAAAAGCCCCTTAGGAATTAGCATGGAATGTGAAGTAGTGTGTGAAGTAGTCCAGTCCACATCTGAGAAGCAGCACAACAATGCATTATGAGAGTTGTGGTCCACAAACTAGTACAGACAGTAGCATGACAATGTAAGGAAGCATAGTGACACCCAAGGTAACACAACACACACAACACCATGTAGAGCAGTACCTGTACCTTTATTGTCATTTTCAGACAGATAATGTAACATACAGAACTGACATGCTGCATATTGTTGTTGCAGGTGGGCCTGGCCCAGCAGCCACAGACAGTCCTTGTGTAGGGGAGACGGACACCCAGCAGCCCTCTCACACCAACACCAGTGGGTCCCTCCACATCTCCACTGTGCGCCGCAGGCCCAGGGCACTACCACTGCCAGACCTCAGTGGCGACTCGGATGTGCAGCAGGAGGGGCCAAGCCCACCATCTGCACCAGACAGGCGCAGCCAGATACCGGAGGACAGGGGTCATGCAGCACAATGCAGGAGTGCCACAGTGTCCCAGCAGCTACCGCATGAGGCAGGTGAGGGTCCATCCTTGTTCGGGGGACTTGAGGCTGCTATGTTGCAGCAACAGCGCCTGCAAAACAAGCGAATATTGAGTTTGGACCGGAACCTGAGAGTCCACAATAGACATATGATAGGCCTGCATCAGCAACTTGACACACTGAACAGCAACATCACCCAGCTGCGTGAGGGACAGATGCAGGCCTCTGAGGACACTAGGGACCTTACTAGTGCAGTGCATGACCTCTGTGAGGAGCTGCACCACGAAAGGGTGAGCCGACGCAGACATGAACACCGCTTCAGGACAATGTTTGCAAACTACTGCAGATCCTCAAACAGGACGGCAAACTCCACAGCACTCATCGCCCGTCGCGCTGTGGCGGCCCAAGTGGAGTCCAGGGCCTTGTACAAATCACTAATGTGATTGAACTTGTCATGGGACAGAGATCTGCCACTCCCAGTGAGGTAGCCTTGGGGGACACTGAGGACAGTTCGAGCCTCAGTAGTGTGGCAGTACCTGCAGCAGACACCAGACAGCGCAGTGCCAGGCGCAGCACTGCCACTGAGGGTGACATTCAGGGTGCCAGTGAGTTAACTGGGCACCCGAGTGGTGTGCGTGAGAGGAGGAAGTGACTCTTGCCGCATTGACACTGGTGTTCCCACTTTGATGTAATAGTACAGGACTTAGTTCTTTTGTTAATTTTAGTTTTTTGCCATCACCTGTTTACTTCATTTTTCACCATTCATTACCTGACGTAAGGTAATAAATTTCTATCACTACAGGTACAGTTGTCAGTGGAGTTTTGTCATTCATACTCACGTCTGAAATGGTTGTGTGTGATGTCAGCACGCCTTTGCCTTCCCTCTGCTGCACTGGTCCTGTCTGCTGGCTGTAGAGGTGGTATGGGATCGTCATCCTCATCTGATTCAGTGTCACTGATTTCTATAGGTATGCCCCTGGTTGTAGCTATATTGTGCAAGATTGCACAAGTAGCCACTATTCTACATGTGGTTTCTGGACTGTACTGTAGTACCCCTCCACTCTGTGGAGGCAACGGAAGCGACTCTTCAGGAGGCCAAATGTGAGCTCCACCACGTTGCGGGTTGCCCTGTGTGCTGCATTGTATCTCCGTTCTGCTGGTGTTGTGGGATTGAGGTAGGGCGTCATCATGTAGGTGCGCACTGTGTAGGCACTGTCTCCTGGAAGGGACAGAAGGTGTGATGAGTAACTCAGCCATCTGACATGGGTTTGTTATCTATGCGCCAGTGTACAGAGTGACATTACCTAGTAGATATCCTTCACCAAACTCCCCAGCTAGCAGTCTTGTGTGAATGCCGCTGTGACGAAAGATGTATGAATCATGTGTGCTTCCTGGGTACCTGGCCACGAGATCAGTTATGATATAGGAGGCATTGCATATCACCTGTATATTCATGAAATGTTGGTGTTTACGGTTTCGGTACACATACTCTGTGACTGATGGTGGACATATTGCCACATGTGTGCCATCTATGGAACCTAGGACGTGGGGGAACTGTGCTATCTGATAAAACTCAGTTTTTGTCTGCTGTATTTCCTGTGGGGTGTAGGGGAATCAGATGTACTGTTGGAGTTTGCTTAGCATGGCATTGATAAATGCATTGAAAAATCTGGAGAGGGTGCTCTGTGACACCCCCCCAGCCACTGCTATGACCCCTTGATAGCTCCCTGAGGCGAGTAGGTGTAAGGAGCATAATACCTGCACATGGGTGGGGATACTATGTGTCCTTAGTGTTCTGCGCTGCAGTAGAGGTTGTAGCTCAGCTATCAGGTCAAGTATCATGGCTGAGTTCAACCTATACCTCTCATATATTTCCTCCTCTGTCAGGTCAAAAAGTGTAATGCGCACTCTGAAAATGCGCTCCTGTCTCCTCCTCCCTCTCCTCAAACCTGCCAGGATCCTCATCCTCCTCGCCATGACGTAGAGTGCAGCTATTGTGGAAAAGAGTCTGAGGCATTCTGGGCCTCTTTATATAGGTTGCACCTGGTTACCACCTGGTTTCACTTAGTGGTATTTTGAATGTGCAAAATGGCATTCTGCAAAAAAATCGCTAGTTGTGATTTTTTGATGCATCTATTTGCGATTTGGATTTTGCGATTCGCATTTTGCACCTCGCAATTTCCTACTGGAAATACCAAATCGCAAAATGCGACTCGCAAAACCAGGTTGCACTGCAAAAATTCGCAAATTTTGCGATTTCTTATTTTTGGTCTGCGAATGCCTTTCATGCATCGAAGAAAACGTTTTTGCACTCGCAAACGGCCGAATTTACCGATTCGCACCGTTTGCGAGTGCAAAAATGTTTCATACATCTGGCCCGTAGTGCCTAAAAGCCAAACGACCCTTGAACAGGACCAAAGACTCATCTTCAGCTATTTCTATGCCTGGAACATAGACTTCTGAAAAACGATCTACAAAATGATCAAGGACAGGCCTAATCTTAAACAAACGGTCAGAATCAGGTTGATCTGGTGGCAAGGCTACAGCATTATCCACAAAATGCATCATTCGACGAATAAGCAAATACCGATTATGACTCATGGTTGCATCAAATATAGCTGTTGCCATCAAGGATCTAGTAGACCAATATGAAGAAAGGGGCTGCTTCCTTATCAAACCCATCAAAAAAGTCAAACCCGATAATTTTTTCATCTCTTCCAAATTAGTGGGAATCCACTGGGTAGCTCTAGAGTGTGGCCTAAGTCTAGCACTGTTGTCCCTCAAGTACTGCCCAGCATACACAGTAGTCTGCTCAACAATCTCTTCCAAAAATACATCATCCCTAAACAATTGAAAGAAATTGACAGGCGAAAAGATTTCACTCTACACCCTGGGAGACTAGTAAAGACAGGTAACTCTGGCTGCTACATGTTTGGGGCAACCCAGAGGTCAGGTGTTCCAATGGGAAGCCTTTCAGCCTCTGGCTGCTGCAGTATTGTCACATAAGTGTCCTCCTCTATAACAGGCACTTCATCAGCACTGAGAGTGGCTTCATCAAGATGATTCCTCTCTGACAGAAAATTCACTTCCAGAATCTTGCACATCTCCTCTGCCTCGGATACAGAGTCAGTCTCATAATCATGGTCAGAGGATGACTCAAAAAGCATACCAAGAACCTGCTGAGCAGTCAGTCTGTGGCTAGCCCCGATCCTTCCAAAAAAAAGTAACTTGACAAATGCACCTCAAACAACCAGCACTGTGTAAGATAAGTAGTAAATAAAGTACGGCTTTATCACAAAAAGTTATAAACTCAAAAACTATACCACTCACTTGCCTGAAAAAGCTAGACTCACCACCAACTACTCTGCACAGACACAGCAATCACCAATGATATCCCACTAAAAAGGAAAAAGAAAAGAAAATTACACATAAGAGAGCACAAATATCACTGTGCACAAATCTAAGGACAATTTCACACACAATCCTGCAATTAGTGCACCAGTTAAAACCGCAATGAGTCACAGGAACGGAAGTAAAAGCTTTGAGCTAGAACAAAAAGGAGAAATAAACTGCTATAATCACAAATGAAAATACTTTGCCAGTTGGCAAACACCCAGCCACAAAACATTTAGAAATTTTCCCTGGAGCCCTAGTGGCATCTCAATAATAGGCAGATCTGCAGAAATCGCTAACAGTTGTGTACCCCTTTTGGGGACAACCCTTGGCCAAGGGGCCAACCTCCCCCCCCCCACCAAGGAAACAGAAAACAAACTATTCCCTGGTACCCTAGTGCCTTCTTAATAATAGGCCGATCTGCCCCCAAGGGGGGCAGAACGAGCCAACAGTCATGTGTCACCTTTGGGGAGGCGACCCTTGCCCAAGGACCTGGCCCATCTATGCAAAAAAAAACAGAAACAAAAACAATCCCTGGTGCCTTAGTGGATTCTGCCCCTTGGGGGCAGATGGGCCTAAAACAAATAGGCCGTCCACCCACAAGGAGGGCAGAAAGAGACAACAGTTGTGTACTTCTTTGGGGAGTGACCCTTGCCCAAGGGGTCGCCCTCCCTCACAAAAAACAAACTAAACAAAACGCTGCCGTCTTTGTGACTTCTACCCCCCTTGTGGGCCAATGGGCCTAAAAATAATAGGCCGATCTGCCCCCAAGGGAGGCAGAAATGGCCAACAATCATATGCCCCTTTTGGGGAGTGACCCTTGCCCAAGGTGTGCCTCCAAGAAACAAAAAACACACAAAAACACACACACACAACAATCCCTGGGGCTAGTGGGTTTTGACCGATGAAATGGCCGATCTAGCCCAAGGGGGGGGGGCCGAAACATTGAAAAATGTATTACTCCCAGAGCAGCGACCCTTGCCCCAGGGGTCGCTGCCCTAAAAATACAATTAAAATGAATCCCTGGTGTCTAGTGGATTTCGACCCCCCTGGGGGCTAGATTGGCTGAAAAAATAGCCGATCTAGCCCCCAATGGGGGCTAAAACACAGATCTGTTACTGACGCCAATGGAGCGGCCTTTGTATAAGGGATAGCTGCCCAAAAGAAACAAAAAAAATACACACAACAACAATCCCTGGTATCTTGTGGGTTTCGACCCCCCTGGGGGCAGATCGGCCCAATAAAATGGCCGATCTAGCCCGGGGGGGGGGCGAAACATGGAAAAATATTTTGTCCCCGGTGCATGGACCCTTGTCCAAGGGGTCACTGCCCTAAAATAGAAAAAAACACAAATCTCTGTTGCCTAGTGGGTTTCGACCCCCCCCTCCCCCACGGGCACGACCCTTGCCTAAGGGGTCGCTACCCAAATTAAACAAAAAAAATCCCTGGTGCCTAATAGATGGATTCCTGCTCCACGATTGCTGGCCTCACCCACGATCATGGAGCAGGAATCTATTGAAAACAGGCACAGGGGAAATTAAAAACTCTTTCCTTTCCCCCTGTGTCTGTTACCCCCCCTCCAAACCCCCCCAGGAGTAGGACTTACCACAACACGTCCTTTTTCCAAGACACACTGAAATCAAATGGCTTCCAGCGCGTCCCCAGCGTGCCAACATCATCAGCTTGCCAAGGGGGAGGGGTCGGGGTGGCAGGGGAAGTGCTTCCCTTTCCATCCCTGACCGGGGTAGGGGGGTGGGAGGCCCATAGGGGGAGCACTAGCACTCCCTCCATTGTTTGGGTGCAGGACGAGCTGGTCTCGTCCTTGACACACGGCAACGTGGCCAAGGGCGAGACCAGCTTGTCCGGGGCACCCAAGGGATTAAGTTATTAAGAATTAGGTGTAAAAAAAGGGGATACGTGAGCAGGGAGGAAGATGTTAGATATTGTGGATTGCAGGGAGAGGTAACACAGAAGGAACAATTGTGATCTCTTATAGAAGGATGATTAGAAAAAGGTAGAAAATGTTAGTCATAGGGAGAGCTCATAATTTGTAAGGGAGAGATATGGTTTGTTTATTGAAGCGCAGAAGAGAGTAAGGCAGGTAGAAGTGTGAGAGAGTAGGGGCACTCAGACTTGCAGGCAGGCAGAGGATGGAATTTAAGGGAGGAGATGTGGTCTAGTTCAAAGAGCTGGCTGCCGCCTTTGGAACCTGGAAACGTAGTCGCTATATTTATGTGGTCAGATTGTGTGATATTGAGCAAAATATTGTAGCTGTCCGTCCTGGAGTTTCCTTATATGCAAACATGAAGAACACAAGAAACATAATGCTCATTTAATTATGCGTTATATAATGAACTATATATTTCCCTATAAATATCTTTAACATCCTCCCATGTTATCAAATGGAAATTAGTTATTTTTAGTTCTCAAAATGATCATTTACTTTTAATGGCCTCCCTAAATCAAGAAGGGATCCACTGAAAGCATTTTTCATACCTAATTGTGTTTGTAGCTTGAACTGGTCGAAGAGTCGAAGAGACTATAGCACCCTGGAAATGCCCAAACTCCAGTCGTTCCCCTGGCATCAAGATGCCAATTTAAAATTGCCTACATAACATATAGGCAGTCCATATAAGCATGCCCATATACCTAGCCCTGAAGATCAAGAACTCTGGTGGCTCTCATACGTCCAGAAGCAAGAAATGATTGCAACCCCTAGACACTGAAATAATGGACCCTTAAACTGGTCTTCCCCGGAGGCGCCCTAAACTCTAGAACTCATGATCACATGTTATGAAGAACCTATGTAACACTGCACTTATAATCTCTCTAAGCAAGAGGGTTTTACATTAAAAAAACTATAGAATGGCCACCGCAGATTATGGACATCCTGTTCCAGTCAGTACATGATGAAGCAGCAAGTTGATTTACTATCTGAACATTTCAAACATTTAGTTGTGCATGAGCATGGTTATGTGGGAAAGGTGTATGCCTAGGTGCGGTTAACCACAACAACACCTATCTACTTTGGAGTGGTCTATATAATGTAGATGAAACCTCAATGGCTATCAAACAGAGAAAAACTCAGCTGTTAATAATACTACCCCTTGGATATGCATTCTATCAGCAATAGTGGGTTCCACAATGAAGTAACAGTGGAGCAACCTGTAGGAATGGAATGGGCACATTGAGCCATAGTGTGTGCCTTGAGGAGTCCACACAGGGCTGGCTGAGAAGACATTGAATGGGCATAATATAAGTAGAGAAGGCATTTAACCAACCTGTCTTTGGATCAATCCAAAAGGGCAACACAAAGTGAGACAGACAACAGCGGTGACCAGTACGATAAATACTGGCTTTAAAATGAACAGGTAAAAGGAACCTTGATTAACAACAATTGTAATCACGAATAGTACCACATAAATTACTTAAATTGAGAAATCTCAGTGACACCTAGAAGCAGAGTGAAACATGTACAAGCTGGATAAATAAGATACTAGAAATGAAGAAGTACCAAATCATTATATTCATCACCAAAAACAAACCTAAAAACATGAACACGCTGCAACCGTTTGACTCACGGTTTTCTTTGTGAGGAAAAAGATGAGGATATTCTTTACTACACACTGTTTTTATTCTATGTAACCTTACTTAATGTATGGCAAATGGCATCTGGCCTATGCTCTTTAAGAACATCACATTGGAAGCTGCAGTTTCAAAACTCACCAAGTGTTACTGCCAGGGAAACCCTCTGATGACGTGGTGCAATGCCTAATGAGTGTCTTGAGCACATTTAAGTAAGTGTGACGATTGGAAGAAACTTTTCAAGCTTGTTACTGTTTCACAGGAGTGAAATGGACACAAAGTAATTCCCTACTTCCCTGCAACCCAAACGAACCACAGATTTTACATGTCTGACCCACCAGGATGAAGGGACGAAGCTTGACCAAGTCCAACACCAAATTATCACCTGACTACGTCGGGTAGGTAGTTCAGCTACTAATGTCCCTTCTTTCCATAGAATGGCAGGTCCTTAGTAGACTGTAATTGCTCTGCACTAAATTTACAGTGTCTAGACTCTGTGAAGAGAAGACAAACAACAGTTCATTTAGCATGTATAAAGTAACAACTCAAAAAACAGGATTCCTGCCTTGGGACATAAGGTGTGATCATATATAACTAGTACATCCTTAAGTAGGAATCTCCTATGACATACTAGGTACAGCAGTCCATAACCTCCTTGTGCAAATACTAAACTTAAATATGATGAACTTCCTATATAAATAGTGTTGTCAGGTTAATTTGTGCAAAATTAATTTATTTCTCTGTTCTCTGTAGAAAAACAAAAAAGAAAACGGTTCAATTCACCACTCATTTCCACAAAACTCCTTCAGATTAGTATTTCCAGGGATATCTGAACAGTTTGAATAGTTTACTACTATGAAGAGTTGCTGCTTTTAGAATGTTCTTTTGATTTGTATTTGCAAGGAGCCAAGGATTCCAGGACTGCTGCCAAGGGACACCCGACGAACCAACATCAGGAGTGACGAGGCGACAACAGTTATGACCTGCCGTGATACTGATGAGGACGCTGAGCGCTCGGGAAGAGGTTGGGAAACAACTGACCAAAGGATTCCAAGGAACAGCGCAGAGAACGCCAAGACCGAGGCTCCACGACAGGTGAGTGCGGGGGAAGTGAGGAATCACTGACGACGAGCAGTCATCATGGTGCAGCGTGTAGCCTTAAGGGCTACGTGCCCCACCTCTTAAAGAGCTAACCAGCATGTTGCATAACAGTGCGTTGTGGCGTGCCTGATAAAAATGCTGTGGAGGGAAATAGTTCTGTTGGAAGAGTGGAAGGAGGTTGGTGTTAGGAGAGGGGAAGGGCTGAAGAATAGAGAAAAGGTGTGTTAGTTTACCAGTAGTGGTCTTTTACTACCCATAGGTATGGCTCTCCAGTAGTTGAGGTGAGGAGTTGGTGACTAATCTAAGGATGAATATAGTTGGAATTAGGAGGTAAGTGAGAGCTACAAGTGCAGGTTAAATGTGTTGGGGTGAGAGGCTAAGTAGGAGTTGGCTTACCAGGGGACGCTCATGGTATATCACATGTCTGTCAGGAAGCATATGGCGGAAATAGGAAAAATGCAGCCCTGTTGGGAGGTGGTTGTGGGGAAGAAAGTAGGGTGGCACAAGAAAGCATTACAAACTAAAATGGAGTCCTGGACACGTGAACCACCTAGTAACCCTCAAAATTATTAAATCCAGTCACAATAGACTGGGCACAGTATCAGAAAGTATGGATCACAGATACAGCAATGCACTAGTGGCAGCCAGTAGCAAAATGAAAGCAGGCAGAAGTACTCAGTAAAGACAGTGACATGAAGTGTCAAATAGCCGACTTTGGATTTTTTTTTTTTTTTTTAAGTAGGTCATGCCAACTGGATTCCTGAACACTCCATAGACCTGAGCCAGGATGCTGGCATGATTCATGTCCCTGCAGGTTCACCTCCAGACTCAGGGCAGAAGTCTGAATGAGTACCATGTTCTTGTCTGAAAAAGTCCTGACTCACTGAATGTGACACCTGCCATTTGTCACCTAGACCTTATAGGATCCTGTTTGCTGTTTGTGTGTGTGATACTGGTAAGCTACAGTACCTCAGATACAGGTGCAGTGCTATTAAAATGTTACTTATTGTTACCATATAATCTGTATGATGAGGTCTTAAACATTGCAGCCTTTAGCTCTTCTTTTATGAATCACTGTTTTTAGGAACAATAGGAGTTCAATAGGTTCAAACATCAATTGACCTATTCTAAGACTGCATGTCCCATTGTGCACCTATTGATTTAATAAAAGTCTAATATTTGAAACAAAGTGAATGACACACAGCTGAACATCAAGATTTACAGCAGAATCAACATTACCGCCCAATCCCATTGTCTACTTGACATAAGGTAATGGACTTCACAGATGAAAATAAATTTAACATACAAAGACTGAGAGTCTGATTCAGAAAGGGCCTCCGTAGTTGCGGCGGAGGCCCCACAGTTGTGCCAGTGGTCCTGCACTCGTAGTGGGACCTCTGTACAGCAGTTTCCCATTGCGGAGGTACCTCCACAACTGTGGAGCCTCTGCCGTTCAGCGGAGGCCCTTTGTAAATCAGGCACTGAGCTCCTCCTGCTCTCACCTAACAACTCCATGCTCCTTCCCCCAAATGTAACTGTTGAACTACAAGTTCTAAACATATTCCCTGAGTTTGTGAAATCAGCAAAATGCCCAGGCATCATTTTGGATTAATGCCAGTCTGGATCACCATATTAAACAAACCATTGAGTGTGCCAGATTTAAACTGAAGCTACTCTATAACATTGGAGCCCTTAGCTCTGAAATAGTTTCAAGTCCACCACTCAGGCATTTCTGATTTCGGCCCTTGTAGACAGGAATTTTTACTAATTGGATTTCCTAAATGCTGCCTAAACCCTTTCAAAGCTGTTCTGCTTTCTACTGCCAGGAATTATTATTCACATAAGAATACTGGACAGAATAACTCCAATTTACAACTCCCTTAAATGGATAACACCTAATCTCGCACCATCAAAATCTCACAGCCATTATAAGACAGCCTAACTAATGTATAAAGTCATACACAAATCAATCAAATGAAATGTTATTACTATTGATCTACACCTCTGCTAAGGTCAACAACAACATACAAAGGACCATGCTGATATAAAAAAAACTCATCCATGACAATCAGCATATTTCAGCATGACTAAACATTTAAAAGTACATTTTCCATTAAAAAAAAAAACACATGTAAAACCCCTTTGAAAATGTAAATATCATATAACAAATCTGAGGAGAGGGAGGGTGAGAGAGAAAGTGCAACAGGCCTTAATATCAATAAATTAAAATTCACTGCTAGAGGATATATAACATGTTTCCTTATATCACTTAAAACTGATCAGAGATGCAGTGTATGGAAGAGATCTTGGTGACGCAGATTACACAAATAACATGTCTCAGATATCGGAACTACACCTTTCCATTTACCTTTCAAGGTGTTATGAGGGAGAGTCCCACTTTGTAGAAGGAGAATAACTTACTTCACCTTATGGGACATTTGAAAGAGCAGATATGGTTGTAAAGACCCAAAGAAATTCCCTGTAATATATTTTCCAAATAATTTCAAATTAGAGCAGTGCCATATATCATGATCCAAATTTAGGGCCTGATTTAGATCTTGGCGGTAACGTTCCCACTGTCGAGTTTTCAACTGAAAACCAGTCTGCGCCATGACGGTCCGCCTTCTCCATTTAGATGTTGGCGGTCCCATAGACTTTAATCCGCCCAAGTCCCCCAGACTCTGCCAAGCATTTCCATCCATGTCCACTGTGGCATAGGAAAGTATGGCTGATGGTGGGACTCGAGCCACACTTACTGGCGAGTAGATTAGGATGTGCCTTCCCACTAAGCAAAAAGTGGCAGTCCGACCTCCACTTCTGAGTTGGTGGGTATGTGGGGGGGCAGAAAGGGGGTGAAATCTCACCTTTTCTCTTAAGTCTACTTCTATTTCCGGCTGGATACGACTGGACAGGACCTTCCTTCACTGATGCCACAGGATCACAAAGAAAACACAACCCCCTTGTCACTGGACATCAAGTAGGCAACATGCATTTGCTAAGTACGTGGGGGGTGGTCACTGCACATGAACACGGGGCTACTGCATACATATTCATGTCACAGTCATTTAGTAAATTACTGTGACATGCAAATGTCTGAGACACACGTGGGTCAGATACGTATGGGGACACACTGGTACACCACACATACCGCACACATACACAATATCATTATGGCGACAGTATTCATTGCCAAATGAATGCTGGGTCCACAATGACGGTACATGCACACTTGTCAACTTTGCCAATGTGTCCACTTTGAAAGGGGACCTGTACCTGTCATGTTGTGCACTGAGTTGTGTGTTTGGGTCAGTACATGTATGCGTGTGTGTGATGCGATTGCCTGGGTGAGGTGGAGGGAGATGTAGTGGGTGGTGTGGTTGTGTCAGTATGTGTGCCACTTGCATTTGGCATGGATGTTGTTGTGTATGTTGTGTAATGTACTGTGTTGCTGTGTGTAATGGTTTGTTTAATATGGTGCAGGTTGTTGTGTGGCGTCATTGTAATTCTGTGTGTAGTTGTGCTTGTGTGTGCGTGTGTTTGTGTAGATGAGTGTGTAGTTGTGATTGTGTCGTGTGTGGGTTCAGTGTCACTAGTGTGTGTATGTTTTGTTATAGAGATACGTCAATGTGTGTTTGTGGCATGTACGTGTGGTGGAATGGGAGTGGATATTGGTGTGTATGGGGTGCAAGGGGATGGATATGTGAAGGGTAGTGTGTGTGTGTGTGTGTGTGTGTGTGACTTACCTGTATTCCACGGCCACTGGCATTGTCTGATGTCCATTTAGTCCAGCGCTGTCCTCCCTCTGTCAGCAAACTGCCGGCAGGACACCACCTGTCCAACTGTAACATCTAAATATGGCCAGCAGGAACCTGGCTGCCTGGCGGCTGAGAAGAGCACACTTTAGTGGCGTCTTCGGCTAAGCTGCAATACATCTAAATATGGCTGGCGAAACACCTTTACTTGATGGTCTTCTTGGGTTCGCTGCTGACGTGGCTTGGCAGTGTGATAGCCAAGATCTAAATCAGACCCTTAGTCTCACAATTTGTACCTTTGAAAAATGACATACACCTAAACTCATGCCGGGCCCTTGCACAAAAACTGGACCTATCCAGCAAAAACAGGACCGTAAGAAGCAGGATGACATTACTACTCAAACTTCGTGTATCAACAAAATGCTCATGTTCAAATGTTCCTTCTCAGGAAATACCTCCAGATGTGGATGACCTTTCCATGTGCGTAAGACTTAGGTCTTCAGTTCAAACCTTCAAACCAAGCCAAAAGATCATCTTCTAAACCACTCACCATAACACTGTTCCAAGGACTTATTTTCCCTAAAAATGCCCTACCTCATTTTGCTGATGACTACAATGTCTTTGTTTCAATAACACTGTATGCATTCTGTCATGCCCCTCGCATAGGTCTTAAGTGGACCCTAGTATCTCCCTCCTGTTCTTTTTTCAATATGCTCTGATATCTATTGTATCCTCTTTATTATTGCCACCATAAGTGCTGTCCACTGTGACATTTATCCTTTTCAAACCTTATTATTGGGCGACTGATTACTACAAAGGCATATATCCTTCATTTACCATGTTAATTTTAACCTCAAGTGTAACAGAGCATTGATAACTAATTTTGGACTGAAGCTGTCCTTAAATTTAGACATTGACTATGTGTTGTATTGTTGTACTGCTGTTTACGTGAAATACAAATATAACTCTCTTGGCTCATCATTGTATACATCATGCCAGTCCATATCCACTGGGAATGTTCTCCAAATCTATTGGTTATCTGAATTGACCTTTTTCAGCAGTGCTCTGGCATTGTTTGAGTCTAACAGCACCATATAAAATATTAAATAAATACAATTAAAAATACTGTAGGTTATAATATAAAACATAAAATGTATGACTGAAAAAAATCTGGGGCTATAGTATGATAGTCTTTTCTGGCGCAGCAGAGAGATGAGTGCCATTTTTGGTGCACCTGCACTACGTAAAGTGAATTCACTTTAACTCAATATTTTGCTGAGTTTTCACTTTATTTTTAGAAAGCACAGCTTGGAAATGGTAAGAAAAATTTGTCTCTTTCTGTTTCTGAGGTGTGCTGTCTGAAAATAAAGCACTACCTCAGAGAAAAAGTGGATGAATTGAATCCACTCTATTCACTGTAGGCGCATAATGCAGGTGCTCGGCTCTGTGCTGCGCTAGTGGTGTAACACTAAGTGACAGACCCACCTGAAGAAAGTGGTGGGGGCCCCCAGAGACTCCAAAAATGCAGAGAAACTCATAGACCTTAAGTTGAATGGGAGCGCTCTGAAGTGTGGGCAGGCCGATGCGCTGCAGAATCTGCAGGAGTTTGTGTTACGCCTGTGCGCTGTGCCAGCAAAGCCCATCATGATACAGAACCTACCTGTCTTTGATCTCCAAAAACCTGGGAATCCCCTATGATCCTGTAACATTCTTACATGTACGTTGAACTGCACACACTGCACTGCTACAGATTGAGGGAGGTTTTTGATAAAAGTTTACGGCTATGAGATGGGGAGTCCCTGTTGGCAGCAGTCAACTGGGAAAGCAACAGAATATCTTAAGAAGTGAGTTTAAATTAAGGTAACAAAGGTGCATTTAAAGGATGTAAAAGTCTCCACTTGCCAGGTAATTTGGAGCCCCTAAAAGGGAAAGCTGATATTAGAATGACAGAGCCTCTTTCATCCAATAGAGTTTGAAGATTACAGTGTATTTACTGAAATTGAAGTTTTGTAAGTTGCCAGTGTTCAATGTACTGCAGGTCCTGAGTGGACTGACAGCAATAAACTCTTTCAACCACCTGTCCCCGGTAAAGCCAAAAATGTTACTCATATGTTTCTCATTCTTGGCTTCAAGTTCACGTAGTCATGCCATGAGGAAGATACATTTGGTGCTTTGGCACTCAAGGAACTTTTTGACAGCCACAGTTCCACAGTGTTTTCCTTTCCAGCTTCCGTAGAAGTTGGAGGGGAAAACTTGCTTGAGTAAGCATGGAGAGGGTGTATAAGATAAGTGGTATCATTATTGTTGCTTTAGTTCCTATTTTTATGACTTGGGCTAAAGATCTAAATCCTGCACCCGGCAAGCAGGTTTCTTTGGAATAAGTCAGTGTCCCCAAACCTCAAGGGTGAATGAATGAAATAAAGGACTAGTATAGTGCAACTTTGTAAACTGAATTGCTCAGGTGAGTAGATGCACAGAAATTCAGAAAAGTAGATTGTGAGTTTTTTTTTTGTGAAGGATAGTTCGTTAATATTGGCCTAGTAATCATAGTGAGTCCATTCCATTGCTAAGTGGGTACTGTTTGTATTTTTGATAGAGGCCTGTATGTGAGAGCAGAGGGCTTTTAGTTGATCCATATGTTTACTAAGAGGTGGCAGAGTGACTTTAGGGTCAAGAAGATGGACTGTCCGGGATCTCCTGGACCGTCAGTCTGGATGCATTAGTGTTGTTTTCAAGTCAAGGGTTATCGCAAGATGCAGTGTTTGCGGTGGGTGTTTGTCCTGGGATGGGCTAATGGTAGGTTAATACTGTAATCATCACTGACGGACATACTTCTTAATGAGAAGCATTTAGTTTCATGTCGATAAATAGTTGACCCAGAGCAGGCAGGTTTCAGGAGACCAGCATTAGTTTTGAGTGTTACTGGTGTGTAGCTAAAGATCTGTTTATTAGTGGTGAAGAGATCATGGTTGTCAGTGGTATCTAGGAAGTGATAAAGTTAGTTAATGTTGACATCAGTAAAGTGGAAAGCCTTGCGAGGCTCCGGCACAAGATCTCAGGTTGCTGACACTGTAACAGGCCTAGTTTGAACGAATAACCATGGGTGGATTTCAATCTGGTGACTAGTACTGTGAAAGCATCAATTTGTGCTGCTTAAGAAACACAGCAAAACGTGATCCTGTGATCTACAGTGAGATAGGTTGTGCAGGCATCTGGTCAAATGTCTTAATCTTAATACATCCTTACTTTTTGAGTCAGTGCCCAGAATGAAAGTAAGAACTGTGGCGGACTGAGTGAGTTGGGGTTGTCAAAGTGTAGACAATGGAAAACAATGAGTTTCATTGGTCATGGTTTTTGATTTGGGAGATGTAAATAGGGCTGGAATCTGTGCTAACTGTGCATTTTTAGGGATGGAGTATGAAGATTCTGGGACTTGATCGCATCTATAGTTTTTGTTGTACCTCTAAACTTTTTTGCTATTCACCATCTCCTAGTGTCCATTCTTACATGTCTTGATCCCCTCAAATCAGGAGGAGGAGACGTCTACAACAGGATTTACAAGTGTAAAGTTACTGCTTGTAACTTTGCACACATGGGTGGAGCTCTTCTCCTCCATGTCTGAGCTTAGGCAAAATTATGAAAGTTTAATATTCTTCAAAAAAAACTAAAAAATATTTTAATTTATAACATAAATGTAAATAAATTACTTGTAAAAATTGTTATTGATCTAGAACTTAAACAACTAAGAAAATAACAGGTTACAGTACTTTAACTCATCAAACAAAATGTAAGTATATTAATATAATGTATAAATAACTTTTAAATAATAAAGAAATAAATCTCACAGTCACTAACATTTTTATTTGTACTTTGTGTCGTGTATTTTGTTAAAAATTATGCGTTTGATTAATGTAAACAATTTATAATTTATAAGTAAAGATTTAAAAGATGAATTTAATTATTTGTAATTCATTTTAAATACATTTTTAAATGTTAAAAATGGGGGCCGGCGACCCACATGGCCCCAAGGTGCTGAAGCTCCGACGGGTGATCTCCTACCGTGACAGTGAGGCCTGCGGAGCAGACCTAAAGTGCCGAGAGGCCCCCCCTGGCCGTCTGGTGGAAGAACGGGCCCGACATGAGGTGAACGATCAGGGGACCGCCTAGAGGCCTCTTTTTATTTTTTGACTGGAAAGAGGTAATTAGTTAAAAATATTTCTGACTTGTGAATTGAGTGGTATATCCTAAGGGCCTCATTTACCTAGAGGCCTCTTTGACCTGCCACGTGCCCTGGAGGCCCCATGGTGCCAGGGGCCGGGGGTGAGCCTGGTGCAGTGAGCGGGAGGGCCATGCGGTGCGGCTTGAAATACGGATTGGTCCCCCATAATGAGAAAAGGCCAGGGGGCCCGCCAATGCAACACCGGTGGTGCTGTGACCCAGGCCTGGGCCTCGGTGTCCACACTCGGTGCCCTGGAGGCCTCGCTGTGATAAGAGCCTCGGGCGAGCCTGGGGGGCAGGGTGGGGCGGGGCAGGTGGGCCTTCTGGCGTGGGCTACAGCTCACACATAGGGACAAGAGATCCTGATAGCGGCACGGATCCTACGACTGAGCTAGAGTGCAGCCTAACTGGAGTGAAAGGGAACCCCCACCTTGATCCATGGCCAGTGGCGTCTCCCCTTCCGATGATACCCGCGCAAACCAGAGCAAGTGCGGAATACACAAGCGACTGCGGATGCAGCAGTGGTGCCCGGAGTCTGGGAGCTGTGATGTGAAGGAGACTACAACTAGTGATAATTTGCAGTGCATCGATCATGGTCAAGGGGGACTGTAAGCAGAAGAAACTCACATTTGAGAGGCTGCGCCACGTTGACAGATGGAAGCATGGAGGAAAGGGGAGATGCGACCGGGGGCCCCAGAGACGGCCCAGCCCACGGACTTAGGTACAATAATGGCAGAGTTGAGATCCGGGTTTTGGGCGCTAGAGGCCAGATTTGACACAATAGAGTCCTGCCTCCATACAGGACACCAGAATCCAGGGGGCTGAAGACTGTATCTCCAACCTCAATTATGGGGCAAACAAGATGGAGAAGCATCTTGAACAGATGGAGAATAGGCTCCCCATGGTGGCAGCCAACAACGGGGATCTCGAAGCACAGGACGATGGAACGCATCCGCATTCTGGAAACTGAAGAGTCCTCCAACACTGGTTGCATGGCTATTTTTGTAGAGATCCTGTTAGCGGAACTGCTAGGCCAAGACAACTTCACCGCCACATTCGTGGTTGAACATGCCCACAGAACCCTGAGACTGCACCCAGTGCCTGGAACTCCGCTGAGATCCATCCTGGCCCACCTACTTAGTTTCAGGGACCGCGATACTGCCCTGCGCCTGGCAAGAGCAAAAGGTCCCTTCAATACGAGGGCATGTCGGTGTCAATATTCCCCGCTATCACGATTGCGGTGCAGGAGGCACGGCGCAAATATGTGGAGGCGAAATTACAACTGCGCAAGCTTGGTGTGATATGGGATGTTATATCCCGCATGGTTCCGGGTTGATGTAAATAGCAAAACACACATTTTGGAAAGCCCATCTGATGCCCTGGACCTTTGTAAAACACTTGCCAAACGCAGTGTTGAAGGTTCCCGGGGGCTTCCCGCCCGATACTCAGAACTCAACAAGTATGGACATGTTCGCCGGGGAGTAACCAAGTTGGATGATCTGGGTGCCAACATTGGGCTGGACATGCACGCCTACACAAAAAACGAGTGAGTCACTGGAGGGTACACAAGGTAGCACGTCGAAATGCAGCACTTAATCTCCTATGGACCCCAGCACGGTTAGGTCCTAAAGTTATGAGTAGATGCCTGTTGTGGTGTTGCTCCCCCCATGGTTGCCACCACATGCATCTTCTGGGGGATTGTTGTTTTTTTCTTTTCAATATTTGTATTCTATTTAGTCTATAATTGGGGACTCACCTGGCAGTTCTTTGCTGGGTGTGGGTGTGGGTGGGCGATGGGATAGTTTTTCGTATAATTGTTCTATATCAGTTATATGTTCTCATTTTTAGTGCACAGATTGGCAACACTTGTCCTGTATTGAACTCGCACAGACGCCCCAATACATGAAAGTCAGTAGTACTGACAGACGGGCTGTACTAGCAACCTCCATTGTACCCTGGATTATTCAGGGTCTGAATAATCATCGCTAGGGCAAGCAAGTACTGCAATTCCTGAATAGACATGGGGTGCAGATAGCATTTCTGCAGGAGACCCACCTCCCACCACAAGATACACACAACTTTGCAGCTAGCTGGGGCCCTCAAAGGTATTTCTCATGTTATAGCTCATACTCCCACGGGGTCTGCACGTTAGTGCATCAGAACCTGCCATTCCATCCCCTCTCCACCTCGACAAATGATCAGGGTAGATATATTGGTGGCAGGGATGTTGGCCGGACACTGAGTCCTGTTAGTAAATGTCTCTGCCCTGAATACAGATGACCCAGTCTTTTTCCATACCTTGCTGTACCAAATAGATCAAATGGCAACCGATCACATTATTATGGATGGAGATTTCAACATGATTATGGACACACTCTGTGACACCATAGCGGTGAACCCCCACTGTCAAAGCCTGATCCCTGTGGATTCTGCGTGACATTTGTGAAATACATGGGTTACGGCCCCCCCCCGGCGCTTGCACACCACAAATGCCTTGGATTAGACATTCTATTCCACCCCACACAACACATGCGCGCAGTTAGACTACTGGCTGGTCACGGGCACCGTCACACTCTGGACGGACAATATCACACATCTCCCATGCATGTTATCAGACCACTCCCCAGTCCGACTTCTGTCAGATCCCACAGACAGTCCCACAAGGACATAGTTGGAGTATCCTCACCAAGGCATTACAAGCCGTGCTCTTCCGTGCCGAATTACACAAAGCGATTACAGAGTACTTAACTCTCAACAAAGGCACAGTATCCTGTCAGGCTACATTGTGGGAAGCTTTTACGGCATACGTAAGAGGGGTCTGCATATCAAAACAAGTGGGAATACTCTGAGATATCAGCAACAGTCTGTCCAGGATGGTGGGGGCACTGGCGGAGCTAGATCACACCGACATGACACACCGTATGCAGCATAGTGGGAGCCAGCGGCCTCCCTTGTGGAGGAGTTCCGGGACCTCGCCGAGCGTGAAACCCATTACTTGGGCAACTATGCGAATGCCCGATGATACAGGGAGGGGTACCAACCAGGCCGAACCCTAGCAAACTTGCTGAGACCCTCTCAGCCTCTTCACATATATTTGAATTATACAAAGAGGACGGCACACACATAACTGACACAGCAGGGATACAATCTGACTTTCCCACCTATTACACGCAACTATATTCCTCCACCCAAAGCGGTGATAATCCAGCCCTTGCACAATATCTTAATGAAATAGCAGTTTCTGGCTGACCAATTCACATGCGAGGAGATGATCCAGGCAATAGAAGCTCTGAATGGGTCAAAGGCTCCAGGGCTTGATGGATTCACCGGTGCCTTTTACAAGGCATATCGAAACGACCTAGCGCCACATCTTGTCGCGTGGGCTGTCGTTATCCTAAATGAGACTACTGGATTTCTAGGTAGCAGGGTCGTTCCTATATTCATTACCTTCAATTGATAATTTGGACACAAACAAATTCGAATACAATAATTTAGTATCAGTCAATAACATTTGCTTATTAACATGCGGAGTTACCCTAAAATAATATGACCTGGCATTTTGTTGATGATGCCCAGAAAAAAATACCAAATTTATCATAATAAGTTTTAGAACTCCCCTGTGGAGCAGTTGGGCAATGTACCCATTGCATATATTCAAAAATTGATTTAGGGCTACTGGCCTTATGAATAAAGTGGTGTCCATAATAATAGTAACAAAACATGTCACCATAATTAACTCTAAACTGGTAAGCATCTTCATTTTCAAAGACAGTATAATACTGCAATTCTGTCAACATAGAATCAACTGTCTTCACATCCCAATCATCAGATATAATGCCTGGTATAACTATATAATTCATCGATAACTTTAGAACATACGGTATTTGAATTGTCTCAGTGGGACCATATATATCAAACACTACTCTATCCCACACAATCCCATCCGGAATCGGTACGGCAGAAATGTTCACAAAGGACAAGTCTCTTCGAACCATGTGTGATGAAAAATGTGGTTTCAACACCTTCTCCAAGTGCTGAACATCAGATCGTTCAGGAAGAAAATGACCATGTATTACCAGAAAAAAGGTAACAACAAACCCCAGCCACAGGAAAAGAAACATCACAGTCATCAAAAGCCAAAGATAGTTCCAAGGAAACACAAAATAGGTACTTTTGAGCCTATACCGCAACTTACGTGGACCCAGGGCTGGTGTTGAAGAGGACGAAGAGTCCGACACAGTGTCTTCATTGTTATTAAAGCAGCCGGAGGCAGTTCTTGCAAATGTTGCAACCGGAAACCGGAAACTATCTGGTGTCAGCGGACCACAATGATCCAAGTTCACACACTGTAATGGTTTATTGGAAATCAGAAGGGGCGTCTGCCGCGGGCGTCTAGCCGTGGAAACTTTAATTTGTTGACAGATGTCACAACAAAGGACATACTGCTTTGCCTCTTTATAGAGACCAGGCCACGAATAACGAGCCTGTAAGAGTGAAATCGTGGCAGCCATGCCCGCATGTGCAGATGCCGCCCCCTCTTGCGCTGCAGTAATTGATCGAGGTCGCTCAATTTTATTGGGCATCTCACGTACACCAACGCCTGGGATTTTAACTACAGCGTTTAGCATACCACCCATGCAGTGATCATATTTAGAAGGGAATCCTTTAGGATATGGCGTGCCATCAGCCGTAGCCTTAATGGCAGCCATAATCTCTGTGTCTGGTCTGGAACTCGAACGGGTTACTGTGGCCACAGTTGCAACTGCCACTGCCGACTTCGCGGCTTCATCAGCCAAAGTATTACCAGCAACGTGTATTCCAATGCGCTGGTGCCCAAGTGTATGCACAACATGGACTTTAGGAAGTGTCTCCTTCAGGTCCGCAACCTTCCCCCACAGTAATTTGTGTTTTATGGTGTTACCTTTGGAATCTCTGTACCCATTCAACCTTCAGTAATGTAAATATTCATTGAAAGACTGAACACAGTAATAGGAATCACAAACCAGTAAAGTGAATACTGCTGGATCCACATGTTCCAATGCTAACAATAGAGCTTTCAGCTCAGCCAACTGTGCTGTACAGTCTCCCAATGTTTGAGTATAAGTATGTTGGGGGCAGAACTTCTCCCCCTCCATATGTCCGTTCACCACCGCACATGCAGCAGAATACTGTTGTTTAGTCCCAACCGCTGGTTGCGCAGAGCCATCGGTGTACATGACCACCTGATATTGATCAATAGGCAATGTGCCAGCGGGAACTGGGTACTCCATTTCATATTGAAGAAATTCTTGAGTCTGCAGTTTAGGGTCAAATATGTAATATACATCAGTGGCTGTCAAAGACTTTGCCAATTGTATCCATTGCGGGTGTAAAGCTTTCGAATTAGGAACACTCGCTTTTGTAACAGCCTCTAAGGCCAGACTCGGGGAATCAACAATGATGCGTTGGCCCTGGGCAAGTGGTCGTTCTTTAATCACAGCCATCTGTACAGCAGTGAGAATTTTCTCAGTCTGTGCAAAGCATTGTTCGGCAGCAGAATACAAGTGAGACTTGTATGCTATCGGGCCTGTCTCACCCTCATTGAAGGTGACATATGTAAACCCAACGGCCCCAGGTATAACCCTGATGACTAGATGTGTCTTATTGTCCCGTGTGTGTAAATGCTTTACTGCTAAGAGATCAGTTTGTAAATCTCGAAGAATATGTGTATGCTCAATTGTCCAAAATCTACTCGAAAAATTGGGACGAATCAATTCATATAATGGTTTTATACGTGTAGCATAATCTGGAATGTAAATTCTGCCAAAATTTAGAAATCCCAATAACGACTGGAGTTTTCGAATCGTATTAGGAGGTTGCAACTGTGCACATTTTTCCAAAAAGTGTGGCGCTAAGCTCTGCCCTCATTTGACAGTTCATACCCCAGGAAAATGACGCTGAGGAAGGCAATTTTTGATTTTTTAAAATTAAATTTGTAGCCAATATCGGCAAAACCCACAACAATGCAGGCTACCCGCCTTAAATGTTGTAGCAACTCATCATCTGTCAGATATATATCATCAACATATGACAAAGCCTCAGGGTCCAACACGTGCAAAATTTCAGTCACACGAGCCGAGAACAGTCCTGGGCTATTCTCATACCCCTGAGGTAGATGACAAAAAAAATTCTGAGAGCCAAACTCACTAAAGCCTGTAAAATCCCTACTTTTGGGCGCTATATTTTGGCAGAAGAATCCATTCGAGATGTCTAAAGTTGTTTTGTATTTTTTACGCACAATATTATTCATGAGCTCTGCGCTGTGCGAATTTTGTATTGCATGTGTGCGTGTATGTCCATTTAAATGTCTGTAATCCACCACTATCCTATAAGAATGGTCCGGTTTAGCTACAGGAAATAAGGGATTATTCATCGGCGAGACATAGGGTGCAATAACTCCCTGGTACTCCAACTCTGTGACTATTTTCCTTACCAATGCCCTTGCCTCAAATTTTATAGGATATTGCGGTTGCGGCTGAGGTTCGCCCTTTATTGGAATTACATGTTAAGGTGAATCCCTATCCCACCCCACATGATTTCTGTATAAGGCGGGCGCTTGTGCCAGAGCCCATTTGATGCTATAGGACTCTGCAAGTTCTCCCGGAACAAGTGGTGAGAATGAGGGTGTAATAACCTCCTCCCCAACTGGGCAGTCGCGAACAAAGTCTGAGGGCCAATCCTGTTCCGCCAGCAGAATGTCATATAATTTGACTACACGATCCCAAAAGAAGGCGTTTATAGTGCGCTCAATGTCCCCTTCTAATTGCAAAGTTACTGTATAAACTCTATCGGGATCAGAGACACGCATATCTGCTGTTTCGACTTGTATGAAGTCATCAGTTTCTTTCACCTCCAGATGCTCTAGAAGATTCCGGCGAACTATTGTGACCTCTGCCGCACTGTCTAATAGTGCTAACGCCCATGTCTTGTTCTTCAAGAGAACTCTCTTCTTGTGTGGCATGTCTGACTGAGACTGCCGCCATTTCTTCTTTTTAATTTGCTGTTTTTGTTGGATCGGTTTCTCTTCTTTCTTGACAGAAACCTCTGTTGAGCGCAGTGATTCCTGTCTCGGTTTCACGTACTCTGTTCTCCGCTCTGACCGCCCACCTCTCTCATTTCTCTTTTCCGATGAGTCCTGAAAGGAATGAGATTGGCGTGTATCAGTATATTGATATCTATCCGGCGTTTTCAAATTATTCCTATTCCTTAGATTATACCTAATCTGCGGGGTCTCCCCTTTCTTTTTTAGGTGTTTGCTGTTTTTTCTCCGAGCGCTTCTTAGTACCCTCAGGTTGCTGTATTTTAGTAGAATCCTTACTATTTTTACCCCGCAACTGTGGTTTTTGTGGTTGAGCCCCTAGGCTATCACGACCGATACTCAAATATATTTCCGCTACTATTCTCGGCAGCTCCCGCTCTTGATTAAGCTGCGGGACATCTCGAAGACACATAAGCACCGCTAGTGCTACTGCCTCCCCTTTGAGATTACTCAATATAATAGACGAAACTGCAGCAAAATTGCCCATCAGCTGCATCCCTAAATCTAAGGCTGGGGCAGCCCCATATTCATCTTGAATTTGTTTTAGCACTTCCGGTAGATTCGCCAATGTTGGTGTACCGTGTGCTGTAGTGTAGAGCGCAGCAAAAACCGTGCCCCATGTATTACAATGGTCCACAGTAGGAACCATTCCATACGGCAAATACATCGTCAATATTCTATGTTTATCCTGAGGTCCCGTATGGGGAAATACTGCTTCCAGCGTACTAATTTTTTGCGCCAGCCAAATGGAGTTTCCTTTCGTTTTGCTAGTACTTTACCCATAACTGAGTGTACAGTGGCTGGATTTATTCCCGGTACCACTGCATGTGGTTGTGCCGGAGCAGCACGCGCTGCGTTCGTATTTAGTGTCTGCATCACAAACTCAACTAATCTTCTATATGTAGTCGCCAAGTCTATATATAAACGACGAACTTCAGCCACCGCCAAGTTAGCAACCGTAGGATAAGGTGTATATGTGGCCAATAAAGGCCAGGCAGGACCATCATTACTCAGCGGACCTAACCTAACTTGTGCTACTGTGTGTGGGAGGGCGCCATCAAGCCAATTAGGGTGTTCTTGATAAGATAAAGGTATCTCTAAATATGCATACGCCCTGTACTGTCCAGGGACGTACGCAATAGTGTATTCATGAAAAGTGTTTGTACCCCCATCAACTGCTGGAAATACGACCCAAGAATAAAAAAGCTCTGTTCTATAGGCTGCATGGGCGTCCACCACAAAAGTGACCCGACCCCCCTGGTTAGTCAGACCATATGCTATCAGATGTCCTGTGAGCGGTTGTCGCATATTAAGTGCGACATTTACTACTTGGGGATTCGCCATTATGAAAACAGCCCTGGGTAAGAGAATGCACACCAATATTGGGGTTTTCCTTTCAGAGTTCAAGCTTGAACAACCAACCACAAAAATAGGATGTACCTATATTTTGGTGGCGGAAATCCTCAGTGTTACGGACGTCTCCGTTAACGGAACCGAGAGTCAAATGATATATGAGACCGAGAGAGTCAGCCGGACACGAACATTTGAGCCAGACCAATCGTTGGCAGCGCCATGTCGCATGGGCTCTCATTATCCTAAATGAGACTACTGGATTTCTAGGTAGCAGGGTCGTTCCTGGTGTGGGGGACTGAGTCTTACCCACTTGGAAGGACCTCTGGCACCTTCAATCCGGTTTTGCTCCGGCTAACTAGCAGTTCCTCATCTCTCCCGAGGGGAAGGGATGATTAGGCAGCCGAGTGCATGACATCTATAGAACTTCTCAGGGAAGTCGTGGTCACTCAGGTCCCAACCAGCTCTCTCATTTACAGTATGATCTCATATACAAATGACAAAGGCAGTTTAAGTTTTATAGATTGTTTTTTAATAAAACTACTGTATTTTAGATATTAAGGCATGAGCCGCAATAACCAGAACCATACAACACAGTAGGATTGAAATAGTCACTATGAGAGTGAAACATAAAAACAACGCTATCATGGTGTTAATGGATTCTATTCTCTCTCAATAGGTTATATTTCGGGCACAGCATGTTAAGCTATTAGCTTGCCTTTCAGATTCCCTTGGAAGCCATCAACCCTCATACCTGAGCAAAGGCCTGTGATCTGGTTCAGCATCTGCAACGAGGCAGTCAGCGTCTAGTTGTGGTTCCCTGGTCGGAATCTCCCTCTTGTGTGTATTAGAAAAAGGAAGTGTTTTTATAACTAACATGTCAGTGTGATCACAAAATGTCCCTACGCAACAATGTATTCAAAGACTAAACTCCTACCACTTCTATCAGCAATGTACCACACTGTATCCTTGACTGGAGCCCAGAGTGAGCAAGAATGTGTTATTGAGAACTCCAGCGCAGAAATAGGCTAAACAGTATGATACTGGAAAATAAAACAAGACTGTAGAACTGGCTATTTGAAAAATAACAGTACGAAGCTGAATAAAATGCATTTAGAGCAAAGTGTACGGGGGCTCAATGATGCAAGCAAAGGAATAAAAACACACCCAGGGCAAAGTGCACAAAGGCCTAACGCCTGAAGCAAACGCGTAAAGGATACATATACCTAACCACACTACAATCTATTAGAGGAATTCACGAGGCACTGGAATCCGGTATCCTACCGCTAACATTTAGAGAGGCAGTTATCACACTGCTGCCCAACCAGACAAAGACCGGACTAAATGCAGCTCCTACAGGCCCATTTCACTATTATACTTTGATAGCAAAATCCTGTCTAAGTTTCTAGCAACATGATTGTCTTTGTCTTTACTGATGGATAGTGTCATATCATCAGCACAATCAGGATTTATCCCATAACAGTCAACAGCCATTAACCTCCGTACACTGTTTGCTACGCTTAATAGAGTCTCTCCCACAATACCCTCAGCAGTGGCACTCTTGGATGGGGAGAAGGCGTTCGACTCGTTGTAGTGGCCATTCTTAATGGCAACCCTACAGAAGCTTGGCATTCCCCACAACTTCCTTTCCCTAATTAGGCTTTTATACACTGAACCAACGGCCAGAATTACAATCAACAACACCCTGTCCCCGCCCTTCCCGGTTGCACGAGGCACAATGCAGGGATGCCCGTAATCGCCATGGACCCATTAGTAAGGCACCACCAAGAAAAGCATACCCTTAGGGGACTTCAATTCAAAACCGGACCACTGCTTATCTTATTATACGCAGACAATGTGCTGCTGTTTCTAAGGAATCCTGGGGCAAATCTGGTCCCTGTCCTACAAGAGGTGGCCCTGTTCGGTACATACTCCGGGTTCTGAGTCAACTGGTCCAAATCAGAACTTTTCCCCCTCACTGACAGTGCATTGCCCAGCCAATCAACTTTCCAGCTGAAGTGATGCAATGAACACTTCACATATCTAGGAGTGTACATACATAGAGACAAGAACCAAGTGCTCCGACTCAAATATGGGACCGCTTTAGACAGATTGTCCTCACAGGTAGAAAGGTGGCTCCACCTCCCACTGTCAAAGGCAGGCTGTATGGCCATTATTAAAATGGTTGTCTTCCACCGATTTCTATATATTTTCGTAAACATTCCCGTACCACTCTACAATAAAAAAATATCTGAACTCAGGAGACATCTCACGTGACTAATTTGGGCAGGTAGGCGCCCTAGGATCCACTGGGATGTCTTGACACTTCCTTATGAACACAGTGGTTTCGGATTCCACACTTTCAATTGCACTACATAGTTGCACAAGGTCAATTTGCAACACACTGGTACCACCCAGATGCCAGGCTACAGTTTAACATATCTGAACGAGACCTTGTTTTTCTGGCCCCCTTACGCTCTCTTCTCCCTGGGGGATACCCACTGGACCCCAATGATATAGAAACAGTCTCAACCACCATTTGGGCATGGCCTAAAGTGGCCCGGCCCCTTCACATGGACCATTTCTACCCCCCTGCATTACCCCTACCCAATGCTGTATGGCTCCCCCCGACCGGGGAAACACTAGTACAATGCACACTCTCTAAATTCGCCGTCCACACCCTTGTTTCCGGGGGGCGGGCATGTCTTTTTTCTAGAACAGAAGGTATACAATTCGCCACAGCAACACAAATGGACCACTCTGTGCTCAGGGGCCTCTAAAGTGCCCTATGGGCGCAAACTCCCACATACCTCCTAGCACTGAATGACTTCACACCACTGACTCTTGATTACAGACACCAAAGGGGACAGACTGATATCCTGATTAAATCGTACGTGCCTTACCCTATTACCGACACATGATGCTAAGCCACGTGCCACCTGGGAGGGGGATCTTGGGTGGCTGATCACGGATAAAATATGGGCTGCATGCTGCTTACAAACTCGATTAATTTCTATGAACTACCGCCACAGACTCCTACATTGTAAATTTCTACAACAGGTATATGTGACGCCGGCAGCTTAGCCAGAATAGACCCCACAAGCCCATCAATCTGCCCTAAATGTCTGGCCCCTCAGGCAGACTTTGCACATTTGACATGGACATGCCCCCTACTGGCGACCTACTGGCAAGACATTTTTAGCAAACTTTCTTGAATAATAGAAGGTACACTAGAGCCCTGCCCCATGCTCGCATTGATGGGTTTCGTAGCTGGCATTCCCCATTTGGTAAGATGTATACGGCACTAGCCCTAACATTAGCAATATGAAAACTCACCACACACTGGTGCAATAAAAAAACACCCACAACAGGACCTTGGCTACACATTCTTATCTATTGTGATACCACCAGCGAAGTATTTGCGGAACTTCAGTCATCCACATTGCACCCCAAAAATGTATGCTAACCCCATGCGTAAATACCTGTTGTCTGCGGACTTAAACAGAACATAACATGTTCTCGAAGGGTCGCTCACGGGAACTGTGATAAACAGAGAATAAGGAGGAACATGTGGTGTAGGGTAAGATTTTTCAATTTGTCATATATATATAATGTATGATCTTTGTATTTTTCAGTGATTTTTTATTTATTTTTAACATGCACATTAATATTTCCCCTGGCCTCCCCTGGATTCGAGGGGGATTTGAGGAGGATCGAAGGAGAATTCAAGGTTTCACAGATTTGCCAAAAAAAAGGCAATATTTCACCATTGTGCTGTCCCTAAGGCACCTGTCCATGTGTTGTATGGAGTCAAGATACTTGTATTCTGACCTCTTATATATTTTTACACCATTTTTTCTCACCCCCCCATTCAATGCGAGAAAGAAAATGGCAGCTACATTTTTTCGGTCAAGTTGTGGCCAGCTATTCTGGGCCTTGCTTTTCTTCGTGATCTGAGGAGGATTTGAGGAGGATCCGCGCCTCTAGATATACAAATGTATTTTTCCTTTAATAACTCTGAAATTTCTGAATGGGTTTACACAATGTAATAAAAAGCGTGATCTCTGGACCAAAAGCTACCTTTCTGCCAAATTTGGTGTAATTCCATCCAGCGGTTCGAGCTGCCGTGTTCAAAATGTCCCCACCATGCACAGTGTTGTGATAAATGGTGTCCTTTCAGATGTCATCAGTGATGTTATTTGTGATGTCATAAAACATGTCATGAGAGATCTACTATGTGAGGTCAGAATCAGTGCATAGCTAGGGCGTGAGTAATAATTTCTTCAGATAACTATAAAATCAGTGGTTGTTATAGTTTAAAATGTTATTTTTTAACTGACTTTTTCACCTAACTATAACGGTGCTTTCACTTTTACTTTTTTCAGTAAATTTGCAAGTTTTTGTTTAATATTAAGTAAAATATTGGTACTATACCTAAATATAATATCACTTTGACCTTTGTTTTTTCCATTAATTTTAAGGGTTTTGTTAACATAAATTAATAGATTATTACTTTAGCTTACTATACCAACCCTGCACCTCCATGATCAGGTCCTGCACCTAACCTCCTGTCAGTAGCCAACCCCCATATTTGAACAACCATCTAGTCCCTTCCTTTTTTAATGATGGGTGGATCCATGGTTTCACAGAATCACAGAAAAAAAAATTGACCTCTCCATAAGGCCCAGTCGGTCAGTGTACTCCTGCCCATTCATACTTATTTTTGTTTATTTCTTAGGACATGATGACTGAGTCACTGAGTCCTAAATTGGCATATGCAACTTTTCCTACAGGTTGCAGCCACACTATCAAATAGCGTTGTTTCAGTTTGCACATCCACAAATCCTTGCAGATCCTCTGCAAAGGTACCATGGTGAAAAATATACATACATTTTGAATCTTAATTTCTAAAAACTACTGAATGAATTCATAACAAATCCCCAAAAGCACAAATGTATATAGATCTAGCTGTCTGCCACATTTGGTGTAATTTCATTCAGCCATTTTTTCTGAATGGCTACTCAATTTTCCTATAATACCTGCATGTGGAATATGTGTTTTGTGACCCCCCTTTTTCTTGGCCCCCACTTGATGGATCACCCTGAAACATTCCAGGATAGAGCTGTGATGGATGAGACTTTCTTTGGAAAATTCATGAAGATTCTTGAATCTGTGCCAAAGTTTTTAGCAACCCAAAAAATCTATTTCCTAAGGAAATGTGGTCCTAACTTTCGAAATATGGCAGCCTTTACAGACGTTGGGAGTCCTGAAATAGAAAATCAAAGACCACATAATAGGGCATGGTGGGCATACCCTGCCCCCAGGGTCAAGTTGGTCCCCAAGTGAATTTAAGTTAAAATTTAAAAAGATAAATAAATATTTTAGGTCGCAGATGCATTGGTACAAGCACTGTATTCCTATGGTGCTGTTGTACCAGGGTTCCAGACAATGGTACTGATTTCTTTTTTTGTAAATACAATGGTCTTGTTACAGTCCAGACCCTTCAGCCAACACCAGTCTTGAGGACATAGGCCTTTCAGACCGGGCAGATGGTCACTTTCAGTTTGTGGGCCCAGAGCCAACCTACCACTGAACACAATTGAAGGCTCTGCAAAACAAGGTGTGTTGGGCACCTATTTGGACAGGTAGACATCTGAGGGATTCAGGGCCTATCCAGAGGCAGACCCTGAGGCCAACTCCCTGCAGTGCATGGCTAAAGGCCATGTGCAGCAGGAATTGACCACCCATGGGGGTTTGGTGCCCAAAGGCAGTTGGACTTAGAGCCTGGCCAGAGGTTGGGCACCCAGAGGCATTGGGCGCCCATGGGAAGTTGACGGAGACCCTGGCCACAGACTAGACTCTAGCAAATGCTGAAGCTGTGGCTCCAGCAACCAGTATGGTGGTACTCAGCAAGGGCCCCAGTGAGGTACTGCTGTACCAATACTGGTATTGAGATACTGAAAAGCTAATCCAAATAAATTAGATCAGACCCTGCAGCCAAGGGCCATTTTCCTATGGAGTTGAGCTGCTTGCAGTGGGTTAGATGCTAGGCCAAACAAGGGGTGCACAAAGCTGAAGGCCATGCACAGAGGGGGTTTGGCATCTGAGTGGGGTTGGGCTCAGGTTACCTAAGATGTTTGGGCATATACTCAACTTTAAATATGATCAAAGAACCACAGAAATTCTCTATAGAAAGCAGAGGTTAAAGTGTCATTAAAGTTAGGTATCGTAGTAAGAGCATAGCTTATGTCAAAAAGAATAAAATCACTAAAAAATAAGGGTTAAATTGATACTATATTTAAGTGTTGAAATAAGATAAGAACTAACATTTCAAAAAAGAAAAAACACTGAAATACTCCAGTCACAGTTTAGTGAAGTAACTATAACTTGAGCCCATGTCATACACTGCTTACGACCTCACATATTACATCAGTTTTCCATAGGAAAGCTTGCTCTCCAATGCACAGCAGTGTTTTGCAGAACCTGTGAGTGTCCATGTGTGGTGCTTGACCTACTCAAAGGCAGAGCTGAAGTGCATCTACATTTACACCTGTTTAACTCATTTATGGCTGTAGTCATTTTAGAAGTGTAGTTTCTAATACTAATGATCTTCCTATTTTGTGAATGTGTTTGTATTAGTAGAGCCCTCACTAAATGTCTCTTTAATTTTCCCTAATCCCCTACTAGTTAGAAGAGAGTATTCCAAATGTTCCCTTATGTCCTTCTCATACTTACTAATAAACTGTAGACCTCATTATGACCCTGGGGGCCGGCGGTAAGCTGGCGGTAACATCGCCAACGGGCTGGCGGTGTTCCGCCAGCTATTATGGAAGGGCTGGCGGTAATGGGGACTTAGGGTGCTCCTGGGGGCCCCTGAACTGCCCATGCACTTGGCAGGGTCACAATGTTTGTCGCTGTTGTGGCGCTTTACGGCACTAGCACCAAAAATGTTAATGCTAGTGCAGCGAAGCATAAGAAGGCACATAGATTATTATGGGTGCGTCACTTAAGCACCTGCCCTGAGCAGGCATTGAAAATGATGGAAAAAATGGCGCAGTGAAATCTTGTAAATTTCACTACACCATTTTTTCGAGCCTCCCTGCAGGGGAACACCCCCTCTTGCATATTTTAAGCCTGGTGCAAGCATGATGTCGTGCAAGAGGTTGCAAAGGGATGCAATGCATGTATAGCACCACTTTGTAAATATGGCATGGTGGAATGGCCAACTTAACAACACCTTAGCGTCATAAAAATGACTTAAAGGCGGTGTTATGGCAGAGCAAGGGGCTTGAAAATCTGCTCCTTATTATTTTACATATAAAGGGAGTGAGCACTCTCCACACAGGATCCACACTGTTTACTGTATGAGAGCTGTCAATGGGTCCTTATTTTGTTTTTGGCACACGCACTGACAGGATGATGTATGTGTATGTGACGTCGAAATCCGAGCTTGCACACTCGGCAACTACCGGAGTTGAATTCCAGTCACTTAAAAGACAAGAGAGTTGTGAGGGGTCGAGTGAGGGGTGCTGAATGACACAGAATATTTAATAGACTTTCTGCTTCCCCATGTAGCAGCCCCTTCTGGGAAGGCGCTATTCAGGGTTTCTTTCTTCGTGGGTGGACATTGTCAGACACTAGTGGTTGGAGATCCCCCACGGAGAGTAAAATTCAATTACAAAACATCATAGTGAATAGATGGGTGACCGATAGTTCAGCATTACTGAATTCTGGTTTTAAAAGCCTCAATGAAAAGCCTTGGCACACGATGCGATGTGTGTGACCTTCCCATCAGTACAGCTTTGGTGGTCCCCTCTGCTTTATAGTTGCACAAGTCAAGACACCCCTAGGCCCAAATTATCATGTTCATATTAAAGGTGATCAGGGAATATCTCATCCTCTGTTTTGCCTGAAAGGTGACACTATAAATGTTAAAACTTGGTACCTGGCTGTTTCTTTTTAGCATTTTCAGTTAGGCTTGCGGAAATCAGTGATTTGAAAAAAGATAAAAAGAAACAACCCGCCTGAGTTGTTCTGATGTAAAGCAGATGTACCTGCATGAATTACGAATGTCTGATCGCAAACGTCCTCTGTGGTCTTGTTGCCCAACCAGCGGTTCCATTACTGCATACATCTATTGTCTTTTTACACTGTGTCCCCAGATTGCCTAATAATCTCATTGTTTCTGATCTTGCTCATAAATCTCCAAAAGGAGGAAACAATTACACCAGATATTTGTGGTAACGATTAAAACAAGACTCTGAAATATTTAAAATTATCTCAAATTCCCCCAGAGCACTCAGCTACACCTCAATATAGTTTTTAAGCTTGACTTCAGGAGCCTGTTAATGCTGAAACTCTTTTACACTTTGCCTTTTGCCTTGATGTGTTACACTGCTGAGATCCCATACCACCGCCCCCAACCTCAATGCACAGATCTCGATTTAGAATGTCTGCCCCCCCAATAATGAACCTTCAGTCTGAGCTGAAGTGGGGTGATGCCATTGATTTGTTCACTTGAAAATGACCATTGTGATATTAGTGATTTTAAAATCATTATTAGTCGCGGAGAAACTGTGTTGTCCGTGTTCTCATGTTTTTATTCAAGTAAAATGTATTACTATCAGGCAGCAACCCTAGATTTTTTGTAATGCTTACAAACGTTGAGAATGGGAATTTAACTTTGGGTTAATTTTCAAGTTTGTGACAATTCTGATTGATCAGTTACAAACGTATGTGCACTGGAGTCAGTGGGTTGCTTAGGAATTTGGACACCCAATGATGCAATGTGAATATAATAGATTTTAAATTGGAATCTTTGAATTAAGGGTGATGTTATGACAATTGCATTGGCCACTTATGGAGTAAGACAAAGGGTACACTCTTGAAGTGAGTTGTAACTGAGTATTACACTGACCAACAGATCATACCCCAGTGTTAGTTTTAGTGAGTGTAACCTTGGATAACCTTGGGTTCTTGCGCCTGAACTTTAAAGTACTTCACAGAAATTAGGGTTGGTGTTTTGTGTAAAAACCGACTAAACTACAAATGCAATCGAAGAAATATAAAACATAGTGCCCGATACAAGTTATTTACAAGGCCAACAATTGAAAAAGACTCAGAAGACTGCCACAGACTTGCTGTGTATTCGAAATAGCACCTCAAACTCCCATTGATTATGGTTCCATCCAGGCTTCACAGAAATGGAAATAAATGTGGGTGATATGCAAAAAACGCGGGTTGCATTTCTCTCGTCTTCGCTTTCGTCTTCTTCTTTTCAATACCGTGGTGAGTCAGTCTGCATGTCTGACAGCTCTGCCTCCTTGGCCAAGAACATGCACAGGTAAGATTTCCACCTGTGAGTGTCTTTCTGGATTAAAGGTATAATAAAAGGCATGCAGACGCGGTAACCCCGGCACAGGTACATTCTGGGGAATAAAACTGAATATGTAAATTTAACTCAAATCCCTATGCCTGCGGTCTCCCTAACACAACTCCACGGAATGTCGGCAGATTGTTTGTGGATTTAAACGTAACAAGGAGCTGCTCATGTTTCTTTTAAGGCTTAATTATTGTTTGTGGAAAATGAAAAGGCGTCCTTTGGCAGACGGCTCTACATTTTAAATGTGCAAACTAGGGAACCAGTCATGAGTTTTAATTTGATTTACATGTGATAATCCTTTCTAATCTCTGGTGGGTTCTCATCCTTTGATCATTTAAGAAGTTACAATCAGATTAGGTTGCAGGCCAATGTTAGTCATGCATAGTTATGTCCAGGAGAACAGCATCCAGGATGATATTTTATTGCCTGGAGGCCAGTTTGTGGCTTGCATTTGTTTGATATATTATTCTACCCAAGCTAATCATTCTAATAGGTTAATCGGGTCCACACGTTCCATTGAGTTAGCAGACTGACGAACCTATCTCAGCAGCTGTAGAGAATGTTAGGTGTCTGCCATCTGTCCCTGCACACTCCTCTGTAGACTCTAGTTTCGGGGAAGTGGTTGTTGGCGGTCTACAGGAATATATCGGCAGCTAAATGCAAAAAATCAATCGAAACCATTTGGGAAACAATACATATTACAGTTTCTTGGAATTTGAGATCCAGCATAGCCTTCCAAAGGGTTTTTGCTTGGCAGAATAACAATCTTCCTTGACACCCCTCAGCTTGCTGTTCATAGAACGTACACTTACCTTCATGATATGTAGCCAGAAGCTTCTGCACATGCTGACAGCTTGGTCTTTGTGTCCTTCTTTACATCTCATGGAAGATTAGGTCGAGCTTGGCAGGTTACAAAACTGCCTGGTTGTGAAAAGCATATTGTGGGCATACCAACAATACATAGGGGCTTGGAGCCGTCCCATTCCTTACTACTGGTTGGTTTTACTTTGACTCTTGTTTACCTGTTTCTTATTTGTGTCCCAGTTTGGCAATCTTGTGTTTGACCCTCCCACGGAACATTGCCTCTTTCTTACTTCTTTTGAGTGGCTGGTTTCTCTGCTTTCACTGCTCAAATTTCAAGACACTACTTTTTAGGTAGACCTGTTGTAAGTATTGTGGGCTTTTAACCATGCCCGCCGCACTGCCATCACTTTCACTCACTCGTTCGTGGGCTTGCCTTTCAAAAATCTTTTATCATTGGTAAATGCTATACGTTTGTCCCTCCTTGGGGCGGTTTTGTTACCGCCTTGCAGACTGCCCCTGTTACTTGGATAATTACATGATTACTGATACGTTTGGCTGCGAGCAAACTTCTTTTTCTTTTTGTGTCTTTCTTCGTGCTCCTACTCATGGCAGCCTTGGCGCTTTAAATTGTCTCGCTTATGCCAACTGTTTTACTTTTCATTTTCAATTTAAGTGACAAGAAAAGCCTACATTATTGTGTAAACACACATATGTGAGGTTTGCATGCCTTCCAAAAATATGTGGCCGGTAGCATAAAAGGTTTTGTTTCTTATTTAGCCACATTGCACAGCATTGGGTATACTGCACTGCATGGCTCAAAACCATTGACAAAGCCAATACGTCTGAAAGGTGAGACCTATTGGCTTTACCATTGTTTTTAGTTCTGTCAGGAATAAGGCCAGGCTCGGTCCAGGTCTCTTCCGAAATTCCGCTGCGCAACTCTGCGGCGCTTTATGCGCACCACCGGTCATCCCCGCTTGTTCTAAGAATGGTTTTCAGCGTCGTCTGCCCTGTGGCAAAGCTTACGTAGCTGCAGGTTTAGGGCATTGGTGGATCAGTGCTATCCTATGAACGGACTACATTTCCCATGTTTATAGAGGTGGCAGCCATCTTGGGGTGTGGCAGGCCTATAAAGCCCAGCCACACCCAAGCACGTTGCTCACTATTTTGAAGACTTCGATGCAGCCAGACCTCGTGGAGGTTTCTCTGGAGAATTCCAGAGTTTCTGAATGGCAGAGTATTGTCTAACCAAAGTCCATGGTGCATTCTACAACGAGTAGGTCGTACTCATAGCGGTAAGGCCTTGCTGAATCCAAGTTTGGAGGAAGTTATTACTTCCAAAAGGTAACGCGCTTTTATGCACAATAATTTGAGGTGTTTCCGTTCACAAATGTAAAGCGCTCTTTTGGCTCAGTAATTCAAAGCGTTTCAGTTCACAGAGATAACGCGTTTTGTGCAAAAGTAATTCAAGGTGTTTCCGTTCACAGATGTAAAGCGCTCTTTTGGCTCAGTTATTCAAAGCGTTTCAGTTCACAGAGGTAACGCGCTTTTGTGCACAGTAATCCAAGGTGTTTCCGTTCACAAACGTAAAGCGCTCTTTTGGCACAGTAATTCAAAGCGCTCCAGTTCTCAGATGTAAAGCGCTCTTGGCATAATAAGTCAGGCACTTCAGTTCTCAGATGTAAAGCGCTCTTGGCATGATAACTCAGGCGCTCCAGTTCTTAGATGTAAAGCACTCTTGGCATGAATATTCAAGCGCTTCTGTTCCCAGATATAAAGCGCTTCAATTCACAGGAGGAAAAGGTTCTTGGCACAATAATCTAAGTGATTTAGACTACTTGAGTAAAAGCGCTTCCTGGTGTTATTAAATAAGGCGCTTTAGGTTTAATGAGTAAAACCTTTTTGGCATTATTAAAATGAATGTGAAAGTATTTTTGGAGATAAACAAATCAAAGTTTTCATTGTTCTTTGAATAACTTAAGATATGAAAAGTAGATTTAAGTCTTTGAGATTTTCCAAGTCATGATCAAAGGTTTATGTTGTGAATAAGTAAATGTTACAGGATTGATATTCTGTGTATAATCATAGTTCAACGTTCTTGCCTTCTCTTGAATCTGAGGTCGTGTTTCACAAGGGGCTTTGCCCTCATTTCAGAAGAGGTCTCCACCTGATATCTCAGAGACACATTTACTCAGGAGTCCATGAATGAGTTACATTTCTATGAATGAGTAAATGCAGATTGTTCTAACCTTTCCTTTTCAGATCTCTCTCCCTGCTGTTCCCTTCCCTAATTCCCTTCCCCCCGACTGGCTTCCCCAAAAATCTGTGCTATAATTGCTTTCTGAGTTGGTGACGCCGAGAGTTAGGCCTTTTGTCCAGCGACGTGCAGATCCTGAGGAAAGGACCCCGTGACAAGTTCTAGCTGCTGGATACTGCTTTGGATAAACAGACAGCAAGGAGATTGGAACAAACGTTCAGGGACCAAGTCAAAACAAACCTGGTGGATACACCATGCTTTGCAGCTTGAACAGAAGCATTTGTAGAATGGCCATGAAAAGTCTCAAGGCTCCTAGAATGAGATGTCAAAAGGCTATGGGACAATTTCAATAAGGGCAGAAATATTTACTCATTTTGCATTTTTATAGAGATAATTCAGAGAAAGATATCCTTTTAGCTATTCCACCGGGCTATGCGATACAGAGATTGGATAAGCGAGCACAACATGGGCGGGGCATTGCTATGGCTTTTAAGCAATCTATCTCCTTTATGCTCATTGAACTATCCATTGCGGCATCCATAGAGCTCTCTCTTCTCTAGCCTGCTCTAGCAACTTTGTCAGATCAGAGATTCTTATTTAACGTCCACCAGGCTCTGCTTCCGGTTTCATCACAGCATTGGCTTAGGTTCTACCTACTTTAGTTTTGCATTACGCCAACTTGGGAGGTCTACATTTACACTTTTAAGGTACTCAGGGCCTCATTTACAAGAAAGTGGTGCGGGGCTGCACCAAAATTTGCAGTGCCATGCTACGTCACTTCAGAAACACAGGGATGCGCCATATTTATGAAAATATGGTGCACTTCTGTGCTTCCGCTAGCGCTGGCCCTAAAACTAGCTGGCTAACATCAACACAGGCACCCTTGCACCATAGTGCAAGGGTGCCTGCATTTCATTTAATGATTGTTTATGTGCAGGAAGGTGTCCATTCCTACACATAAACAATCAATATTGGTGATGTCTTATTTACATGTGTGCATAGAAGTAGCAAATCATCATTATTTAATGATTGTTTATGTGCAGGAACGGACACCTTCCTGCACATAAACAACCATTGATGGTGTTTTGCTCTTACTGTGTGTGCTGCAGAATGCAGCACACTAGAAAAAAGCAAAAACGAGGAGAAATGAAATTATTTCTTGTTGTTGTGCCATGCTAACGTCACCCCTGAGGGGGCGTTAGTTTTTGGCGCTGCCTCAGGTTTACGATTTCTCATAAATCTGAGGTAATGGTAAAAATCAATGGGTGTTGCGTGGGTACGCTCAAAAGAACACCCATTGCACACCCCTTAGCTGCAGAAACCACCATCAGGTGGCCCATATCTACAAGGCAGAGATAAGCCAGGAAAAGAGGGTTAATGCAGCCTTGTAGATATGGTGCACTGCACAGCACCACAGGAGCGTTGCAAAAAGTGATGCTGTGGTGGTGTAAGGGCCTTGTAAATGAGACCCTGAGTGTTCTGCAGTAACCACGTTAGTCGTGGATCTGAAAGCCCCACAGGTACCGCAATTGGTTTCTTTTCCCGTGCATAGGCGTGGTCGCACACTCAATCCCATTTTTTCTAATGTAAGCAACATAGTTGGGGATTCTCCATTACCTCTCTTATGGGCTGACCACTCTGCAGTACGCTTTCGGATCCCAAATAGGCAACCGGCCTTCTAAAGTTGTTTCTGGCCTTAGAATTAGATCTAGGAAACGGGCTAAAAACATGTCCAAGAATTGTCCAAGCTTTGACCACTATTCGGCCCAATTTTTATGTTTGTATACCGCAGCTATCACACAGGTAGAAGACTGGATATTGGGGCCTCTGGACCTCATCACTCTAATGGTCAACAAAGCAGTACGCAGAACGAAGTTAACTGCAGACTCATTCATTGAAGAATTAGCTTAATAAGCAATGTAAGCACTATGAGGTTGTGTGTGGTGCAAGGACTTTGATGAAGCTAGCAAGGCTATCTATCGCATTGCTCTAAAGTCTTACCATCCCTGCATTTGAAAAGTGAGGCATGATTTGTACACTAATAAAATCGAAGGGGCCCAGAACTCGAAAGAAAGTGCGTGGAATCTTAGTGATTGTGAAGTCTTTATCCTCACTAGATCGTGTCACAGTGCATAGTCTCCCTTGCAGAGGAAAGCTGCAATGCTCTTGCTACTTTTTTTCAGCACAAAGTAGCATTGACCTATTGTTCCTCCCCGGAGAGAGCTAAGAATACTCCGTGTGTACAGGTTTGGTTGGAACCGTCACAAGGTTCATCTCGGCTGCTCCAGTTTCAATCTTGCGATTTTGATGAGTTACAGCCTCTGATGCTGTCTATAAAATCAGCCTCTCCTCTGGATGCTGCCTCTCCCGCTATCCTGCATTTGGGGGCTGAGAAGATTTACCCACTGCTGAGAAATCTTATTAATAACTCTTTTGCTTCTGCCCAAGTTCCCACTTGTTGGAAGTATGCCTCAGTTATGCTTTCTTGAAAAGCCTTTTTCTAATCCTCTCAAACCTGAGAATTATAGACCTATCTCACTGCTGACTTTTTCAGCAAAAGTTGCAAAAAAACTTGTTAACCAATAGCTCCCAATGTTTATTGAGTCTAGGGATATGCTGCATAATACACAATTGGGCTTTCACCCCCGGTACAGCAAAGAATCTGCCTTGTTGTTGGCCTCTGAGATGGTGTGCCAGATCTGGACAGAGGTGGCACGTCTGCCTTATGATGCTGGGTCTGAGTGCGGCCTTCGACATGGTGTCACACAACCTTCTGTTACAGTGGTTGTGGAGCAACAGGATTGGCTATAAGGCCCTGCAATGGCTTTCCTCTTTTCTTCAGGGCTGCACTTTTCAGGGTCCTGCCAAAAGTTTTTCAATTTAAGGTTTTGCCACTGCAGCAGGGGCTGCCTCAGGGTCATCCTTGACCCCCGCACTATTCAATCTTTAGTTGTGCCTCCTGGCAGATATCATCGAGTGGCACAGTTCTGAAATCATATCGTATGACGATGATACTCAGATCATCGTCACCATGTCACAGAACTCTGCCACATCTGCTGCCTCTTTGAGGACTTGCCTGTCTGAGGTGGCCCTATGGAAGGATCTTAACTGCCTATAATTAAATGCAGGAAAGGCGGAGGTCCCTTTTTTGGGGGAGACCAATTCCATCTGGACCTCTGACTGGTGGCCATCTGCACTTGGCTCACCTTCTGTGCTGATTCCCAAGATTAAGAAACTTGCCATTTTGTTTGATGGAGGCCTCCTGTTCGACAATCAGATCACCGCCCTTGCTGGCAAATGTTTTGGGATATTAAAATCCCTTCAAAAAATCATCAGGCTCTTGCCTGAAGCTGCCAAAAAAATCAGTTGTACAGGGTTTAGTAATTTTGTGACAGGATTACTGTAACACTTAATATCTAGGACTCCTGCAGTCTCGGTTGGTGAGGCTCCAAGATGTTCAGAATTCTGCAGCCAGGCTACTATTGAACCTTCATAGAAGGGCTTTGATGGTCTCGCCCCTCATAAATTGCAATGGCTCTCTATAAAGAAACACCTGTCCTTTAAGGCTCTTTGCTACTACTTCAGGGCCTTCAACAAAGCAGGGGCAAGCTACCTGCACCATTTTATAAAACCCTACCTTCCTTCAATATGTTTGAGATCCTCAGGGATTTTGTTGATGGAAATTCCTCCAGTTAGGAAGGCTCAGATGGGACTCTGACCCTTTAGTTTGTTGGCTCCCAAACTATGGAACTCTCTTCTATTGTACCTTAGGCAATCCAAGTCAGAGCTGGCATTTTCGGAATAATCATAAAACGTGGCTCTTTAGATAGGTTCTTGACATTCTTTGGTTCTTTGAGTCCTCTGTTTGATTGCTAGACCATCAGCGCTGGGACACTTCCTCAAGGTAGCCACGTGCTTTATAAATTGATTAATATTATTATTAGTGCATAGCATCTATCCATTGAAATAAACTAAGCTACCTTAACAATTAAATGATTAATCACAGCTACAAGACCATAGCAAAAAGACAAAACAGAGAGGAAGACAGAGAACCCAGAGAATCCAAGGGGTAGAAAAAAGCATCAATAGTAAAAAGGCAAGAGGACACAGGAGTATCGTCTCCACACAAGGATAGAAGATGGCTGTCGGAAGAGAAACATATCAAATCCTCAATGAGAGAGTTCCAGAGTTTTACTGCTGCCTCTCAAATTGCTTAATTTCCAACTTTCTGTGCTTCTTGGTTTCTAAAGTTAGGGTTTGCAGACCTCTCAGGTTTTTTCTTTTCCATGATGGTTTCAGGGTGGTGTGATGGTAAATGGGCTATTGCAGATGAAAAGCTTAGAAGTAATACAAGCTACATTGGATATAATCCTGGCTTCCAATAGTAACCAGTACAAATTTCAGAGCACAGGAGAAATGTGGTCATATTTTTGTGCCCCACAGATCAACCTTCCTGCTGAATGAAGCACAGCTTTAATGGGAGTAAGGGAAGAAGTTAGGGTATCCGTAAGGAGAACATTCTATTGTCCATTCAGGAAATCACCAAAGCCTGGACCCTCAGACAGAAGTCATTTGAATGAAGACAAGGCTTCTTTTCTTGATTAAATGCAATGTGATGGTGGCTCGGCATGCATCTTTTTCAACCTGAGTTATAGTGGACAAGTGAGAATCTAACCCTTTTACTTTTTGGACAAAGAAGGTGAGAAGCCCGCAATGTGAAGCTCTGCTAGACATCTTGTTTTTAAAATCAGATCATAAATCGGATGTAATAGGATATATTGTGCATTATTGGAATTAAGCTTTAGTAAATTAATTGACATCCAATTCTGAGCAATGTTTAACAGCTTTTCAAATAGATAATACTTTAGCCAAGAGAATCTTCAAATAAATGATTGTGTCTGTAGGAAACTGCCCCTTTTTGACATGGTCATCCCCACTTTTTGCCTGGTACATGTTGCAATTTCAACCGAAAGTGCACTGGGTTCCTGCTAACCACGTCCCCAGTGCCAGATCTCTTTCCCTAAAACTGTACAATTGTTCCACAATTGGCACTATCTTTGCACCCCGTAAGTCCCTAGTAAATAGTAAATCTATTGTGGCACCCTCAGGGACCCCTCATCTAGCACATACAGGCTGCGTGTCTTGGTGCAGCTAAAAGTGAAAACACAACATAGCACACCTGTGTCATGTCCCCTAAACACTGCCTGCAACATATGTACGTGACTCCTACATTAGACTTTATAGCCCTAAGGCAGGGTGTATTACATTGCATGTGCCTGCTATCTCTTTGTCAATTGTTAGATATAGTGAGAGAGCAGGGAAGCCATGTTAAGTACATGTGCTGGACACTGGTCATTACGAGTTCCCCAGCTACATGATGGCTTCACTGAAACGAGGGATGTTTGATTGCAAACATCTCGTATTAATAAGCCCTCACTGATGCCTGTGATAGATTTATTAATACATGCACCCAGAGGGCAACGTAGAAGTGCCCCCTGAAACCCTACCAACTACCAGTGTGCAGTCTGAACAGTTTCATCCAGCCTGCCACCACCAAACACAAGTCTGATCCCCAAGGGTGAGAGCGTTTGCTCTTAGGGCGGTCATAATCCAAGCCTGATCTGGGAGAGGGGATTACACACCCCACTCAGCAGGATAAACTGTGACACTGCATTCCAGGGCAAGGGGCTTCAAAGAAGCCCACCACCCTTGGTATGTATCTGGCTTCTCTCACTAGGGAGATGCCAACCCCTCTGCCCCAGGGCCAATTTGGCACCTGGAAAGGTGGGAAATTTAGTATTCAGGGAGGTGTGTCCACCCCTCCGGCCAGTCCTACCCTTATGGTGCACTGCCTGAAGTGGACACAACATTTAAGAATCTGCCATCTTGGTGTTGGCAGATTTTAGAACTCTGGGACAAGGTTATGCCCACTTCTCCCAGGAAGTGGACATATTTGGGGTATGGTGCTCCAAGGGTCAGAAGCCCTTTGGCCACTACCCTACACCTTACTAACTTGCCTACATTCAGTATTTAGTGGAGCCTCTGGCATGAGAGAAGCAGGTCCTGACAACCGAAAAAGACTAAGGCCACTGAAGAGCCACGAAAGAAGAGAGGACAGAAGAAGCAGCCGACCTGGTACCAACTTCGCTAGCCTGTCTGCATCCCTCATTGATAATTGCACCAAAGTCGACTGGTCCTGCCGCCGTTGACTCCAGACACCCAGGAGGACTACCAGGCTTTAAAAAAGACTCTACCTCCTGTGAACAGTGAATCCGTTCTCCTCCAAACTCAAAAGAAAGGACTCTGAGGCCTTCAGAACCCCCAAAATCTGACACCCAAAGCCACCACTGCACCCGTCACCTCTGGCCAGAGTTGAAGTGAGTCACCAGTGCCAACAAGGTCCCCTAACCCTCCAGAGTCTGAGTCCATCATGGTTTCACTGCTCTGGACTCACGGATAACACCTGCAGACACTGCACACAGCCCCCCTCTACAGAGACTGCTCCAGTAAGGCAAACCCAACACCTCAAGACACCTCTACACCTGTCGTCCCTTGGCAGTACAGAAGAGGACTGTACCTGAGCATCGTGAGGCCTGAGCCAGGCTGTTGTTTCAGCCTGACTGGCTTCCTAGCCAGAGCCTGCAGCATCATTTCGCAGTGACCGTTTTCCATTGAAATGTATTGGGGCCCAAGGCTGTTTTGCACCCTTCAACCGACTGCCCCGTGCCACTGATGCTGTACTGCTGGTGCTGCCTTGGATCTTGCCCACCTCGCACCTTAACGGTACAGATTGGTGTTGTAAGTAGCTGTACTCTACCTGTTTGTAGATCCTGTTCTTTCTCCCATAGGATAACATTGCAGAACTCAGAAATGTACTAGGTGCCCACTTTTTAAAGTGAAAAGAATTTATATTAAAAGGCATACTAACCTGAATGATTTCTCTCTGATGCCTAATCATATATAAAGATACTTGCTATTTTTACAAATTGGTGAGGATTTCCTTCTTGAGTCGTGAATTTCATTTATTGACTAGTGTGTGTATTTGTAGATGTCTTATACTCTTCTGTGTTATGCCTATGGCTGCTCAGCCACACCACCGCTTAATAGAGCACTTTGGGACTGTATAGCAAGCTCCTGTCCACTAGAAAGGGAACCCTGGACTCTTTGCACAATATATCTCATTTTGATATATCATATAAAGAGCCAGCTTCCTACAGTGTCATCCACATATTGTTGAGTTTCCGGAACCTGTTTTTTCCATCAAAGTCAAATCAGTGCCATATATAAAGTGAACAGTGGAAGAGCGACACCTAAACTCTGTAAGGCACCGCAGGCTACAGGTGTTGGATTCAAAGTAAAACTGCTTAACCTCACCAACTGTTTTCCATTGGCAAGAAAGGAGGAGAACCAGCTCAGCTCTTGACCATCTATGCCAATGGTCCTCGAGTGACTGCAGGGCCTCAAATGGCTTGTTATGATCAGCTGTGTCAAAGGAAGCCTATAGACCAGTCTAAAAGGATAAGAAGGCAGGAAGTACTATAATGCATAGGCAAAGGTCCATGATCAAGTCTCTCTCTGGCTGCTTTAAGTGACTTCAGCAGAGCCCCACCAAAAGAGAGTGTCTGAATTCTAAAGCTTGAACACACCCACCAAGTTGCACACTGAAGAGCAATTTCCTCAGGGCCCGTATATTCATTCTGAAGCCCTCAGAAATGTAAGTGACACTGGATCATTGGAAGGTGGTTCCAGGTGTTGACTGTCTAAAATCACCAACCCCAAATTATTTCTAGCCAGAGGTATGACAGGACTCTGTGAATATGGAGCCAGCATGGCAAAAGTTGCCAGAAGGATCAAGAGTCTTGTATGATCGGTTTTAGCCTTCTACATGCTTACTAAGTGTTGAAAATGACACTTAGGCCCTCATTATAACATTGACGGTAAGTGCCGCTTATCGCCATGCTGACTGCCGCCAACATACAGTGACTGCGGTGGTATACCGCTACGAGTATTATGACCCACACATAGAAATCCCCCACTATACAGACACCCACACAAGTCCGCCAGCCCAAAGGTCAGTGATAAACTGGTGGTACCAAAACCCACACCGTTACGCCAACAGAAATACGCCCACAGCGGACATCAACCGTGGTAAACCATTGGCGGTACACACCGCCATTCTCAAAATACACACACACTAACAAAACAGCACTACATTGGACAATTCAAACTACACACACCTGACACACATATACACACCACTATAAAACACACACCCACAATATCCACAACCCTTTACGACCCACACATATTGCCAAGTGAGAGAGAGACAAGCCAGGAGCACCCATTGAATCTGCGCCTCAAAACACAATCACCCATTCACCATCCATGCACCTCACAGCACACACCCCAACACATCACCCCCACACACCCTCACACATACCACTCACACTAGACCCATGGCACCACAAAGACACCCCAGGTTTTCAGAGGAGGAGCTAAGGGTCATGGTGGAGGATATCATCCGGGTAGAGCCACAGCTATTCGGATCACAGGTGCAGCAGACATCTATTGCAAGGAAGATGGAGCTATGGCAGAGAGTCGTGGACAGGGTCAACGCCGTGGAACAGCACCCAAGAACAAAGGATGACATCAGGAAGAGATGGAATGACCTACAGGGGAGGTGTGTTCCGTGGTTGCAAGACACCAGGTAGCTGAGGACTGGCAGTGAACCCCCAACTCCTCCCCCACAACTAACAACATGGGAGGAGCAAGTCTTTGGGATCATGCATCCTGAGGGCCTGGCAGGAGTAGCAGGAGGACTGGACTCTGGTAAGTCAAATCTTTACTACTTTATTCCCCACCCTACCTGCATGCCATCACAAACAACAACCCCTACCCTCACCCCCATCACCCCACCACCTCACATATACCCCACCATCACACCCCACCCATTCCAAAACCAAGCCCTGCATGCAACAGCAATGCATGGACCCCCATCACTGACCTGCATTGATACCCATCACCACAGCATGCACACTAGTGACACGCACTTAGCCAAACCAATAACATCTCCCACAACCCAAAGGTGCCTTGCTAATAACAACCATAGAGGGAAACATATCCATGCACAAGATGGCACACGCAGATACAATAACACTGCATTACATCCCCACAGGACCCCCACTCAGCATCACCGGAGAGGAGTTGCCAGCCACATCCAGTCCCCCCACTGAAGAGGCCCACAGTGATGACAGCAGTTCTGCACGCCTGGATCACGATGACCAACCTGGCCCTTCAGGGACCTCTGGACAGTCGGTGACCCTGCCACAGTTCCAACCCACCACAGAGCCTCCCCCCTCAGGAAACACCAGCATAGCACCCACCCAGCGGGCCCATACCTCTGTCCCCAGGACACATCAATCAGCAGTGTGTCCACCACTATAGGGACCCCAGGCAACCTCACAAACACAGGACGATCAGGGACCTGGGGTCAGTGGGCACAGGACAACAGGGAAGCTGGGAGGACTGCTGTGCGACAGGGGGAGGACAGGCCCAGGGAACCGGCTCTCCACGAGGCACTCACCACCATCCTGGGAGCATACCACCATTCCCAGGAGACCCTGGGCCAGATACTGGCCAAGCTGCAGGAGATCCAGCGGCTGCAGGGGGTCAGTACCTGGGGTTCAGGGAAGACCTGAGGGACATCCACACCACACCACCCTGGTCACCATTGCAGGGGTGCTGGCAGACATGGCCAACACCATGAGGGAGGCAGTGGCACACCAACGGGCCCCTGACACTAGCCAAACCGAAGAACAGCCCTCTGCCGGCGCTAGTGGACACGAGGCCTCCACAGGAACAACAGGCCACCAGCACCCCACCCCCTGCAGAAGGAGAACCACCCCGCAAATGGTCCCTGCGATCCAGGCAGAAGCCAGAGAACATTGCCAAGACCCCCACCAGGAAATAAAACTCTCCTGAATGTCACCCTTCTATCCCACTCTGACACCCTGTCCATCTTGAACTGCCATTGCTCCCCTTCCTATGCTCCCTTGGACAATGCACCTGTGATACAAATAGACTGAACTCTACCCTGGACTTTCCTCCACCAGCCACCCAGCCCATTGCAATGCCCCCTCCACTTATTACCACATAAATAAACACCCTTGGAACAAATTCAAGTATGGAGTCTGTCAATTGTTTGACATATGTATTAGTTTAACAAACTGTAAACATTGCAATTGAAATTGACTGTAATATATGTATGACCTGTAGTGGGCAGCAGTAAACACACTAGTAGCCAGAGTGGGGCACAGACATCTGAAAATAGAGATGCCAAAGGGTACAGTAATAGAAATAGGGAAATCAGGCTGCCATGTTCAATGTCAAACACAAAACTGCAATGAAAGGTGAAGTTACAGTGTCTTACCTGTGTGTCACTGGAAGTACTGTTGGATTAGTGTACTTCTGTTGTCCACATCTTCGTCCTCTGCCTCCTCTTCGTCACTGTCCACAGGCTCCACTGTTGCCACATGACCATCCACAGGCTCATCCTCCTGCAGAAAAGGCACCTGGTGTCTCAAGGCCAGGTTGTGCAACATGCAACATGCAACGATGATCTGGCACACCTTCCTGGGTGTGTAGTACAGGGATCCACCTGTCAGATGGAGGCACCGGAATCTTGCCTTCAGGAGGCCAAAGGTTCTCTCAATGATCTGCCTTGTTCGCCCATGTGCATCATTGTAACGTTCTTCTGCCCGTGTCCTGGCATTCCTCACTGAGGTCAGTAGCCATGAGAGGTTGGGGTAACCAAAGTCACCTGCAAATATTCGAGGGATACCGGTTAGCCACACACTCACCCTTAGGGCCAAATCCACACCCATATACCTACATCAACTGGGTGGGGACCATGGGTTCACCTATTAACCAAACCCTGTGCCTCTGGAGTTGAGACGTCACATATGGAATGCTGCTATTCCTCAAGATAAAGGCATCATGCACAGAGCCAGGATACTTGGCATTCACATGGGAGATGTAAGGGCCGCCAAACACACCATCTTCACATTCAGAGAGTGAAAGCTTTTTCTGTTTCTGAACACGTGTTCATTTCTCCTGGGGGGTACACATGCAGTATTTGTACCATCAATGCCACCAATGATGTTGGGGATATGTCCCAGTGCATAAAAGTCAGCCTTCACTGTGGCCAAATCCTCCACCTGGGGGAATACGATGTAGCTGCACATGTGTTTCAGCAGGGCAGACAACACTCTGGTCAGCACGTTTGAGAACATTGGCTGAGACATCCCTGATGCCATGGCCACTGTCGCTTGGAAGGAACCACTTGCCAGGAAATGGAGCACTGACAGGACGTGCACTAGAGGGGGGATACCTGTGGGGTGGTGGATAGCTGAGATCAAGTCTGGCTCCAATTGGGCACACAGTTCTCGGATTGTGGCCCTAGCAAATCTGTAGGCCAGGATAATGTGCCTGTACTCCATTGTCGCCAGGTCCACCAGGGGTCTGTACACCGGGGGATGTCTCCATCTCCTATTCATCCTCAGCGGTTGAACTCTAGGGTGAAAAACGGTGAGCAGAAGGTCATATTCACACATATGTCAATATTAATATGCATTTCTTCCTTTACAGAAACAGTATGTGAACTCATGACTCAGTTGATGTGCCAATGTCTGCTCTGACGCAGTTAGGAGCCATGGCCTGTGCCCCCCTGAAATGGCAGCTGCCTGACCTGTGAGGAGAGACAAGTGGAAATGTGGTAATTCCGCTGGCATTGTGCGCCGTTGCGGTTGGCGGTCGATGACCGCCGCACAAGATCGCATTGGTTGTCATTGGGCCCTATGGGTTCCAGGAGCCAATGGCGATGTACGCCTGCGGTGACGGTACGCACCGCCGGGGACATGACCACCATTTTCTATTTGTGCACTCACTTGCTACCCGACCTTCAACAGGAAAGGATCTACACTGCAAGGGCTGCTGTGACCTGTGTCTGGAAGCAACAATGGCTCGAGTGTCTGGGAAAAGGACCCCTGCCTTCACTTCCGAGGAGTTGGAGAGATTAGTGGATGGGGTCCTACCCCAGTACACTTTACTCTATCATCCTCAAGACAAACAGGTGAGTGCACTGTGTGCATGATGCGTGGGCTATGAATGTATGGAGTGCTGTGTGTGTAAGCCCGTGTTGGGTGGGGTCTGAGGGGTCCTGGGCAGAGTGCTGCATGCATGGTGGTCAATGTATGAATGTATGTGTGTAAGGGGATGGGAGGGATATGGTGGGCCATGAGTATAACAGTCCGGACGGTATGACTAATACCTTTTCTGCTGTATTATTTTCTGCAGGTCAGCATCCATCAGATAAAGGGTATTTGGCGTGCCATCGCCAAGGAGGTATGGACCCTGGGGGTCTTCGACAGGCGGAGTACCCACTGCCGCAAACAGTGGGAGGACCTGCGCCACCGGGCAAGGAAGACGGCAGAGGCCCAGCTTGGGCTGGCCTCCCAACGAGGAAGGGGTGCCTGTCGTACCCTGACCCCCATGATGTTCCGCATCCTGGCGGTGACCTATCCGGAGTTGGATGGGCGCTTAAAGGCATCACAGCAGCCACAAGGGGGTGAGTACAGAATCAGAATCATGACTCTGCGCGTGTTAAGGTTTTACCTGGGTGGGGGATATGGGCTGTGGGTGCCCCCTAGGCCAGGGCGAACAATGCAGGGTAGGTTCAATGATGGGCAAGCTCAGATGCACTCCAACCCCAATAGTGTTAGTGGGCATCTACTACTGGGCAGGATCCTGTGGGTTTCAGGTGTGCAGCTAATGGCGTTAGGTATTGTACCCCATGGGCTGGTGACTAGCATTGTAACTGGTAGTGCATGGCCTAGTGCATAGGGCTGTTTCCTGTATGTTCTGTACACCAACGGTAGTGTTGTTGCTGGCATTGGCCAAGTGTATCCCCTGTCTTCCCCCCTCCTTTTTGTTTTGTCACCCTGTCCATGTGTGCATTAGCATCATCTGGTGGAGGAGCAGAGGCACCGACGACTGAGGGAGCTCCATCCCATATGGGCCAGGAGGCCGAATCCACCAACGGTGAGGGCACCAGTGGTGCCGAAGGTGAGGGGAGCACCACGATGGAGACAGGAGGGGACACTACCAACAGCGACTCCTCCTCCGATGGATGCTCCCTGGCGGTGGCACACACCTCTGTGCCCACTCCAACAACAGGTACAGCCGCCACACCCCATACCAGCACCGCCCTCCCAGCAGCCCCTCAGCGTGTTTCCCGTGCCCGCTCACCCAGGAGGGTGGGCATCTCCATCGCCCCAGGCACCTCAAGCCCTGCCCCAGTCAGCCCTGCTGCCCTCAGTGAGGAGGCTATTGACCTCCTGAGAGCCCTCTCTGTTGGGCAGTCAACCATACTGAATGCCATCCAGGGTGTAGCAGGGCATTCGCAACAAAGAAATGCATACCTGAAGGGCATTCACTCTGGTGTGGCAGCCCAACAGAGAGCATTCCAGGCTCTGGCCTCTGCACTGATGGCAGCCATTGTCCCTAGCCTCCCCCCTCCAACTTCCTCTACCCAGTCCCAATCCCCTCAACCCCAGCCTATCCCAAGGACACCTTCAGACCAGCAATCACCCAAATCAACACACAGAAGCGGCTCAGGCAAACACAAGCACCACACTTCATCCCACAGGCACTCACACAAGCACCATCCCCATGCAGACACACCAACATCCACTGCCTCCACTGTGCCCCCTTCTTCCCCATCGTCCACCTCCCTCCCAGTAGTGTCTCCACTCACACCTGCATGCACTCCATCCTCATCCACTACCTCCATCACCAGCATGCCTATCACCATACACCCCTCACTGGCAGTCACCACCCCCACATCCATGCACACGTACCCTGTGTCCTCTCCCACTGTGTATGTTACCCTTTTTCCCAAAGTACAGAAACACAAGCACACACACACCCAACAGCCATCCACCTCACAACAGCATCCAGCCATGCACCTGCACCCAAACACAGCAGACTGACACCTTGTACAACCACTCCCTCTTCCTCCACTCCCAAACCTTCACCCTCTTCCCACCCCAGTGTCCCTAAGAAGCTTTTCCTCACCACCTTTGACCTATTCCCTACCCCTCTCTCCCGTCCTTCACCTTGGGCCAGGGTGGACAGAACCCAGCCCAGCACCTCAGCCACCCAGTCCACGGCCACTGTGGTTTCTGCAGCTGTGAGAGGCTCCAAGGACGCACCCATCAGCCCAGCCAGTGTGCCAGCACCACCTGCCAAGACCAAGAAGGGTCCGCCACCCGGCAAGTGGTGGACACCAGTCAGCAAGGGGGAAGGAGGCCCAACCAGCCAGCAAAGGCAAGACAAAGACTCCAGCTGGCAGAAGCAAGGAGGCACCACCATCTGCCAAGGGCAGGAATGGGCACAGAACACCAGCCATGGCACTTCAGCCGTCCGATGCTGGAGGTGAAGGCCTGGAGGTTACCACCACCACTGGCAGCACCGCCACCTGCACTGTGGCCAGCACCGCCACCTGCACCGTGGCCAGCACCACCACCTGCCCCGCCGCCAGCAGCACCACTGCCAGCAGCAGCAGCCCCAGTGGGTTGCCGTCCGAGGCTGCAGGTGAAGGCCTAGAGGCTACCACCACCACTGCCTGCACTGCCACCTGCAGCACAACTGTCATCCACTGAGCAGCCATCACCGCCGGAGAGCAGTGTGTAGTGGTGACTACATGGGCTGCAGTGCGTCCTGGACCCTGCAACACCTGTCGGTGTGACACACAGGTGAGAGACTGTGACCTTGCACCATCCAGGATGAAGCACACTGGGCACAAAGCCCCCTCCAGAACCAGTGGAAGAAGCCATCCACTCAGCCCCTCCTTGCCAGGATGAAGCACACTGGGCACAAAGCCCCTTCCAGAACCAGTGGAGGAAGCTATCCTCTCAGCCCCTCCTTGCCAGGATGAAGCACACTGGGCACAAAGCCCCCTCCAGAACCAGTGGAAGAAGCCATCCACTCAGCCCCTCCTTGCCAGGATGAAGCACACTGGGGACAAAGCCCCCTCCAGAACCAGTGGAAGAAGCCATCCACTCAGCCCCTCCTTGCCAGGTGGAAGCACACTGGACACAAAGCCCCCTCCAGAACCAGTGGTTAACTGGCACCCACTTGAGAGACTGTGGCCTTGCACTCCCCAGGACCAAGCAGTGGGCAATCCACCCACTTGAGAGACTGTGGCTTTGCACTCCCTAGGAGCAAGCAGTGGGCAAACCACCCACTTGAGAGACTGTGGCTTTGCACTACCCAGGAGCAAGCAGTGGGCAAACCACCCACTTGAGAGACTGTGGCCTTGCACTCCCCAGGAGCAAGCAGTGGGCAAACCACCCACTTGAGAGACTGTGGCCTTGCACTCCCCAGGACCAAGCAGTGTGCAAACCACCCACTTGAGAGACTGTGGCTTTGCACTCCCCAGGACCAGGCAGTGGGGAAACCACCCACTTGAGAAACTGTGGCTTTGCACTCCCCAGGACCAAGCAGTGGGCAAACCACCCACTTGAGAGACTGTGGCCTTGCACTCCCCAGGACCAAGCAGTGGACATTGTGCCGCCTCCAGGCCAGTGGCGTTATTCCATCTTCCGGCTGAGGTGCCCCCCATTCCACGTCTCCCCAAGGTGCCTGTGTGTTTTTGACTTGATGCTCCTGCAGTGTTCTATCCGTATTGAGGCAGGAGTCAAGTGTGGCCTGGCCTATGTGTTTTGGGCCAGTGGGCCACGGACATTTTTGAGTGGGCATTGTCCCTCCTTTTGTATATATTGTAGATATTGTACATATTGTCTATTTATTTATGAATGTATTTCTCACAATTTCTAATATTACACTCATTTGACTCCATTCCTTTTGTCCTTGCGTTATTCCTGAGGGTCACAGGTGTGTATGTAATGTTTTTGCATGTGTTTGTGTGTATGGTGTTGGGGGTGAGGGTGGGGGTGTTGCGTGTTGCTTGTGTGTCACTCTCTCCCCCCCTTCCCTGTGTGCTAGGTGCAGTACTCACCATGGTCGACTTTGCCGGCGTTCATGCTCCTGGTGTATGAGAAGATACACCAGCATGGGGAACACCTGGAGTTCGGGCTCCATGGCATCTTGGTTCTTCCTTGTGTGTCGAGAGGTGAGTAGTTTCCCTTCTGTGTTCTGTTTCCGCTGTGCTTTTGATGGCGTTGGTATCCCTTTTATACACTGTGGTGACTGCCAGAACAATGTTAATTGAAGATTTCTGCTATGGACTTGGAGAATGAAGGACCTTCCCTATGGCTTAAAGAGAAAGCAAAAGGTCAGATTCTCCTGAGTTACAGAAGCAAACTTTACACTACAGGAATGTTCCTGACGCACTAATGAATTGTAAGGACTTCCTAGAATTCCTTTTTTCGAAGACAAGGGTCCCAGCTCAGGATGATATCTTTGAGATGTATGGGCTATGGGAGGAAGCATCTGTAGCCCAAGGCTCACGCAGAAACCACATGGGTTTGGGGATGACTTCAGGGGTGGCACATTGTTTTCAAAGAGTGAAATACATGTGATATGCCTAATATGATCTGAACCCCTTCCCCGCCATGGCCGTAATGGTTACGTCCATGGCTGCGGCGCTGAGGCGCCACCAACGTGACAATTACGTCCTGGGACCGGCCCTCGGGGGAAGTGCTAGCGCTCCCCGAGGGACTTCCCCCCCACCCCACCAGGTCAGGGTTGGAAGGGGAATCACTTCCCCTCCCACCCCGACCCCCCTCCCCATCCCCCCAATGAAGCCAGCGTGCGATCGCGCGCTGACACCATTAGAGGATGCCAGAGGGTGCCAGACGCGCTGGAAGCCATTTGCTTCTAGCGCGTCTTCAGGCAAAGAGATAAGTTTTTCCTCTGGGCGGGGGAATTGAACAAAAGGAGGCATCGGGGAAAGGAAAGGCTTTTCCTTTCCTTCAATGTCTCTTTCAGCATTCCTGCTGGCCGATCACGAAGACATTGGGCAGCAGAAATGCCCACTAGACATCAGGGAATTAATATATGTGTTTGTCCCTTGGGGGGAGGTCAGCCTTTTATTTTTAACCCCCAAGGGGGGCAGAAGCCACTAGAAACCAGTGATTGTTTTTGTGGCTGTTTTTTTTGTGTGGGGGATGGCCCCTTGGGCAAGGGTCGCCCCCAAGGGGCAAAAAGCACTATTGGGCAGTTCTGCCACCCTTGGGGGCAGATCGGACTATTTTTTGTATGCTCTCCTGCCCCCAAGGGGGACAGAATCCACTTAGCACCAGGGATCAGGGAGTGTGTGTGCTTTGTGTGGGGGGGTGGCCCCTTGGGTAAGGGTCGGCCCCCCAAAGGGGGCAATATAATCTATGCCATTTCTAACCCCCTTGGGTGCAGATCGGCCTTTTTTTTTAGGCTCTGGGCAGAAACCATAAAGACGCCAGGGATTTTGTTTTCTTTTGTTTTTGTTTTGTTTTGGGAGGCGCCCCCTTGGGCAAGGTCAGCCTATTTTTTATAGGCCCGTCTGCCCCCGAGGGGGCAGAATCCACTTAGCGCCAGGGATCATGTGTGTGTGCTTTGTGTTGGGGGGTGGCAAGGGTTGCCCCCAAAAGGGGGCAATATAATCTGTGCCATTTCTGCCCCCTTTGGGGGCAGATTGGCCTATTCTTTTAGGCCTTTCTGCCCCATGGGGGTGGGGGGCAGAAGCCATAAAGACACCAGGGTTTTTTTTTCTTTCTTTTGTTGTTTTTGTGTTGGGGGGGGCACCCCCTTGGGAAAGGGTTTCCCCCAAGGGGCAAAACACACTATTGGGCAGTTCTGCCCCCCTTGGGGGCAGATCGGCCTATTTGCTTTAGGCAAATCTGCCCCCAAGGGGGGGCAGAATCCACTTAGCACCAGGGATCATGTATGTGTGTGTGTGCTTTGGCAAGGTCAGCCTATTTTTTATAGGCCCGTCTGCCCCCAAGGGGGCAGAATCCACTTAGCGCCAGGGATCATGTGTGTGTGTGGTTTGCTTGGGGGGTGAGCCCTTGGGCAAGGGTCGCCCCCAAAAGGGGGCAATATATTCTATGCCATTTCTGCCCCCCTTGGGGCCGGATTGGCCTATTTCTTTAGGCCCATCTGCCCCCAAGCAGAGAACACCGGACACCAGGGAAAATGTATAAATGTTTGGTGCGGGGTGTTTGTCAACTGGTCAAGTATTTGCATTTGTGATTATAACAGTTTATTTCTACTTTTTGTTCTAGTTGAAAGCTTTTGCTTCCTTTGCTTTGGCTTGTTGCGGTTTTGGCAGTGGTTGCCCTGTGGTTTGTGTAGTTTCATGTTTTAGGTAAGTAAATAAATTTACTCTAAAGGAGTATTGTTGCCATGCATGAATGACATGTTTGTAGGTGGTGTACTGAATGCAGGATTGTGTGTGAAATTGTCCTTTGATTTATGCACAATGATATTTGTGTTGTCTTATGTCTAATTTGCTTTTTGTTTTTCTTTTTAGTGGGATAGCATTAGTGATTGCTGTGCAGAGTAGTTGCTGGTGAGTCAAGTTTTTTCAGGCAAGTGAGCGGTATAGTTTTTGAGTTTATAACTCTTAGTGATAAAGCTACCCTTTGTTTATTACTTATCTTACACATTGCTGGTTGTTGGTGGTGCATTTGTCCAGTTACTTTTTGTAGGAAGGATTATAGCTAGCTGAAGAATGACCGCCCAGCAGGTTGTTGGTGTGCTTTTTGAGTCGTCTTCTGACCATGATTATGAGACTGACTTTGCATCTGAGACAGAGGAGGAAGTACAAGATTCTGGAAGTGGATTTTCTGTCAGAGAGGAATTATCTGATGATGAAGCTACTCTCAGTGCTGATGAAGTGCCTGTCTTAGAGAGGACACTGATGTGCCAATGTTGCAGCAGCCAGCGGCTAAAAGGCTTCCCATTGGAAGATCTGACACGTGGGTTGTACCAAAGATGGAGCAGCCACTGTTGCCTGCGTTTACTGGTTTCCCAGAATATCAAGTTAATATGGAAAACTTTTTGCCTGTCAACTTCTTTGAGTTGTTTATGGACGATATATTTTTGGAAGAGATTGTTGAGCAGATAAATTTTTATGCAGAGCAGTATTTGAGGGACAACGCTGCCAGACGTAGGCCAACTCTAGAGATAGCTGGTGGATACCCACAAATCTGGAAGAGTTGAAAAGTTCTTGGGTTTAACTTTTTTGATGGGGCTGATGAGGAAGCCATAACTGTCTTCATATTGGTCTACTAGTCCCTTGATGGCAACTGCTATATTTCCTGCAATCATGAGTCGTAACCGGTATGAGCTTCTTCTTCGGATGTTGCATTGTGTGGATAATGCTTTAGCCTTGCCACGAGATCACCCTGATTCTGACCGTCTGTTTAAGATTAGACCTGTCCTTGACCATTTGGTATATCAGTTTTTGGAGATCTATGTTCCAGGCAAAGAAATATCTGTAGATGAGTCTTTGGTCCTGTTCAAGGGTCGTTTGTTTTTTAGCCAGTACATTCCTAGCAAGAGGGCACTGTATGGAATTAAATTGTTTATGCTGTCTGAAAGTAGTACAGGATATGTTTATAATTTCCGGGTCTACACTGGTAAGGATTCCAGTATTGAGCCCCCTGGTTGTGCGACCACTTTTGAAGTGAGAAAACTGTGTGGGAACTTGGTAGACGACTGCTTAACAAAGGTCACCATTTATATGTAGATAACTTCAACACTGGAGTTCAGTTATTCAAGGAATTGTTCAGAGTGGACACTGTTGCTTGTGACACAATCCACTCTAATCGGAAAGGCTATCCAAGAGAGCTTGTCTGTAAAAAACTTTAGGAGGGACAGTGCAGTGCCTTGCGGAATGATGAGCTGCTAGGTCTGAAATTTGTAGACAGGAGGAATGTGTACATGCTAATTACCACCCATGATGAGAGTACTTCACCTGTGGCTGTTTGGGGTCAAGTTGCTGAAGTGCACAAATCTGTGTGCATTTTAGACTACAATAAGCACATGGGTGGTATTGATAGAGTAGATCAGAGGTTGGAACCTTACACTGCTGCTGGAAAGGCTTATGTTTGGTATAAGAAATTAGCGGTTCACCTGTTCCACTTGGCAATCTTTAATGCTTTTGTTGTGTTCAAGGATAGTTCTCCAGAGTCAAAGACAACATTTATGAAATTTCAGTAGTCTATCATAATGAGCCTTGTAGTGCTCGAACAGGCAAGAGTTCCTAGAGAAGCAGTGGTGGAGGATGTGGCTAGATTGAAAGATCGTCACTTCACTGAGCACATTCCTCCCACGACCAAAAAAAACTTTCCTGCTAAGAGATGTAGAGTCTGTGCTCGTAGAGGTATCAGGAAGGAGACTAGGATGTACTGCCCTGATTGTCTGGGCTGTGTGTGGGTGGCTGTTTCAGGAGCTACCACACACAGAAGAGTTATTGGGAAATACAGTGAGCGTAAACTGCTGTTTTATATTTTCATATGTTCAGTTTCACGGTTGGCCTTACTATCATGTATTCAGTTAGAGCTTTTGTGTTTGTAGTTTTGTACTTATTTATAATTTGTGGTTTCTTTGTTGTTTAAAAACAAAACAAAAGTGATGGTCGTGTGCATGGACTGGCGCTTGGCTGGTGGTGTGTGTGGGGTAACGCTTGGCTGGTGGTGTGTGTGGGGTGGCACTTGGCTGGCAGAGTGTGTGGGGTACGCTTGGCTGGGGGTGTGCGTGGGGTTGCGCTTGGCTGACGGGGTGTATGGGGTGGCGTTTGACTGGCAGGGGCCATGGAGTGGCGCTTGGCTGGCGATGCCAGCCAAACACCAGTCTACACACTCCCATCAGCTGGTGTGATTGCTATGTCAGGCATGTGGGCGCATGAAGGTGATGGGACCTTGAATGGCGATGTCTGTTGCTTCAAGTATTGTAATGTGCTGGGCCCGCGGCTGGCGGCGTGAATGGTTTTGTGCATGTCATGTATGAAAGGTGTGTGAATGGACTGTAAAGTGGTTTGTGCCCTGACACGGCTTTACAGCTCATGAGCTGTGAGTCATTGGTTAAGTTTTTTGTCCTTTCAGTTATTAACACTTACGTGGAAACATCAAAATTATGTATTGCAAAACAACCTGTGTTTTGGGGTGGTGGGCACCTATGTTTTTGGTCCTGGGTGCGGCCTTCATCTAGGGAAACCTACTAAACCCAGACATATTTTAAAACTAGACACCCCAAGGAGTCCAGGGAGGTGTGGCTTGCTTGGATCCCCCAACATTTGCCTACCCAGACTCCTCTGCAAACCTCAACATTTGCTTTAAAAACATATTTTCCTCACTTTTCTTTGTAGGATCACTGCTGTGACACAAAGTTCCTACCACCCAGCGTTCCCCTCTGTCTCCCAAGTGAAATGATATGTCACTTGTGTTGATCCCCAAAACAGAGTCAACCTAAAGTTGTATAAAACAAATGTGCCTATCAACTCGCTGTGCTATCCCCACAACCTCTACAGGTTTTTGGCCTTTTCCTGTTGCAGGCACCTGGGCCACCCACACAAGTGAGGTATCATTTTTACTGGGAGACTTGGGGGAACGCTGGATGGAAGGAAATGTGGGGCTCCTCTCAGGTTCCAGAACTTTCTGTCACTGAAATGTAAGGAAAAAGTGTTTTTTTAGCCAGATTCTGAGGTTTGCAAAGGATTCTGGGTAAGAAAACACTGGGGTATCACCGTAAGTCACATCTCCCTGGACTCCCTCAGGTGTCTGTTGTCAGAAATGTTTGGGTTTGGTAGGTTTCCCTATATGGCTGCTGAGCACAAGACCAAAAACACAGGTGCCCCCTTCCTGCAAAAACAGTTTTGTATTTGATCATTTTGATGTGCCCACATAGTGTTTTGGGGCATTTTCTTTCGCAGGCACTAGGCCTACCCACACAAGTGAGGTACCATTTATATCGGGAGACTTGGGGGAACATTGGGTGGAAGGAAATTTGTGGCTCCTCTCAGATTCCATAACTTTCTGGCACTGAAATATGAGGAAAAAGTGTTTTTTTTGCCAAATTTTGAGGTTTGCACAGGATTCTGGGTTACAGAACCTGGTGAGAGCCCCACAAGTCACCCCAACTTGGATACCCCTAGGTGTCTAGTTTTAAAAAAATGCACATGTTTGGTAGGTTTCCTAAGGTGCCGGCTGAGCTAGAGGCCAAAATCCACAGCTAGGCACTTTCCAGAAAACAGCTCTGTTTTCTTTGGGAAAATGTGATGTGTCCACGTTGTGTTTTGGGGCATTTCCTGTCGAGGGCGTTAGGTCTACCCACACTAGTGAGGTATCATTTTTATCAGGAGACTTAGGGGAACGCTGGGTGAAAGGGAATTTGTGGCTCCTCTAAGATTTTAGAACTTTGTGTCACCGAAATGTGTTGAAAAAGTGTTTTTTTCGCCAGATTTTGAGGTTTGC